>NC_136267.1:68291269-68800233 GCF_964187855.1 Myxine glutinosa
GAGATCTCGGCACGGCTCACGGGAGGCTTCACTCGACGCTTGCCAAAGCATCTTCGGTGACTTCTGCCAATCAGACTCATGACCATTAATGAGCCAATTGGTGGACAGTTGATTTCTCAATTTGAAAAAATGGTCCAAGTGTCCCCACGCTACCTCTGAACCAATCAGGTTGTTTTTTTGATACTTCATTCCCAGCACAGTCTATGCTGTTTTAGTGAGGGCAGATCTAATCTCTTACCACTTCTCCTCTGCTGTGCCATTTCTCACCCATGCTTGTCGGGCTGCAGAGAATACTGGTTCTGGAAAGAGTCCCCTGATGGTATTCTGTCCATTGCCATATACACTTCTGCCATAGCTTTGATACATTAAAGTTTCTTGAGCTTCAACCTTTGCGTCTACTATATCCCTTGTTCCCTGTCGTCTTCAATTTAACTTTAAGGGCTTGGTAGTGAGTGTTGCACGAACATCCTCGTTTTACAATCACATCCAGGTACCGTCCGCAGTCTGTTTGCTTGATGATGGAAAAGTCAATGCGGTGCTACTTCTTTGATTTGGGATGTTGCCAGGTTTCTTTTGTCGATGTCTTTCGACTGGAGCCATGTATCACTCATTGTTGCTTCACTCAAAAAGAGGAAATCAAGGAGTTGCTTACCAGAATAGTTGACTTCTCCTGACCCACGTGTATGCCACAAACGCAATCATCTTTTTCAGATCTAACACACGGGCAGTGAAGACTCCGAGCATCACAATGGCCTACACTTTCAGAAAAGGTACCATGGGGTCTTTGACTTAACATCCCTCCAAATGACGGTTTATTTAATGACTTAGGCACCAGCACTTAAATGAAAGTGTACAGTCGGACGCAACATCTTCAGAAATTGAGGTCAGATGAGACAGCTTCATAGGCGAGCGGGCAACCCACCACCGGGTGATCCAGTTGCAGGGTAAACTACAGGCATAAACAACACACGAACAATAATTCTAAGCAAGGAAAGAATTGTCCGCAACTGGTTCGTTTGGATGAAAAACAAGCGGCCAAGCGCCTGGTGAATAATCGAATGTTTAGAGAGTACTTTGAGATTGTACCGAATTTTAGGAAACGTAAACACGATGTTGTTATTTCATAACTGTGAGGAGCAGTTGTGGCAGAGTGGAGCTGCACAAAATTGAATTACAATTTGCTCTGATGGAGGACACCACCATCATTAATACTCTTTCAGGATTGTTTTCTGTTACGAGAGCGTGCTCTGTCTCGAATTTCTCCCAACTTTACGCCCCCGTGCGTCGGGTTCAAGCTAACAACCCCTTTGGTGAAGAGTGCCAACTCTCCTATATTATCCACCGAATTTGTGATGGATCATTAGCAGGTAATGACTGCATTTTCAAGCCCAAGTGTTGAGGAGTGTAAAGAAATAATTGCCTGTGATTAACCACGAAACTTCAAAGCCTTTGTGGGTCTTAACCACTAAAGGGAAAACAAAAGTAATTTTGCCCTGCACGTTCTTCTAATGGAAGCCAGCTGCCTTTCGGTGGTTGGCAACGTTTGGCCTACAACGATGCGACGTGTCATGCCTCGGATGTTGTAAAATACAAATTGCTCGCCATAAACCTCATGATAATCGAGCGCGAGTGTCCAACACGTGTTGCGCACACTCAATGGGTACGGGTTATATGAATAAGGTTGATCTTGATGTTATGATGTTTATCAGACTGATTGTTCAGCGCATTGTGAAGGGAAGGAGACTTCATGATACCTTTCGGTTCTGCTTGTTTGTGACTGTTAAAGATTCCAATGTTCGTCCAAATTCATGATTTTGTACCCAAAAGGGTACAGGAAATGACGTCATGACGGTTGATCCCACTGATCATTGCTTGCCTTCACACGTTACAGCAGAGGGTTTACTCGTATGTTTTTGCAAAGGTAATAATATTCTGAAAGGCCAACATAATGTAAGCCTCACGTCCTTTTGTTTGTTGAACGCAATTAAGTTAGCAGCTTCAGCCAACAATCTCTATCACCTTGCAACTTGAAAAACACTTTTTCTGTCCTTTGGCCAATTGGGAGAATAGCTTAAACCGAACACATGTGAGGAGGCATGGCTTTGTGGTGGTGTTTAGATGAAGAAGAAAAAAAGGGAGAAAAAACATAATTACTAAAAAGGTAAAGGTGTGTTGTTGGTCAGATTAATAACGATTTTGTTAGGTCAACAGATAACACAATCATATCTGTCTAGATACAAACATGTGTGTGTGTGTGTGCATGTGTGTATATGTGTGTGTGCGATCGACGGAATCGACAAATGGGCGTATCATCAGCATGGAGTGGAGTCCCTGCACGATTTGAGCTGTCAAGCTGTGTCACGTGGTGCTGTACATGGAGGGGTCCATTCTCTGCTGATGAAGGGTAGTGAAGCAGAAACGCATCCATGGATCAATTAGTTTCACAAGTGGTAAACTGGCATTGCTAAGATGTGGGAGCCATTATATTAATTGCCTGATGCTGCACATAGCAGTGTAGCTGTTGAAGCACCGCCTTTTTGCAATGGGCACCTCTTTGTCTTTCTCAGACTGAAACCAAAAGACAAAAGTGCCATTTTCGTGACATCATGGTTAAAGCGTCCGCTCTAAGTCTGGGAGGTCGGTGGTTCAAACCCCAGCCGAATCATACCAAAGATTAAAAATGCTCCGTGCTGCTTCCTTGCTTGGCGCTCAGCAATTATAAGGACAGAGCACAGACAAACAATGCTGGGAAGGCATTGGCAAACCACCCAATATAACCCGAGCAAAGAGGTGCCACAAGGCAGGTCATCTTGGCGGAATTGTCAGTACCTTGGGAAGAGAACATGGAAGAGGTGCACGAGAGGAAGAGAGGAAAGTACAGTGAGCTAGAAGCAAAGTGTCTGGAGAAGGGTTGGTGAGTTTCTTGTCAGCCATTTGATGTGGGGTGTAGAAGATATATTGGCAATCCCTTTTCTGCATTTCTTGCTCGGCTTGGAGTGTGTGTGTACCAGCAAGAAGGAGGATGTGTGATAGAGTGGCCCAGGCCGCATTGAGAGGCTCACTTTGCATTTGGGAAAGTTTATAGAGGCAGGTCGAACGGTGTAAGTGGATGTTGAGTGTGTGGTGGTTCTTTCAGCCCAAATGGGTTATGGTAGTGGCTGAGTGTGGAAGAGAAATGGAGATGGGTTTATGGTTGTTGTTTTGAGCAGTGTATGTTATGAGGGTGGTTGGCTGGTTGTGTGTGTGCGTGTGTGTGTGTGTGTGTGTGTGTGTGTGTGTTTCTACATGAGTGTTTTTGCAGGAGTGTTTGTGTGGGAACGGTAGTGACTGAGAATGGAAGACAAATGGAGATAGGTTTATGATTGTTGTTTTGAGCGATGTTTGTTATGAGGCAAGTTGTTTGGTTGTGTGTGTGTGCGTTTTTGCATGTGTATGTTTGTTTTACATGTATTTTGCTGTTGAGTAGTGTATGGTGTAAGGGTTGTTGCTTGGTTGGTTGTGTGAGTGTGCGTGTTTTGTTGTTGAGTGGTGCAGTTTATAAGAATGGGTGGTTGGGTGAGTGCTCCAAAATGTTTTTTTTCAGTGCTGTGGATTATAGGGTTGGAAGCTATTGTTTTGTTCTTGTTGTTGTTGTTTGTGTTCTCGCTGACTGAGGGTGGGGGTACATTTGCATCCAAGTGTAGCTGCTGCATGTGGATGTGTAATGTGTATGTGCCCTTGATGGTCCAACTTCGCTGGCAGTATCGAGGTTGAAGGGCCGAAACGGGATGATACCGAGGACTTTGACTGAAGACCCGGTCAGTGAGACACACTTGAGACCAGGTGTGTTTTGAAATTATATATATATATGTCAGGTCGCGGACTCAAGAAATAAACAGATTTCCGGTGCCGACCGGAAGCGTCAGGTACAGTATGCTTTGAATTTAATTTAACCGGGCCGAGTACAGTAATGTGTTTGATCGAGCTCTGGGGATAGTCATGTTAAATGGAGGACATTTGGGAGGATGCAAAGGGATGCAAGTAACATGGATTAAGTTGTGGTATCAAGAGGTGGGTGCCCAGAGGTATTGTGGTTATTATAACTTGCTGATTATAGGGGGCGCACCAAGTAGAGATCGGGTTGCATGGTGGAGCACGCATGCATGGAGCTTGGTGGAGGTTGCAATTGCGTGAAATGCAGTGAACATGCCCGACTTTTGGCTGTATGAGGATCTAGGTAGGAGTTGGCATTTCGATACTGTGGATTATATTGTGCCTGTCGGGAGAGGTGATGTCCTGTGCTGAGGCTGGTGACACGCCTCTGTTATTTGTCTGTCTGTCGGTCTGATTGTAAGTCTGTGGTACTATGGAGGGCTAATTGAGTGCTCAGGCGTCATTGTTCCATGGAGGCAAGTACTGTGTACCTTGGGCCGAGTTGGGCCCAGGTACTCATGGGAATGGATCAAACCCACAAGAAATTCAGTCGCTGAGGTTGCCAGAACTGAAAATCGAACTCTGGGCTTCTCAAATGGTCACAAAATTTGGACATGGGATGTAAGGTCAATGAATCGGGGAAAAGGTAGATGTAACAAAGAGAGATGGACAGGACAACAATGGAGTTTATATGGACTGGTTTGGGGCAGTTTCAATCTGACGATTACAGAGTGTTTTGTTCTGTTCACGAAACATGTAAAATTCATGGAGTTGAAGTGATTTGCAAGAAGACAGCAGAGTCAGTACTGGGATACAACCTCGTCCAGGGGTTTTGGTCCAGCCTGCAAGGAGTCCAGGGGTTTGTTTCAAGGGTTTTGGGGATGTTTTTGGATGCAAAAATGGGATGCTGTGCTCATCTGGATGTAGAATTGTAAATGCTGACTACTAGCAGATATATCCATCAAGGACGGGGGATGATGTGCAGTGCGATTGGGTAGGAGGTAAAGGCCATAAAACACCAAACCCATGAGGAACGAAATAAATGGAGACGTCGACAATCACATGATGGTTGGGATTGAAGAACAACCTACTGGGATTTCATGATGTCATCCGGCATGGTGAATGCGTTGATAAAAGTCTACTTTTGACTGGACCAAACGAGATCAAAGTTGGAAGTAAATCTAGATACATAAGGTGTGAAATATAGCATAAATAAGCTATAGGTAATGGAAATATGGCAGTGTAAGCTCGCTGAGGGAGAGTTGCCGGTAGTGGAGGACGTGGCAGATTAGTGGATTAAACATCGGAAAGCGCAGGTCTCAGAAGGGAGTAGTCAGCTTCGATGATGCAACAGTGTATGAGTGAGTAATTGTGATCTGTTAAGTGTAAGAGGCGGTGGAGATGGATTCGGAGGTGATGAAAGCGTGGATGAGGGTTTCTGCAGCCATGGAGAAGAGGGATGGACGGAGACGGGCGATGTTTTAAGGTGAAAGAAGGCTGTCTTTATGATCTGTTTAGTGTATTTGTCAAAGGAGAGGGTTTGATCAATGAGGATGCCAAGATTCCGGATGTGAGGGAAGGTGGACACTGGGAAACCATCAATGTTGAGGGCAGAGTTATGGGTGGTTGAGGTCGTTGTTGGTCGTCGTTGATCTGAAGCCAGGATTTTATTTCAGTGATGCAGTTTGTCAGGATAGAGTGGGTTGTGGTGATTGAGCCGTTGAAAATGTCATCAATTTTGCTTTGGATGAATGAAAGGAAGGAGATGCAGTTGTCTACTGTGAATGACAGGTGGTGTGTGTTATCGTTGTTGTCTTGGAAGTTCAGTTGTTGACATAGTCCGGAGTGCTCTAATTTGCACAGGGAATGACAATTGGGATGACAATTAAAAAGAAAAAATTGAGTAAGTTACAAATTTTGTTTTGTTGATCTGGGGACAAGCTAGTTTGATGGGTACCCTGGGGTCTTCAGCGTGTCTATGTGTTTGTCTGTCTGTTACACCGGACTCTTGAATGGGTTTTCATGAGACGAATTTCAGACATAACAACAGTGAGAATCTATTTTGAGCGAATCACAGTGGGTGAGGAAAACATTGTGTGTGACCAGACTCCAGAACTGACCAGAATTGGAATTGGAATTAGACCAGGTTATTTCTATTATTTGTTTATTCGCGAAAATAAATAAATAATAGGGGGAGGTTCATGGAGGTTAATGATGGTTTGTTTGTGGTAATTCTAGTTGAAACTCTAGCTGTTCTAGTTGAAGCTCTGGCTGAAATAATTTTCGTTTAATTTTTGTTTTTATTTGTTATTGATGTAGGAAACGGGCAGGTGGGGTGCTGAGGGAGGGATTAGAGAAAGTTGGATTGGGTTTAAAATCGCATATTGGATAAAATTGGATCCACTGGGAAAAGTGGATTAGGAAATTGGTGACCAGGTGTTCCACCAGAGGGTAAAGACCAGGTGTTCGTGGAGCACTTCACCTGCAAGAACGCCTTGGAACCAAGGTGGAAGGGACCAGTCCAGGTGTTGCTGACTACACCAACGGCTGTCTTTTGCGAGGGCAAGACCTCGTGGATCCACGCCACGCACTGTAAGTTGGCCATACAAGCACCAGACACTACACCACAGCAACCACAGTAAGGATGGGCCTAATCATAGGTACGATACTATTGATAGCGACAGCAGCTAGGGGAAGCTCCGATTCCAATAGATGCGAAAACGAAACCCGACACCTCACCGTAACATGGGGACAAAGAGTATCACTACCATGTTTCGAACAGAAAGCCCTGCACACAAATTGGGTAAGCGTAAAATGGCTAGCACTGTCGGCAGGGCCTGGACGCGTTGGCATTGTACTACGAAAGCAACGAGAGTTCCGGGAAAACGGGCAAGCTAGCATTAAGACCTTGGCCCAACCAGGATACAAATGGGGAACCCCTGATTTTAAGCTACAAACACGCACACGCCTAGAGAAAGGCATGACTATGCAGGTCCGGTGCAGCGTCTGGACCCCTGGCGCGGCCAGTGGCGAAACTAAACACACACCTTGCATCGAATACATACTCACGCCGCAACCCCAGGATAAGGCCCCAAAGAAGGGTGAAAACACATATTGGAAAGTGGCAAGGGAGGTGGCGACAATTCAAAATAGGACACACTGCTGGTCGTGCATGCACTTTCCCCAAGCAGGCACCACAGGAATACACATGATAGTGCTACCTCTGTCCCTCAATGACCTCTGCTCACAACCTATCGATTCCCCATGTTTAGTCACCACGCTGGAAAGAGAAGGGGTTGACAACGGCAAGAGTTGCAATCGACAATTTAATTATCGCCCGTCAATGATTGCCCATGTGGCCGAGAGGCCTGCCCCCGTCTGGGTCAAACCACAGAAAGGGACGGTCTGCCTCCAGGGTTCCGGCCACTTGCGTATGGGAGAATCAGAATGCGCCTACACTCTCCCCGGGAAGCTGGGACAAGGGAGCTCGGGGATTACATTACGAATAGTACTGCAAGATAAACACAACCACAACATAACGGCTATAACATTCTCTAGGGGGGTTAGTAGGATTAATGGGGTGGTAAAGGGACTCCAGTGCTTATCCACCCACCTGGTCCCACCCCATGGGACAATGTTTATATGCGGTGACAAGGCTTACCCCTATTTACCAAATAATTGGGGGGGCACATGTTATCTGGGTTCAGTCCTTCCTGACGTCGAGATACTGGATGAGCTAGACCCAAAGTCCTTGGACAGGCGACACAAGAGGTCAGTCATGAACGAAGATGGAACCACTAAACTACACGGGAGACTATGGGAAAAGGTGTTAGGTTTCTTCTTCCCAGGTGCGGGCACAGCCATGAACAGCTTCCGGATAGACAAATTGGCTTTGGCCCTAGAAAAGGTGGCAAACGACACCGCTACGGCTCATGACATACTATTGGACACGGTAATTCACATGCGTACAATGGTGATGCAGAATTGGGTGGCCTTGGACATGCTCCTGGCAGAGAAAGGAGGGGTATGCGGAATAATAGAGGGAAAATGTTGCACTTACATACCTGATCCATCCGAAGGAGTGTCAGCCGCAATAGTGAGACTAAGGGAAACTAGCCACGCCCTGACGATCGATCGGATCGCGCGCGAGAACTCTTATAAATTTAGCTGGCTCACTGACTGGTTCCGGGGATGGACGGGCACCATAGTGAAGTGGTTATTGACCGCACTGGCCGTGATAATCGGGGTAGTAATTTGGGGGGCACTAATGAAATTTCTAGTCCTCCTCTGTATGAGAAAGTACTTTACAGGATGGAAATTGAAGAAGCCGCCGACAACGACTATGGTTCTGACCACAGAGGCCGTCGACCTGAATGGGTCCTTCAACAAGGCAGATGTGACCGGCGCTCCAGAAAATTGTATTGAATTTTGTAATGACTGTGATACTTGTGTTAATCCCATGTGGGAACTGGCTGCTGCCTGTATTGATGTTTGTGATGACTGTGATACTTGTGCTGTAAACCCCTTGCGTGTACTGGCTAACGCCTCTTATGTATTACAAGCTGACAGCTGTACACCCCCTTCCGACCCAACTATGGATCTGATTGCGACGCTGGGTCTGGCGGTCGAGGGACCCGACGTGGATATCCTAGACCCACAAGCCGACCAGGCGTCCATGGGAGACTTTGACATAAAGGAAGTCCCTCTCTTTTCTTCAAATGTTTCGGATCTCTTTGATTCAAATGTTTCGGATCTCTTTGCTTCAAGTGATTCGGATTCGGATTTTAACGCTCTGTACCCTGACCAGGAACATGAGACACAAGATACTGACAACATTATGTATTCCCCAGAACAGCAGCACGTGAGGGATCTCATGGGCATGATCGTTGATTAACTTCGAAGATCTGCAAGGACCGCGTCTGCAAAGGGTGGGGGGAGCAAGTTCCGCAGGGGAGGTTGTTGGCCCTCTGGCGGGGCAGAACCTCATCTGGACCAGACGCCTTCGTTGTGGATCCGAAACGTTAATGGACTTTCATGTTCTGAGCCCTCAGGTTCCAAGCACGCACCACACGACACGTTCCCCAAATGCACGGGCGAGGCGCTATGGGCGCACGGTATGCCCTTGGGAGATACCCGCATTACACGATTGTCTTTCAATAAAGCCCGATGCGGCACGTTGTCTCTTGAGATACTTTGTCTCGATGAGACAAGAGGAAGGGATGTCAGGTCGCAGATTTGTTACTGCTTAATGGCCTGTTATGGATGTCGTTCGACTAATATGTTATGTTATAAATGCTGTTTAAAAATGCTATTTCATAGAGTTAATAAAAGGTTGCCGCTTCGCTTTAGTTTAAAATGAGAAAATACTCGCTTCATCCGTGCTGAACGTCTGGCCTCATTGTATACGTGTGCCCCTTGAAAGCTAGATAAGCCTAAGTCATAAACCTTCTCTCTTCTCCCAGACGGCGCCTCAAACCGCGGGCAAGAGAATGGATAATATGCGCGTGGAAAGTGTAACTTTACGTAGAATGCTTGAATCGTAGACATAAAACCTTTGATAAACTGCCGAAACATTAATTATATTTCGTATAATCACAGTAACGCTTGAGTTACAATAAATATGCTTTGAATTTATGTTTAAATGAGAAATGTGAACTGAAGGTGCATATAACACCTGGAACTCATCAGAACAACCTCATTTACTTTATGGTCTTATCGGAACCAAGAATGCAACCCCTTTCAGTGAGTTACATTTTCTGTCACCTCGGAGCCTTGAAAACACATCTGGTCCGGATCCTGACGGTGCGTGCTTCACTCCCCCAAGACGAAAGGACGGATGACGGTGGGGGCTTGGCCCACCGGGCAGGAACCTTGCCAGTTCCTTTGTCTTCTCGGACTCTAGCGGAGATTCTCTGATAAAACGTGTCCCTATATAAGTGAACTGTGAATCAATGTATTTTCAGGAAGGCTAGACGTGGCATGACGGTGATTCGTGCTGTAGACGTCTCAGTCTCCTCCAGATCTGTATAATTGGTATTTTAATAAAGTTTCGTCATTCTCAAGCTGTTGGTGAACTTCTGTTACGATCGGTGGAGATGTTCCCCACATATATATATATATCTATATATATATATATATATATCTATATATATATATATATATATATATATATATATATATATATATATACATACATATATATATATATATATATACATACATATATATAAATATATATATATATATATATATATATATATACATATATATAAATATATATATATATATATATATAT
Source organism: Myxine glutinosa (assembly GCF_964187855.1). Taxonomy (NCBI): domain Eukaryota; kingdom Metazoa; phylum Chordata; class Myxini; order Myxiniformes; family Myxinidae; genus Myxine; species Myxine glutinosa. The sequence continues at coordinate 68,301,478 of NC_136267.1, forward strand.
ATATATATATATATATAAATTATATATATATATATGTATATGTATAAAAAAAATACAATAAAAATAAATAAATAAAAATACAATATAAATAATATAAATAATAATAAATAACAAATAAATAAATAATAATGATATAAATTAATATTATAAATAATATTATAAATAATATAAATAACATAATATAAATATTGTTGCGGTTTTGAGAACCCCTCACTTGTAAATACTTGTAAATAATAACTCTTGTAAATATCCCAGCATTTAATAAGGTCGCACCCATAGTTTGGCCATATGCAACACGTAGGTCACCATAGGACTTTAGTTATTTCCTTAATATGTGTTTCAGATAAGGCTGTGTTCCCAATAGTTGGATCTGCGTTGCATTAAATAAATAAGATAGGCCCCATTCGCTCATTTACCTATATATGGCATATTTTCATGGCATTGCGAGAAATACAGTCCTTCCTCCTGAGATATGGACAGACCTTGGAAGCATTTCAGTTACCAGTACCTCCAGACACTGTTGAAGATCTTTCGAGCGATGATTATCAGTATGTACCGGGAGATGAACATGAAAAAGGTGAAAACAACAGACAACTACTAAATGATGACCAAATCCAAATTGTGGATGAGGTCCTACAGGCCGTTCATTGTAGGGACCAGTACACAGGCAACCGGTTGTTTTTCGTTGATGGACCGAGCGGAAGTGGCAAGACCTTTCTCTATATTACGCTTCTGCACATCTTGCGAGGCCAGTGTGGTTTGGTTCTTCCAATGGCGTACTCGGGCATTGCAGCAACATTGCTAGCAGGGGGCCGTACATCGCACCATCGATTTAAACTGCCAGTGCCCATTTTGGAAAACTCCACATGCAACATATCACCTACGAGTAAAGATGCAGATGCTCTAAGGAAGGCCAACCTATTCATTTGGGATGAAGCACCTATGGCTCCATATACAGACTTGGCATTTAATATGGAATTTTTTTTTTGTGGGGGTGAACTTACTTTTAAAGATGTCTTGGAACCAAAAGTTCATTGGAATTATGTTGAAATTATTCTAGATTTTGTTAATGTGACCTTTGAAAGAAACAAAAACCACATTTGACATTTCGAAACAAATAAATTGATCCTTGAAGGTGATGTAAACTGATATCGAACTCAATTCATGGACAGTACTGTGTTAAACCTCTGTACGTTTTCCAGAAGTATCTCTTTATTTTGCACATTAGCCAAAAAATTTTTTAACAAAAACAAAAGTTAAATTATGACTGGGATTACGGACAGTAAAATTACAGTTCAGTACTTCGTGTAACCCCCACGAGCATTCAGGAGAGCACGTACACGTTGAGGCATGCTGTTCACGAGATTTGCCAAGGTTTGGACAGGAATCGCTTGCCGTGCAGTGACAATAGCCTGCTGCAATTCATGCACAGAGGTCGGCTGCTGGTCCAAGTGGTCGATTTGACGCGTTAATTCTGCCCACAAGTTCTCTATCCGATTCATATCCGGGGACATGGCAGGCCACTCCATATGCTCTACACCACGGTCAGCAAGAAAGTGTTGGATCATGCGAGCATGATGAGGCTGTGCATTGTCATCTTGGAAGACAAAGTTTCCTCCAAAGGCTGCACGAGCAAATGGAAGCAATGTTTCTTCCAGAATGGCCCTGTACTTGAACTGGTTCAGGTTTCCATTCAGAACAACCAGGTCAGTTTTGCCCCCTGCATGAAAAGCAGCCCAAACGGTCACCCCACCACCTCCAGCTTGGACTCTTGGCACTTTACAATCTTTGTTGTAGGCTTCATGCACTTGTCTGCGCACTCGGACGCGGCCATCTTGACGATAGACCAGAAATCTAGACTCGTCACTGAAGATCACGTGATTCCAGTGTCCTGGCTGCCATTGACGGTGCTCTCTGGCCCACTGCAATCGGCGCTGGCGGTGTTGTCTGGTCAGGCGTGGCTTTCTCAGGGGACGCCTGGCATGATAGCCTGCTTGAACCAGTCGTTGGTTGACTAGCCTTCTGGATACAGGCACATTTGTCAGTTGCTGCCACTCAGCCCTAAGCCGATTAGCTGACTTGGTACGGCCATTGCGGACTAACCGGTGCAGCTGGCGATCATCCATCCTTGTGGTTCTGCGTGGACGTCCTGGCCTCGGTATTGGAGTCGGGACACTCCTCTGAGCATTTCGTTTCAGGATCTTTGACACCTGACCTTGAGTGATGCCATACTGCCGAGCAATAGCACGCTGTTTCATGCCGTAATTTCGTAAAGCCACCACTCCATGATAAACAGCATTGCCGAGTTGACGGACCATCTCCAGAGGAAGCGGCAATAACTTTTGGAGACGTGCAGCAGTTGTTTTCCACTAATACAGAACGCAACAACCCTTGCATACCCGACTGTGAAGCCAATCATCAAATGCACCTGTCCGTACATTTTGCCACACCACCTGTGATATAATCATGTTGTTGACTTCTTGCTGTGACAGACAATCAGTGACATGGTTCTTTCAACAAATAAATCAACAAAGTGTAAAAGAAACTCACCAGATTGATATACTGAGTAAAGAAAGTAAACCCAAGTCAAGAAAGAAAAAAAAATTCCATATTAAATGTCAAGTCTGTATATCAGTCATTATGCGACTCCATACTATCAGTGGTAAACCACCATTAAGGTATCCCATTCAGCTATCACTGTACCTTAATGGGAGCGACAAGCACCGTCTGCCACACGGTACATTATCTCTGGTATCCACTCATTATATGGTGTCGCCTAGATACGGTCGGGAGTAACCAATCAGAAAATAATTATTTAGTGCTCCAAAGTAATGAGCGCACGCATCAGTATTGGTTACTTCTGATTCCGAGAAATACAAACCCTAACAACTCCCATATATATATATATACTGTATATATATATATATATATATATATATATATATATATATATATATATATATATATATATATATATATATATATATCTGTATGAAAGCCATAATGCTTAAAAGTCACTATTGAGTGGATGGAACAACAATGTGTTGCCCTGATGAGCCCAAATAAGGGTGAAACTAGTCAGTAGCTTTGGTGTTCATCTTCTTGGTGACTGCATTTGACCTTGCCATCTTTGAGCTGTGAAAGGCCCTTCTGGGGCTACATTCATGATATCATCATGATGGTATCGTCACAACGTTCATCCACGTCGGAGAACTGAATACCGGTAAATATCCTGTATCTTAATGGTAGAGACAGGTTCTTTCCCCATAATACTTTGCAGCATGCTGGTCATCCTATTTTTAAACCATCACCTTTTTAAACTCTTGAATAACTAATTTGCCCCAAACCTCCCCCTCACATCCAGTATCCACTATTTAAGAAGAAATATAATTATGCCAACAAATAGCATATGCACAAAATCTGGATAAAACAGTTCAAGGTTAATCCATAAAACCTGGAATCAGGCACTGCCGCACCACACAGTGACAGCACAGACACAAAATGGCTCAGCTGGGAGCAACGTTCAGCATTGACGTCTCCATTGGACTGTAATGGCAGACAGCAAATGAACCACAGAAAGCAAGGGGAATCACAGCAGCTGGGTTAAAGGCTGAGGAAAATGCCAATAAGGGGGTAACTTGACCTTTTATCCAGAAGCCACGCGGCTCTTGGGATGCATCGGAATAAAGCTTGGACCGGGCCTCGGGATAATGTGGCCTTTGCCTAGAGCGGTTGCTATCTCATGAGGCCAGCTCAGACATGGTGGCCAAAGTAAATGAAAAGCTCATTCCGAGAATGTTATTTTCCAGGAAGTTTACACAGATTGCATGATGGTGTGTTCTGGGCCAAAAGTAATCTGGAGTGGAGGAAAAAAATACACCTAGACTAAAATGGATTAATGGAGCTAAAAGCTTCTGCCTTGAAAGATTGCTTTATTAAGCACACAATGATTATTCATCATTGTGTCGCGGTCTACGGAGTGGAACGCATATTCCCTGTCCTGTGAACAGAGCCTCATTTAGAGTAATTTTCATTCCCCGTGTCGTGGCAGCAAGTTCAGTGCCCCGGCGTTTAATGAGAGCGCCAATGGCCTACACCCCCTCTCCTCCAGTCCCCAAACCTTCGCCAACCCCATGGCATTCCCTTGATCTGCCATGTGAGAAGAATCGTGTGCATAGCCCCGGATGACCAACCGCATTTTGGAAGGTGCGAGCTGCTTCCTCTGGTGAAGCGACATAGCGAAAGCACCTCCATGGCAAATGCATTTCCACCAGCCCCAACATTGTTTGCTGACAATATTTTTGCCCATCTAATAAATTGGCATAAACCAGAGATTGGCATAAACCATAGATTGGCATAAACTGGTCTTTCTGTTTTTTTCTGACTCCTCTCCGGCCTTGCACCCCCCGCTCTCTCTGTGCTCTGTCCCCCAAATATTCCTACAGGTCGCACAAGATCTGCCAGCAACCCTCTGATGGTTAAACTGCCGAAATCTCGGCTCTCTGCTCACCTTCACTCTTTCATTCCTCTTTTCTCCCGCCTCTGGAACAAACTCCCTCACTCCCTTCAACCCCACTCCTCCCTCCAGGTCTTTAAAACAGCTGTTCACCACCATCTCTTATCTTCCCCCATCCAAAACCTTGATCTTTTCTACGCCCGCTAATTCACCCAGGATCCACCTTGTTTGAAATTCCAACTTCTTTCCTGGACGTCCTGGCAGTGTCCATATGTTTTATACCTCTCCCACCCCCCCCCCTCCCTTCCCATGCCCCCCCCCCCCCCAAAGCCCTCTCCCTCTCACAGATCTCTCGATGTCTCCATGTCTCTCGGTCCCTGCTCTCAAATGTTGTGTTTGTGTCCTTCCCCCTCTCTCCCCATCTTTTCTACCGCTCCCGATGTTATATGTTTTATGTGTCGGTTTGTCTTTCTGTGTGATTAATGTTCGCTCTTTCACGAGCCTCGATCTTGTATACAAAAAAAAAAAAAAAAAAAAACGTAAATTGGAAAACGTTCTTTTTTCACATATTCGACTCTTGAATGTCAACGCTTTCACAGTCGTTCATTTTGGGTCCACCGAATCAGGGATATAAGCTTGTACATGAATAAGACGTTAACAGACATTGCACATCGAGCTCAGGGCAGGGTGCAAAGTCTTTAAGGGCATCTATATTGACGGTGCTAACCCTAACAACCATAACCCCAACAACCCCACCCTAACAACCTTAACAACCCTAACCATAACCCTAACAACCATAACTATAACCATAACAACCCTAACCTGAACAACCCTAACCCTAAAAACTCTAACCCTAACACTAACAACTCTAACCCTAACAACTCTAACCCTAACCTTAACAACCCTAACCCTAAGGAACCCTAACCCTAACCCTAAGAACCCTAACCCTAAGAACCCTAACCCTAAGAACCCTAACCCTAACAACCCTAACCCTAACAACCCTAACCCTAAGAACCCTAACCCTAACAACCCTAACCCTAACAACCCTAACCCTAACAACCCTAACCCTAACAACCCTAATCCTAACAACCATAACCCTAAGAATGCTAACCCTAACAACCATAACCCTAACAACCATAACTCTAAGAACCCTAACCTCAACAACCCTAACCCTAACAATCCTAACCCTAACAACTCTAACCCTAACAACTCCAACCATAACCCTAACAACCATAAACCTAACAACCCTAACCCTAACAACCCTAACTCTAGCAACCCTAACAACCATAACCATAACAACCCTAACCCTAACAACTCCAACCATAACCCTAACAACCATAACCCTAACAACCATAACCCTAACCCTAACAACTATAACCCTAACAACCATAACCCTAACAACTATAACTCTAACAACCATAACCCTAACAACCATAACCCTAACAACCATAACCCTAACAACCATAACCCTAACAACCATAACCCTAACAACCCTAACCCTCACAACCCTAACAACTATAACCCTAACAACCATAACCCTAACAACCCCAACCCTAACAACCCAAACCCGAGTTACCCTACCCTAACCCTAACCCCTGAACTATGATTCCTTAATTAAAACCCTGGCATTTGTCAATTGTCTCTTTAACCCTTTTGATATAAATTTTAAAAAACGAATATCTAGAGTATGTGGAGCGTTGAAGAAGCTCTACGGATGAGATTGGGGTGATGCATTTGAAAAGGCATAACTTATATAAGTAGTAAGATGAAGATATCCTCTGACAAAATAAATATGCTTCATCAATCATACCAAATCATATCAAATCATACCTCTCTGACAGACGCCAGTTCATCTCCATCAATAACTGCAAATCCCCCACTGCTCCACTCCCCCAAGGTGTCCCCCAAGGTTCAGTTCGTGGCCCCCTCCTCTTCATCCTGTACCTGTCCCCTCTTGGTCACTTAATCCGCCGTCATGGTCTCCAATTCCTCTGCTTCGCCGATGACATCCAGCTTTTCATCTCCACCAAGTCCATCTCCACCGCCACCCACTCTATCCTGACAAACTGCATCACTGAAATAAAATCCTGGCTTCAAATCAACTTCCTCAAACTTAAATATGATAAATCTGAAATAATCATCATTGGCCCAAAAACGCTCACAAAATCCACCCATTACTTTGCCCTCAACATCGACGGTTTCCCAGTATCCACCTCCCCTCACATCCGGAATCTTGGCATCATCTTTGACCAAACCCTCTCCTTCGACAAATACACTAAACACATCACAAAGACAGCCTTCTTTCACCTGAAAAATATCGCCCGTCTCCGTCCATCCCTCTCCTCCACGGCTGCAGAAACCCTCATCCACGCCTTCATCACCTCCCGTCTGGACTACTGCAACAGCCTCCTCTATGGTTCACCCTCAATAATCACCAATAACCTCCAATACATTCAGATCTCCGCTGCCCGTCTACTCACCCATTCCCGGACCCGTGACCACATCACCCCCATCCTTTACAAGCTTCACTGGCTCCCCATCCCCCAGAGAATCCAGTACAAAATCCTCCTCTTGACCTACAAAGCCCTCCATAACCTGGCTCCATCCTACCTGACTGACGTCCTCTCCAGACACACTCCCACCTGCAACCTCCGCTCTGCTGGTACCAACCTCCTGACCCCCCCCCCCCCCCCCCACCCCCATCCGGACCAAATTCAGATCCTGGGGGAACAGGGCCTTCTCCATCGCTGCTCCCACCCTCTGGAACTCACTACCTCACACCATCAGAGACTCCTCCTCACTCACCAAATTCAAAACATCACTCAAGACCCACCTGTTGAACACTGCATTCAACATTTAACCCACAGCATTTAACCCCTGACTATCTTTTCTCCTTCCTTTTGCTTTGATTATTTACCTATTGATTTTTGTCATTTTGCACTTGTTTTTTGTACTCTGTCAAAGCGCCTTTGGGCTTCTTGAAAAGCGCTATATAAAATAAATGTATTATTATTATTATCAATAAACAGTCAGGAAGGAAGGGCATCCGGCCATAAAAACATTGCCTCAAACAGGGAGCCATGATTGTCATGGGGCCTGCAAGGCTAACCCCCACTCGAGCGGGGAAAATGGCCTTAAAACGATCATTCATTCATTCAATAAACAGTATATTGAAAAATAAAAAGGTGGCCATTCTTAGACTCTTGTGAGTATCTCGTTTGTATAACTTTCAGAACATCTGACGTATCTAAAGAAGACTCAACGACGTAACCGGATATCACTAGAATTCAGTACTTTTTTAAATATCAGAGACATGAAAGTGTCCGAGATATTATCATTATCGTGATCCACATACCATCGTCATTATAAAGTGTCGGTGCTGCCGAAGATGTTTCTTGGTTATGCTGGATGGTTTGCCAATTGTCTTCCTAGTGGTCATCCAGGGCAGGAATTTTGAATTTGTTCAGGATGCCGTTCATGTTGATAATTCGCCCACTCTTCACCAAAGATGCCGGGGACCATGAATGTCCACCAATGACTGATGTGGGTTGTTTTCCTGATGAACAGTGCACATGTGAAACACCTGACAGTTTCTAGGTAGGTTGAGTTTCAAACCCAGCCTAGACAGCTCAAGGCGAGTGTGCATACCAATAATCTATACTGGCGAGCCCACCAGATCCAGCACACTTAAATAAATATCTAACAAAATCTCATTTGACAAAAATCCTATTCCGTAATCACGATGAGAAAAAGAATAAAGAATGCAAAGAATAGAGTAGATTTAAGCAACCCTTCCCCACACAATATCAAACCATTATCGCTAAATTACCTCTTCTCTATAAAGTGCTCTCCATCAGGTCCTCTTATCTGCTCAGAATGAGAAGAGTAAAATAAATTGCAAACGTCTTCTACACTGACCTTCTTTCCTCAAAGGCACCACTGTAATAACAAATACATTCCAAATTTGCATGTGTGCGTTGTATTGAACGTTGTGTGCGTTGTATTGTTTCTCAAGGAAATTTCATCTCTGAGAAATGAGGTGATGGGTCTCTATCTCAAGCCCCCAAATAAGGAAATCTCTGGGCAAGGACGCATGCTACTTGGTTTGGAGTGTCCTGTATACCTTGTAAGATAGCTTTTCCACAAAGAAAAGGCCCACATACTGGTTAAGACTTGGCTTACTGAGTACATGAGCCTTATATTTGTGAAGCCATCAGGTTTCTATCCAATTTATGAAGGCACCAGGTTATTTCAGCCGCAAGGTCCATTCAAGACCCTGCTGCCAAGATCCCAGCAGGTAATGCAAAAGTCACAGCTTGAAATATCACACTAAATTATGCCAATTCTCTGTATGTTTTCATGAACCCTATATAATTGAAAATGGCTTGGCTGATCTCCCCCAAATTTTGCATACATGCTCGGGGTACCTGCGAGCTGTCATTGACACAATTAAAATTGGTACTTTACTGAGCTGTTACTTTCTACGGGTGGGTGAGATGACCAAAACAAAATGCAGAGTAATGCATGCATATTATTCCAGGACAAATTTGAATATAAAAATGGGGAAGGGGTGCAACCACAGTTTTTTTTAATGGGAAAGGGGTGCAACCAGATTTCTTTTTCTTTTTTTTTATAGGAAAGGGTGCAACCAGATTTCGTTTTCTTTTTTTTAATGGGAAAGGTTGCAACCAGATTTCGTTTTCTTTTTTTTAATGGGAAAGGTTGCATCCAGATTTCGTTTTCTTTTTTTTAATGGGAAAGGTTGCATCCAGATTTCGTTTTCTTTTTTTTAATGGGAAAGGTTGCAACCAGATTTCTTTTTCTTTCTTTTTTATAGGAAAGGGTGCAACCAGATTTCGCTTTTGTTTTTTTTTTATGGGGAATGGGTGCAACCAGATTTATTTTTATTTTTTTTATAGGAAAGGGTGCAACCAGATTTCTTTTTCTTTCTTTTTTTCAGAAAGGGGTGCAACCAGATTTCTTTGTCTTTTTTTTTTATAGGAAAGGGGTGCAACCAGATTTCTTTTTCTTTTTTTTATAGGAAAGGATGCAACCAGATTTTTTTTTCTTTTTTTTATAGGAAAGGATGCAACCAGATTTCTTTTTCTTTTTTTTATAGGAAAGGATGCAACCAGATTTATTTTTATTTTTTTTATAGGAAAGGGTGCAACCAGATTTCTTTTTCTTTCTTTTTTTCAGAAAGGGGTGCAACCAGATTTCTTTGTCTTTTTTTTTTATAGGAAAGGGGTGCAACCAGATTTCTTTTTCTTTTTTTTATAGGAAAGGATGCAACCAGATTTTTTTTTCTTTTTTTTATAGGAAAGGATGCAACCAGATTTCTTTTTCTTTTTCTTTTATAGGAAAGGGGTGCAACCAGATTTCTTTTTCTTTTCTTTTTATAGGAAAGGGGTGCAACCAGATTTATTTTTCTTTTTTTTATAGGAAAGGGTGCAACCAGATTTCTTTTTCTTTTTTTTAATGGGAAAGGGGTGCAACCAGATTTATTTATTTTTAATGGGAAAGGGATGCAACCAGATTTCTTTTTCTTTTTTTTAATGGGAAAGGGTGCAACCAGATTTCTTTTTTTTGTTATAGGAAAGGGGTGCAACCAGATTTATTTTTTTTAATGGGAAAGGGGTGCAACCAGATATTGTTTTTTTTTTATAGGAAAGGGGTGCAACCAGATTTATTTATTTTTAATGGGAAAGGGATGCAACCAGATTTCTTTTTCTTTTTTTTAATGGGAAAGGGTGCAACCAGATTTCTTTTTTTTGTTATAGGAAAGGGGTGCAACCAGATTTATTTTTTTGTTATAGGAAAGGGATGCAACCAGATTTCTTTCTTTTTTAATGGGAAAGGGGTGCAACCAGATTTATTTATTTTTATGGGAAAGGGATGCAACCAGATTTCTTTCTTTTTTAATGGGGAAAGGGGTGTAACCAGATTTTTTTTATATAATGGGGAAGATGGGGAAACCAGAATTTTTATCAAGAGGGAGATGGGTACAATGAGGATATTAATAATGGGGAGAGGGCCACAACTACATTTAAGTGAGCAGGTGGTAAACACACAGAATACTTATAAGGAGGGAGAAGTACACAACTACAATTTTTACAAAATTGAAGGGAGAAGGAGGGAGAAGTACACAACTACAAAATAAAATAAAAATTTTTAAATGAGAGTTCATAGAACACCTTACCCCACTCAGTCTTGAGAAAAAGCACTTTAAAAAACTTTAAAAAAAATAGTTAAAACTTTACTTTTAAACTCTTACTTTGCGTTTCGGAGCACAATCTATATTTCCTTCAAGCCGCCATTTTGTCTGAATCTCAATATTCCCCAAAGCTGAGACCACAAGTGGAAAATTTGATTGGTCAGGATGGTGTAATATTTTGTCCAAGTACTACTAAACGGACGGTTTTTGGAAATGCCAATAAGGCAATTTGTATTCTACATTGTTTAAGTATATAACCCAATTGAAATACGAGAATGGCACTCAGTAGAGTGCATACCTCCGTCAGGCTGAACAGTTTACGTTTTGTATCCCACTGAAGGGCCGAATCTGCATCAGAACCTGAACCAAAATCTAATTTTATTGTTCTTCTCGTCTGTCCAACTCATCCACCAAGTTTTATCATAATCTGTTCACAACTTTTTGTAATATTGTGCCATATATCATTTTGGCCCTTTCTCTCAAAGGTTGTTGAGTGTCCCTGGTGTTGGGCTAGCTAGCGGCTAGGGTGCCGGCTTTAGGATCCTAGGATCCTGGGTTCGAATCCCGGTTGATTGCTGAATTAACGCCAGGGGGGTTGACTCAGCCTGTTCATCCTTCCGAGGTTGGCATAATTGAGAACCAGTTCACTGGTAATTCCCTGTTTGTCGTAAAAGGCGACAAAAAGGGTTGGCGTCAGGAAGGGCATCCGGCCGTAAAACATTGCTTCAAAAAGGGGACCAAAAAAACAACAACAACCATGGTTCCCGAAAAAGGCCAACCCCTGCTTTGCGGGGAAAATGGCCTCTAAAGGTGTTTTTTTTTTTCTTTTCTCAAAGGTGAAGAATCACTTGAAGAATTTGAGTATACGGATGTGTAGCTTCACCAAAATCTAATACATTTGTTCTTGTCACACATCAAACCTGTCCACCAAATTTCATCTGATTCCGTCTTCAACTTTTTGAGAAACCCTGCTCACAGAAAAACAAACAGCCAAACAAACAGGGGTGAAAACAACCTCCGTCCACCTTTGGTGGCTCAGGTAAAAATAAAGGTTTTAAGGCTGTAGAAAAAAACATAACCATTTTTCAGGAGTTTACCGCTGTTGATGCATTGTTTTTTACATCGCCTTATTCAACATGTTAAATGAGTTATTTGTGCTCTCTTCCTTTTTGCAGACAATTCGACTTTGTGTCGTACAACATCCCCATCCCTCCACGAGGCAGAGATCAGCTGTCTGCCTCTGTCTCTCTCTCTGGTGTTCTGGAAATGAGGACACTTGTCCGATAAATGGAACACCTCCTTCAGTTCTGGAAAATCTAACAGTCTCACTTGATCACTCTGGAATGATCATCAAACTAATCCACCTTTAAATTTTCCTTGGTCATCCAATGAAAGAAGTTCAGTCCCTTGAACTTCTGGGCCTCACTATCAACCATGACCTTTGCTGGGCCAACCATATGACAAACAAAGCTTTCTTCTAAAGCCAGCTTGTAGCCTTGGAATCCTCTGTCCATCCAAGTCTTTCCTTGGAAAATCAGAGCTACTCACAGTCTACAAGGCCATCGTTCATAGCTCAATGGATGACCTCTATCCGCCTATGGGCTAGTGCACAGCATCACATCTGTCTCTCCTGGATTCCATGGAATCTAAAGCTCTTACAATTATTAGTATCTCTGTTATGAGGCCGAAGTTGTCTCTCTGTTTTTTTTTTTTACTGTATTCCCCAATATTTCTCCCTCGACTCTCTCAGTCCTCTGACCCTCCCCATCAACTCTAGGATGCATGTCTTCTTCCAGTAACCTCCTCCTGCTTAAAATTCTAAAATCCAGGTTGACTGCACACCTCAACTCATTTATTCCTCCCTTCTCCCATCTATGGAACCTCCTTCCAGAGGCTGTTCTGTCTCACTCTTCTCTCCAGGGCTTCAAGCAAGCATTGCACCACCATCTCCTGTCATCCCCAATTTTGTCAATGATCTTTCTTAGTGCCATGAAACTTTCCCAACCCATCATCTTACTTGCAAGCTTCAGCGTTTTCCTTTCCTCCTTCTTTTTTTCTTATCCTGTTCGTTTATTCCTTTGATGTTTTCCCATTGGCAGATCCACACTGCTCTTTCATGAGCCTCGCTCCTGTAAATAAGGAAAACAAAAACCAAAAAAAGCAATAGAATTAGCTTGGATGGTTAAAAGCATTTGATGTCAAAGAGCAGCTAATAAATTGACATCTCAGTGAAAGCACAAAGTTGAATAGACATAAAAATGAACCATATTATGGTTAGAGGCATAATTTATTGACCTTTTGACGCCGAAGGTTGTTTGAAGTGATTTGAGTGTATAATATTGTCTTGTTTTAGGATAGCGTTTTATTTGGTTGTAAAACATGTTGGAAGAATCCAAGTTTCTCTGCCAATGCTTCGATCATACCCTGCGTGTGCATCATGTTTCTCCTTTAATTCCCTGGATTTGTAAAGGCTTTGGTGAAGCACAAAACCAGAGTTTCCCACATCAAACTCATTATAAATAATTATTACGAGGGCCAGTCAATAAGTAACCTTAAAATGACGATATAAACTCGAGAAATTAATGTGTGTAGTTGGAGACGACATATGTTATATCTATGGGTAAGTCATGTTTTGCCTGTTTTAGATCTGGCAACATTGAGCATATGACGTCAGTAGAGCAGTTCCAAGATGGCGGCTCCCTTAGAAGCATGCACCAGGGAGGAGCAACGTTCTGTCATCCGTTTCCTGAGAAGTGAGGGTGTGAATCCCAGTGAAATCCATTGCACAATGAAGATGCAATATGGTGATGCATGTTTATCACTGCAGCAGGTGTACGACTGGGGCAGTAAGTTTAAAGGTGGAGTGTCCAGTGTGGCAGACGCTGCTCACTCGGGCCGGCCTCACACAGCCGACACACCAGAAATGGTTGCAGGAGTTGAGCGCGTGCTAAGGGGAAACCGTCGCATTACGCTGGATTAAGTGGTCTCCAAATTAAACATTAGCCATGGTTCAGCACACCATATCATTCAAAACGTGCTGGGGTTCTGCAAAGTGTCTGCAAGGTGGGTGCTTAGACACCTCACACCCGAACTGAAAGAACGGCGAGTGGACACATGTGAAGAACTTCTGTGATGATACGAAACAGAAAGTGACGCTTTCTTACAGCTCGTAGTGACTGGGGATGAAAGCTGGGTCCACTACTTTCAGCCAGAAACGAAGAGCGCAAGCAAAGAGTGGCGCTATTCAACTTCACCGAAGCCCAAAAAATTCCGCACACAGCTGTCTGCTGGAAAAGTGATGCTGCCACTCTTCTGGGATAGCCGAGGCCCACTTGTGGACCATTACATGCCCAGAGGGACCACAGTCACCAGTGCATCATACTGCAATCTCCTTAAAAATCATCTGAAACCAGCAATCAGATAAAAAAACGTTGTGGACTACTCACAACTGGTGTTTTGCGATAGCATGGCAATGCTCGGCCCCATACTGCCCACGCTACAGCTGCGACAATCGAGGACCTGCATTTTGAGTGTCTTCCTCATCCACTCTATTCGCCAGACCTCACCCCTTCGGATTACCACATCTTTGGGCCACTTAAAGAGGCGCTTGGTAGAACCACTTTCCGATCTGACAAAGAGGTCCAAGAGGCGGTGCACGAATGGTTACACAAGCAGCCAAAATATTTTTTTTTTCTGGAGGAATCCAGGCCGTAGTAAAGCGCTCGAAAAAATGTATTGAACGCATTATGGAGATTATGTTGAACATAACGGAATCATTGCATCATGATACTGAACAACATAACGGAGATTATGTTGAAAAATAACAGTTGTTACATGTACATGCAATACACAAGTTGTGAAAAATAGATTAAGGTTATTTATTGACTGCCCCTTGTAATATTTGTAGTATTAATCCGCATGTAGTCCGATGTTCGCAGGAAATATTGCAAAACACAGCATGCCAACAATTTCTGGGAGCATTGAGCGGGATGGCCGATATACTATCTGGACGTTACATATTCCATGGTAAGACCTTTGGGCTAGTCGTGGTCAGATTTCAATTTTTTTACAATAGCTACAGTTTAGAGTTGACCACCTTGTCTGTTTAAAATTGGTTCTTTTTCCCGTTTATAACTGAGGCAGCAGCCCCATGTAGTTCCACTAATGGTGAGCCTCTAAGTATTATTCGGAAAGGTCTTCAATGGCAAGGGACTATGAGTATGAGGGGCTATTAATAAAAAGACCTCTTGAGGCTACTCATGACTGCTCTTCAAATTGCAGGTCAACAACACACATCTGTAATGAGTGAAGCAATGATGAAGAACTACTTTGAGCACACAGCAGCTCTTTTTAACCTCATATAAATAATTCTGAGTTCATTTTAATTTGTCAAATTTGCGCTTCATGCCAAAGTACAAAAACAATTTGTGTTAATGGTATCGGCACCATGCAATAATTGCACCTCATTTTGAACCGATTGGCTTCCATGGCGCCATGGCAAAGATCAGCCCTTTAGTTCTGATGTCATGAGCCAGATGGGACAGCACACAGGGGACGTCTGCTTTCCCTTGTTTTTTTTCTCGAGCAGTTCTTCCTGAAATTAATTACTCAAATCGGAGTGGCGCAGAGTATAAATCGTGTGTGTCACAAAGCAGCGGCAGAGCATCTGTCAAAGTCTCTCTGCTTAGCAGAGCAGGAAACATCAGAGGAAAGGGCAGCAAAGTTATTTCTCTAAAGTTTTTTTTCAGAAGCAGAGAGGTCGGCCTTTGCATTTTGTTTGTTTTCTTCTCCAAATGCACTCCATTTGGAGCTTACCTTTTTGCAAGAAAATCGGCTCTAAGTTGAGAGTGGTAATAACTGTCAGATGGTCTCTCGGTGTGGAACATAGCTCCCCAGTGGATGCGAAACTTCCCCTCCTCTCTCTCATATGCCTAGTATGTTTTGGATATTTGAAAGTGGATATTGTCTTGGGGATTTCGGTCTGGGCCTCTCCGGCGAAGCAAACAAAATTGGCACAATCCAGGAAACATTATTCGGAAAGCATCCCATAAACGCCAATTGAAATTCCACTTTTGTATCTCATAATGCAGCACCCATCGATTGAAAAAAAATCAGAAAATTGCGAGGCATCTGTTGCAGGCCTTGCCAATAGATAAGTCTTGTTTGTGACTAGTGCTCTGACACATTAAATAACCCCATGATGTATAGTGCTTTGGATACCAGTGCAGTCTCTGTTTTCCGGTCAAAAGAACAGATTTGCATAGTTGTGAACCCGCACAATCCCTGACAAATTACCACTATAACAGATATTTATGGTCGTCTAGGCCAGAGCAAAAGCCTCCTATTCTTTATGACACTGAAATACTGTCACTTGGAAGGGGTACTTAAAAGCACTTAGCCACCGAATCAATCTAATACATCGCTCAAGTGTGCATGATGATGCCCTTGTGAGAGAATATGGAGCATTTTGCAACAATTCAAAGAAAGCAGAGAATATATGAAAGAATATTTTACTGATGTTCTGGTACATCTCAAATCAGAACTGATCATAATGCAATGATTCCAATTAAAATATCTCCAAACAAATACAACATTATTCTTGCATGAAATGTTAAGCTAACCATAAAATTGCCACCAGGCTTTTAACCTTCACTTGTGTGCTTATTGGTTTTGCAAGACATTCGCAAATTAACCTTTCACAATTCACTTAAGTGCTTTGGAGTCCAACGTCGTATGCACGAATAACCGTGCAATCACTAATATATATGTATATACATATACATATATATAATATATATATATATATATTTTGGAATGTAAATATATACTGTATATATATATCTATATATATATATATATATATATACATATATATATATATATATACATATATATATATATACTGTATATACATATATATATATATATATATATACATATATATATATACTGTATATACATATATATATATATATATATACATATATATATATATATATATATATATATATATATATATATATACATAAACATATTATATAATATATATATATATAATAATATATATATATATATACACAAAGAATTAAGTTAAGCACCCCCCCGTTTTTGTACAACCTCGCACATTACAAGTTGTTGTCGTCTCAAACAGTGTAATATACCCATGATATTGCTATATTTTCTGGAGAAGTGATATTATGGTCACATAAAAACATAACAATCATGCCGTTTTCAATATTTTATTCTGAATAATTTAAGGTGAAATTTTTTGGGAATTTTAGGCATATTTTTCACCTCAATTTAAGTATGGAGCTATAGGTCCATCACGGACAGTGTGGATGACGTTTATGTTTTCTAACGTACAGTCATTGTTCTGAGAAGACCTCTAGCGATCTTTGCGTCAATAACGTGTGTAGGACCCACGTGATCGGATCACTGACTCAACCCTACGTCTCATAGACCCTATAAGCCGTCGTATGCGTTGCTGTGGCAGGTTGTTCCATTCCCGATGTAATGCACGTTCCAATTCATCCAGATTGGCTATTGGAGGGACCATCTTCGCAATTTGTCATCCCAACATGTCCCAAAACGTGCTCGAGGGGGTTCAACCTGCCACAGCAACGCATACGACGGCTTACAGGGTCTATGAGACGTAGGGTTGAGTCAGTGATCCGATCACGTGGGTCCTACACACGTTATTGACGCAAAGATCGCTAGAGTCTTCTCAGAACAATGACTGTACGTTAGAAAACATAAACGTCATCCACACTGTCCGTGATGGACCTATAGCTCCATACTTAAATTGAGGTGAAAATATGCCTAAAATTCCAAAAAATTTCACCTTAAATTATTCAGAATAAAATATTGAAAACGGCATGATTGTTATGTTTTTATGTGACCATAATATCACTTCTCCAGAAAATATAGCAATATCATGGGTATATTACACTGTTTTGACGACAACAAACTTGTAATGTGCGAGGTTGTACAAAAACGGGGGGGGTGCTTAACTTAATTCTTTGTGTATATATATATATATATATATATATATATGTATATATATGTCTATATATATATATATATTTGTATATATATATATATATATATATATATATATATATATATATATATATATATATATATATATATATATATATATATATATGATATATATATATATATACATATATATATATATATATACAGTATATATTTACATTCCAAAATATATATATATATATATATTATATATATGTATATGTATATACATATATATTAGTGATTGCACGGTTATTCGTGCATACGACGTTGGACGGGGAGGGGAGGGGGAGGGAAGGGGGAGGGGAGGGGAACACATATATTCACATAGCACATATATATATATACTAGCAGAAGTACCCGCATTGCCGGGCGGGGGAGGGAAGGGGGAGGGGAGGGGAACGGGGAGGGAGCGAGCCCCTTGGCAAAGCGAGCGATTTTTTTTTTTCATAGGCATCATAGCGTCATAGCGTCATAGCGTTCATAGCGTTTCATAGCGTCATAGCGATTTTTTTTTCATAGCGTCATAGCATTCATAGCGTCATATCCTTCATAGCGTCATAGCGTTTCATAGCGTCATAGCGATTTTTTTTTTCATAGCGTCATAGCGTCATTGCGGTCATAGCGTCATAGCGTTTCATAGCGTTTCATAGCGTCATAGCGATTTTTTTTTTCATAGCGTCATATCGTTCATAGCGTCATAGCGTTCATAGCGTCATAGCGTCATCACCTGATCGCTCTGAGCGAATCAGCGCCCACCTGCTCTGATTCCCGTGCACTGAAATGCGCTGAGGTAAATATGAATAAAAAATATGGATCGTCAAATATTTTGAGTTCGGCCATGTTCGTCCCAGGCTCAATGGCCATGTCTATGTCAAATATCAAGCACGTAAGCCTCTCCGTTTAGGATTCTATCGGTAACATTACACACACACACACACACACACACACACACACACACACACACACACACACACACACACACACACACACACACACACACACACACACAAACTGTGTTTTATATATATAGATATATATATACGTATATATACCTATATACTCTTACGTATACATTAGCAGACTTGGTGGTATAATGGTTGGAGCATCCGCTCTGAGTCTGGGATGTTGGTGGTGCACACCCTGACCGAGTCATGCCAAAGACTTTCTTTTTTTTTTAATGGTATGCGCGGCTTCCTTGCTCAGTGCTCAGCTTTAAATAGGATATGGCATGGACAAACAGCGCTGAGACTGCAATGGCAAACCACCCAGTATAACCATTGCCAAGAAACTGCTATAGTCACTTGAAAAAGTAAGTCCACCCCATGTAAAGTTTTGACTTTTTCAACATATTTCAACATACAGCTATTTGATCTTCATTTCAACAATATTGATAGATAAAGGTGATATAATATAACAAATATCATGAAACATTTACATTTTGTAGTCCATTGTATAATTTAAATAAACATGAATGCAAATTTCGCATGTGGAAAAAGTAAGTACACCCTTGGCTCTAATAGGTGGTATTGCCCCCTTTGGCAAAAACAACCTCAAGTAGGCGTTTCTTATAACTGTTTGCCAGTCTCTGACATCGACTGAGAGAAATTTTTGCCCACTCCTCCATGCAGAATTATTTCAGCTGTGTGAAGTTTGAGGGGTTTCTTGCATGCTCAGCTCGTTTCAAATCCCCCCAAAACCTCGATGGGATTTAGATTCGGGCTTTGACTTGGCCATTCCAGAACCCTCCATTTCTTTCTTTTCAGCCATTCCTTGGTGGATTTACTGGTATGTTTAGGGTCATTGTCATGTTGCAAGGTCCACCTTCGGTTGAGCTTCAACTTTCCGACAGATGGCCTCACATTCTCCTCAAGCACCCTCTGGTACAATGAAGAATTCATAGTGGATTCGATGATGGTGAGCTGCCCAGGCCCTGCTGCAGCAAAGGTGCCCCAAACCATAATATTTCCACCACCATGCTTTACAGTTGGTATCAGGTTCTTGTGGTCAAATGCTGTCTTTGGTTTTCGCCAAACATGTCTTCTGGTACTTTGGCCAAATAGCTCTACCTTTGACTCATCTGTGCAGAACACATTGTTCCAGAAGTGCTGGTCTTTGCTTCGGTGTTCATTGGCAAACTTTAGTCTTGCCCTGATGTTCTTTCTGGACAGCAAAGGTTTCCTCCTGGCACACCTCCCTTGTAGATCAAATTTGTGCAGCCTCTGTCTAATGATAGACTCGTGCACTTTGACATCAACAGTGGCAAGAGCTACCTGTGGGTCCGGTGATGACATTCTGGGGTTCTTAGAGACTGCTTTCAGCATCTTGCAGTCTGCTTTTGGGCTGAACTTGCTGGGGCGGCCTGGCCTGAACAAGTTGGCAGTTGTTTGGAATCTTCTCCACTTGTAGATGATCTTGCGGACAGTCGAATGATTGATTTCAAATTGTTTGGAGATCTTTTTAAATCCCTTCCCAGACTCGTAGGCATCTATAACCTTCTTTCGGAAGGCCTCAGAGAGCTCTTTTGATCTAGGCATGGTGACGCCGCACACTTCAACAACAAAGAGCAAACCAAACTAAATGTCTGAAGATTAAATAAGACAGGTTCCTCCAAGATCCTCTCTGACGATGTTCTAATCATTTGCACCTGAGCTGGTGCACCCGATTCTAATTTTAGGTATTTGAAGTAGTGATAAATGTAGGGGTGTACTTACTTTTTCCACATGCGAAATTTGCATTTATGTTTATTTAAATTATACAATGGACTACAAAATGTAAATGTTTCATGATATTTGTTATATTATATCACCTTTATCTATCAATATTGTTGAAATGAAGGTCAAATAGCTGTATGTTGAAATATGTTGAAAAAGTCAAAACTTTACATGGGGTGTACTTACTTTTTCACGTGACTGTATGTGTGAAGAGTATGGCAAATTTAAATATATACAGTGCTTTCAGAACATATTCACACCCCATTGACTGTTTTCACATTTTGTTGTGTTGCAGCCTGAATAAAATGCATTAAAATGAGATTTTTTGTTACTGATCTACACATAATGTCAAAAGTCAAAATCAAAGTGGAATTCAAAGTCAAACTCCATAATTTCAAAGTGGAATTTTTTCTTTCGAAATGTTTATAAATTAATTAAAAAACAAATGCAGAAATGTCTAATTTACATAAGTATTCAACCCCCTGAGTCAATACTTCGCAGAAGTGGCTTTGGCAGTGATTTCAGCTTCAAGTCTTCTTCGGTATGTCTGTATCAGCTTTGCACATATGGATTTGGGAGAGTTTCTCCCATTATTCCTTGCAGATTTGCTCAAACCCTGTCAAGTTGGATGGGGAGCATCAGTGAACGGCAAGTATTTCCACAGATTCTCAATGGGATTCAAGTCTGTCCACTCAAGGACTTGTTCTGATGCCATTCCAGTGTTGCTTTAGCTGTATGCTTGGGGTCATTGTTTTGTTGGAAATTAAATCTTCACCACAGTCTATGGTCTTTCGCACTCTGATTGACTCAAAATTACTTTGATTACTTATTGACTCAAAACATTTCAGCTTTTAATTTTTCATTATCTTGTAAAGAAAATTGTAAAAAAAAAATCCACTTTGACATTATGGCGTATTATGTGCAGATCAGTGACAAAAAAATCTCAATTTAATCCATTTTAAATTCAGGCTGTAACACAAGAAAATGTGAAAAAAGTGAAGAGATGTGAATACTTTCTGAAGGCACTGTACATTATACATACATTGCTTTTGTTTTTGTATGTATGGAGTCGTGCAGTGAGAAATGAAATTACAGATTGCATCAGTATAAAAAAATACAGCTTGTTGTAATGGGTTGCTATTATGATGGGACTTTTATATAATGTGTATGGAGGAAGTGTGTGTGGAAGGGGAGTGGTGCGGGGGTGCGGAGAAGAGGGTGCTGTGGTGTGATAAATTGAGAAATTACATAACCCGAAAAGAAATGCAATGGGGGATAACTGAAAGGTAAGGGAGAAAAAAGGAGTGTAGGAGTAGTTGGGAGAGAACAGAAAGGAACTAGAAAAGCACTTAGGAGAGAACATACCTCCGCCAGGTGAACAGTTTACGTTTTGTATCCCAAAGTAGACCAGAAAATCACAATACAGAATCACATTTAATCAAAATCATCCGTCCACAACTTTTTGAGATATCCTGCTATGTATCGTTTTTGGCCCCATCTCCAAATGGTGAAGAATCACTTTAAAATTCTACTAGCCGGATCCGGATCTTCACCAAAATTGAATCGATTCTTCCTTGTCGCACACACAACCTGTCCACGAAGTTTCGTCCAAATCCGTCCATACTTTGTGGAGATATCCTGCTATATGCTGGTTTTAGCTGTATCACTCAATGGTGAAGAATCACTTAAAAAATTGAATAATTCTCATATCCGAATCCATATTCTGATCTTCACCAAAATCGATTCGATTCTTCCTTGTCAGACACCCAACCGGTCCACCAAGTTTCGTCCAAATACGTCCATACTTTGTGGAGATATCCAGCTATATGCTGGTTTTAGCCGTATCACTCAATGGTGAAGAATCACTTAAAAAATTGAATAATTCTCATATCCGAATCCATATTATGATCTTCACCAAAATCGAATCGATTCTTCCTTTTCAGACACCCAACCGGTCCACCAAGTTTCGTCCAAATATGTCCACAACTTTTTGAGATATCAGCTTATGTATCGTTTTTGGCCCCATCTCCCAATGGTGTAGAATCACTTAAAAAATTCTACTAGCCGGATCCGAATCCGGATCTTCACCAAAATCTAATCATTTCGTCCGTGTCACATACGCTACATCTCTGCCAAATTTTTGCCAAATTTCGTCCACAACTCTTTGAAATATCTTGTTCACAAATATACAAACAGACATAGACAGAGGTGAAAAAATAACCTCCATCCACCTTTGGGGGCGGAGGTAAATATGTCAGCTGAGTGGAAGAGGAATGTAATGGGGGCAAACAGTGGGGAAGGGTGGATAATGTGTCAAATTCCTCTACTTATACGAAAGCGATAGATACGTGGGCCAAACTATCAATCAGAAAAAAGGAAAGGCCAGGAAGAAGATAGATAATAAAAGGGAGAGTGGGAGTGGGAGAATAAAAGAGACTGTTCGAGGATTGGGGGGCCACAAAAGAGCTTGCAAGGGTTGGGGAGGAAATGTGGAAAAGAGGCAATGAATTAAATATATCCTGCTCTGTTGCATACATAAAGTGTAAATGATCACTCTGTTATATGAGCAAGTGCTACAAGTAAAATTAACAATTAAACAGCAAGACCTGCCTTCAATAAACCTTCTGAGGAAAATGCTCTAATGAAATAGCATTCATTGTTGTACTTTGTTTTCACCCTTGATCAATTTTTGATGAATCCCTTCATAACATATCAATTATTTGTTAACAAAAGCGTTTGGCTTGTACTCTGGCAAAGTTGCAAATTTGCAAAATTACTTTGGCCTCCATGGTGGATGTACACTCTGTGGTTTATCCGAACAGCTGCAAAGATACAATGATGGTGATGGCTCCATGAGCTGAATAGATAAGAAAACAATTGCGTTAACTTGAAAGTTCAAGTCATTAATAAGAAGTTTCACACACTCTTTGCACCATTTTAAACAACAGTAAACCTGTTCTTAATCAAGGTTTATTGGATTCATAAAAACGATGAAAACAGTGTGACCATGCAATTAAAAGTTTTGATGGTTGCTCAGTTACCAGATAAATGTTCCCACCGGCTCACAATTATGCATTTATCCCTAGTCCTCTAAATAATTACCGTCCATATATTCTCCTCTTCATCTTGTTTTTTTAATGTCTCATCACATTTGCATCATGTTGCATATTCTGTATTTTCTAAATTTTAGACGACTCGAAACACCCGCTGCCTTTGGAAGCCGACTTGAGGGGGTGGGATAGTGGGAGAGGTGGGGCAAATATATTTTGTGTCATGGCTAATAATTCCCCCTGTTTGCAGCAGGGTTCTGTAAACCACGTGCTCTGTGGCATGTGTACAGCAGAAAATGTACAGGGGGGCCAGGGGTTTCCTTGTGCTGATAACTAATTAATTTTCTGAAATTTGTAAAATGTGTTTTTCACTTGGAAGTTGTGGGTTACAATGTGTAAATAAAGGTGAAACGAGAACGGCACTCTTCAATGTCACGACGTCGACTGATATGCCTCCGCCCACATTATTACATCATTATAATACTTGTATCAAGTTTGATTTCAAACCATTCAGCTGTGCCCAATTTAGCACATTTTTACCTGACATGACCTCTGACATTTGACCTATTGACCCCAAAATTTAATCAGTTCATAATTACATCATTATACACACCTATACCAAGTTTTAATTTAAATCCCTTCAGCTGTTCACAAGTTCTCACATTTTACCTGACATGACCTCTGACCTTTGACTTTGGGACCCCAAAAATCTAATCAGTTAATCTTTACATCATTATACATATCTGTACCAAATTTGAATTATATGCCTTTAGCCATTCTCAAGTTATAGACCTATTACAGACTTTTGACCTTTAACCTTTGACTACTTGAACCAAAAATCTAATCAGTTAATCTTTACATCATTATACATACCCATATCAAATTTGAATTAAATCACTTCAGCCATTCTCAAGTTATCGACCTATTACAGATTTGACCTTTGACCACAATATCTAATCACTTAATCTTTACAATATTATACTTACCTGTACTACGATTGAATTGGATCACTTCATCCTTTCTCAAGTTATAGACCTATTATAGACTTTGACCTTTGACATATGACCCCAAAATCTAATCACTTAATCTTTACAACATGATACATACCTGTACCAAGTTTGAATGAGATCACTTCAGCCGTTCTCAAGTTATAGACATATTATAGACTTTGACGTTTGACCTTTGACCCCAAAATCTAATCACTTAATCTTTACAACATGATACATACCTGTACCAAGTTTGAATGAGATCACTTCAGCCGTTCTCAAGTTATGGACATATTATAGACTTTGATATTTGACCTTGTGACCCCAAAATATAATCACTTAATCTTTACAACATTATACATACCTGTACCAAGTTTGAATTAGATCACTTCAACCGTTCTCAAGTTAAAGACCTATTACAGACTTCAACCTTTGACCCCAAAGGCTAATGAGTTAATTTTTACAATATTATATGTACCTGTACCAAGTTTGAATAAGATCACTTCAGCCGTTCTCAAGTTATAGACCTATTATAGACTTTGACCCTTGACCTATGACCCCAAAATCTAATCAATTAATCTTTACAACATTATACATACCTGTACCAAGTTTGAATTAGATCACTTCAGCCGTTCTCAAGTTATAGACCTATTGCAGACTTTGACCTTTGACCTCTTGACCCCAAAATCTAATCAGTTCATCTTTACATCATTCTACATAAGTGTACCAAATTTGGTCAGAATCCCATCTTTGGTTCACAAGTTATCGCATAGTTAGTATTTTTACCTAACATGACCGCTGACTATTGCCTTTTGATCTCTTGAGCCCAAAATCTACTCAGTTCATCTTTACCTCATTATACATACCTGTGCCAGGTTTGACTAAGATCCCTTTAGCCGTTCTCAAGTTATGGACGGACGGACGGACGGAGAACCTGAAAACATAATGCCTCCGACGACTTCGTCAGCAGAGGCATAAAAAGTCTGATTTAATGCATTTTAATTCCAGGCTATAAGGCAACAAAAGGTGAAAGTTTTGAAAGGGAGTGTAGACTTTCTATAGGCACTGTGTATATATACACTGTGCTGCACACGCTTGTCTTTGCATTAGTTCAGTTCATTGTGAATTAGATGCCCTAATATGAGGAGGATACCATGAGACAGAAAATTTGCGCTGTACGCTTTGTTACGGATTTGTCACTTCCGTCGTTGTGGTTTTCATCCACTGTAAGCATTTTTGGTTCCATGTACTATTATTGTTATCGTTTAAGTGAAATGGAGATAACTGTTTTCAAAAGGTAAAAAAATTAGTGTTTTAAAAGAAACCGGAAACCGGATCGGGAGAAACCGGAAGAAGAGGAGGAGGAAGAAAAAAAAAGCGGAGCAAGTGAGGTCGGGAAGAAAAGCCGAGCTGCTTTGAGGTCTCGAGTAGACGCTGGCGAACGGGGGTCACGAGCGAACTTTGGGTTTCCTGGGAAAGGGATTCCTGTGACAGAGTGGTTATCGCTGTGACAGATAAACCTGCGTGTCGGGTTTTGCGGTTGATTCCGAAGAGAATCGTTGGAGAGCAGATACGCCTCCATTACGGGCCCGCTCGCCATTTCACCTCGCTCCAGCCATTTCACCGCACCCAGCCGTTAGCCTGGTTTGCGAGTGTAATGTGGATTTCGATTGGGAATTTGTGGTTCTCTGTTTGGGAGCCACTGAACGTTCATACCCGAAGGTGTGATTTCCCAGTCTCCTTTTGGGTACACCTTTGCGCCTCTTTGGCAGCGTTGACTGTCAGCCGACGTGGATTCTGGTCTCGATTCGACATTTTTCTTGCAATCACCGAAGCGTGGATCGACTTTGGCTTGGTGCCGGGACAGTGACTTTGGGAATGTTCTTTTCGCTTACTTGGAGCACAGTGAGTTATTGAATAAGAAACTGATGGTACCATCATAGGAATTATATGGTATTTCTGTGGTGCAATTGAAACATATTGTACTTGTGCTGTTATACTTGTGTGACCTTAATACAACACTTGTTTTTGGTAACAATTGGTTGGTGTGGTTTCACCATTGGTCATTGACATACATTATAACACATCTTTCTGCCGTGACTCCTTTCGGGGCTCGGAGGTACACCATGACCGGGGTTTGGGGAGGAGCACGTAACAGCTTGTATTCTGTATCTGGAAATTCGGCTGAAGTTCACAGACAACTTGTCAAAGAATGCAGCACAGATGCAATTGACAGAAGAACCATCGGAAGAATAAACAAGCAGTTTGCTGAAACCGGCAGCATTCTTCCAAAACAGTCACCAGGTAAGCCTCGTACTGTTCGAACTGAGGACAGCAGAGCTGTCCTTCAACAACAACTCGACAGTAACACACCATTATCAATTCGTCATTTATCAAACGTCACCAACATAAGCTGATCATCGATTCAAAAAATACTAAAAGACTTTAATGTGAAACCAGATTACCCAAAATAATTCACCAACTATCTGAGGATGATTTTGACAGGCGCGTTGAGTCAGGTGAGACATTGCTTGGGTTAATGCATGTCGTGGAATCAAACTTAGATCTCTTGCAATAATTGAGGCTTTATTGAACTATTTCTCATACCAATCCGACAACACAAGAATACAGTTTATTACAGTAGTTCCATAAAAAGGCAATCAAAGCATACATCTCTTTCTAGTTCCTTGCAAGCAAGCCTTTACGTACCCGTTAAATCTCAGTAGTCTACAGCGCTGGCATACAGTATGCTGTAGCGGTGACCGGTAGCATGACACAATTACCCTGCACCGGCCGATGATGCAACCGGCGAGCGGTCACGTGTCCGGACTCGCCCGGGGCGTGTTGAGACTTGCCTTTACCGGGCGAACGCTTGCCTTGCAAACCACGCCCCGTTGAGAGGCGTGGCTTATCTATTTGCATACCACGCCCCGCCTGAGAGGCGTGGCTTTTGTGTGTTGAGTTTCTGATATATATTGCCGCCCGTTCGATGGGCTGATTCAGTGCTTTGGAGTTCGTTTGAGTGAGCTGGGAATAAATAGCCCAGAGAAACCTAATTCCTGGCATCGTCCATTTTGTCCGATTTTATCGTGCGAGCACAGCTCCCACAATTGGTGACCCCTTTCTACGAACACGGCGATGGAGTCAGCTGTAGCTTTGAAGCTCCCGGGCTTTTGGGAATCTCACGCGGCCGTTTGGTTTGCTCAAGCGGATCCTCAATTTGCCCTGCGGAACATTACGGAGGACACGACGCGCTACCACCACGTGGTCTCCGCGCTCAACACCTCCTCCGCTTCCCGGGTTCTGATCTTCCTAGAGCACCCACCGGATGCCGACAAATACGGCGCGCTCAAAGACCTACTCCTCGGTGCGTTTGGACTCACGGGGACTGAACGCGCATGACAACTACTACACCTCCCGGAGCTGGGCGAGACCCGTCTGTCCGAAAGCATGGACCACATGCTTGCTCTTCTCGGTGACCACAGCCCGGACTTCCTCTTCCGCGAGCTGTCCCTCCAGCGGCTACCCGGGCAGGTACGGTTAGCTTTGGCTAATTCGCCCATCACGGACCCTCGCTCGCTGGGTGCAGATTTTGGCGCCTGTTACGGTTAGCTTTGGCTAATTCGCCCATCATGGACCCTCACTCGCTGGGTGCAGATTTTGGCGCCTGGTCAAGGAGGCCGATAAATTTTGCTCGGCCAGGCAACACATCGGAGCGGCCGCCTGGGACCCTGGGCCGAACGAGGCAATGCCCGTGCCACGACCGGCGCCTCCACCGGCCGAGTCAGCGCCACTGGCGGCAGCGGCCGCCGCGACGCCCCGTCGACCGAACACGACGTGACCGCCGGAGCCTCCACCAGAGCAGACCATGTGCTATTACCATGCCAGACTCGGGCAGAAGGCCAGAACGTGCCGCCCACCGTGCACTTTCGGCGGGTCGGGAAACGACCAGGCCGGCGCTCTCTGCCTGCCATGAGCATCGGCCATTCAGGCAGCCTTCTGTTTATCACGGACATGGAGTCCGGGCGGCGTTTTTTGTGTGACACCGGCGCTCAGCTGAGCGTGATACCCGCCTCGGTGGAGGACAAACAGGCCGCGCTTTGCGGCCCTGCTTTGGTCGCCGCAAACGGTTCCTCCATCCGCACCTTCGGTTTGCGCAGCGTCGCATTCTGCTATGGGGGCCAGCGCTTCAGGTGGGACTTCATCACGGCGAACGTGCCCATGGCCTTGCTGGGTGCAGATTTTCTTTGCGCGCATGGGCTTTTGGTCAACGTCAAACGGCGTCGGCTCATCAACGCGGAGACCTTCAGCTCGCTCGCTTGCTCATTGAGCGGCTCCGCTCCGACCAAGCTAGCCTTCGCGCTCCCGGCCGTGGACGCTTTCACCGGCCTACTCGCCGAGTTTCCCGCCCTCACGCAGCCAACATTTTCGGCCGTCGCCGTCAAGCATGGCGTCGAACACCACATCCCGACCACAGGTCCACCGGTCTACACCAGGGCTCGCCGCCTCGACCCGGCCAAACTCGCCGTAGCGAAGGTGGAATTCGACGCGCTGGAGCGATTGGGAATTGTGCGGCGCTCGAATAGCGCATGGGCCTCGCCCCTGCACATCGTGCCCAAACCGGGTGGCGGATGGCGACCATGCCGCGATTACCGCCGCCTCAACGACGCCACCACCCCCGACCGGTACCCGATACCACACATACAGGACTTTTCCGCCCGTTTGGCGGGGCGGGTGATCTTCTCCAAGGTCGACCTCATTCGGGGCTACCACCAGGTACCTGTCCGGCCGGCCGATGTTCCGAAGACGGCTGTAATTACACCTTTTGGCCTCTTCGAGTTCCTCCGAATGCCGTTCGGCCTTAAGAACGCGGCCCACGCCTTCCAGCGGCTGATGGACAGTGTGCTGCGCGATCTCACCTTTCTGTTCGTCTACCTGGATGACATTCTCATCGCCAGCACTTCCCGGGCGGAGCACCTCGTCCACCTGCGCACGCTTTTTGAGCGCCTCGGCCAGCATGGCCTCATCATCAACCCGGCGAAATGCCAGTTTGGCATAACGGCCGTCGACTTCCTGGGGCACCGCATCACGAAGCGCGGTGCCGTCCCGCTGCCTACCAAGGTGGAGGCAGTCACAAGTTTGCCGCGCCCTCGCTCCATCAAGGCCCTACAGGAATTTTTGGGGATGGTAAATTTCTACCACCGGTTCGTGCCTCGCGCCGCCCAACTCTTGTGCCCCCCGTACGAAGCCCTCCGGGGCAAGCCGGCCAAGCACGTCATCGCCTGGACCACAGAGATGGACGCAGCGTTCAGGGGCGCTAAGCTGGCCCTCGCCAACGTGACCATGCTGGCGCACCAGGCGCTCGACGCACCCATCGCCCTCACAATGGACGCTTCCGACTACGCGGTGGGCGCCGTGCATGAACAGTGGGCGAACGGAGCATAGCAACCGCTGGCCTTCTTCAGCCGGCAGCTTCGCCCTAACGAGCGCAAGTATAGCGCTTTCGACCGCGAGCTCCTCGGCCTTTACCTGGCTGTTCGCCACTTCCGCCATCTTTTGGAGGACCGCCCGTTCACGGCGTTTGTGGACCACAAACCCCTGGTCTTCGCCATGGCCAAGGTTACAGAGCCGTGGTCGGCCCGCCAGCAGCGCCACCTCTCCGCCGTGTTCGAATTTATGACGGACATCCGGCACATCGCGGGCAAGGACAACGCTGTGGCCGATTGCCTCTCCCGGTCCGGCGCGAACGCCGTCCACCTGGGTGTGGACTTCGCCCGCATGGCGGCCGACCAGACCGCCGACCCCACGGTGCAAGCCCTCCGGATAGCGGACACAGGCCTGCGGTTGGCCGACGTCCCCTTCGAGGACACAGGCACAGTTCTCCTGTGCGACGTCTCCCTGGGCCAACCTCGCCCCATCGTGCCCACCGGATGGCGGCGGCACATTTTTGACGCCCTCCACGGCCTTTCCCACCCGGGCCGGAAAGCATCACAGAAGCTCGTGGCAGCGAAATTCGTCTGGCACAGGCTCCGTAAAGACATCCGCGACTGGGCCAATGCCTGTGTCACCTGCCAGCGCGCGAAGGTCCACCGGCACACCCAGGCCCCGTTGGCACCATTCAACGTGCCCA
The DNA here is from genome assembly GCF_964187855.1 of Myxine glutinosa. Taxonomy (NCBI): domain Eukaryota; kingdom Metazoa; phylum Chordata; class Myxini; order Myxiniformes; family Myxinidae; genus Myxine; species Myxine glutinosa. The sequence continues at coordinate 68,332,066 of NC_136267.1, forward strand.
CGCGGCGCTTCGACCACGTCAATGTGGACCTGGTGGGACCCCTTCCCTCCTCACGGGGCTTCACCCACCTCCTCACAATGGTGGACAGGACCACCAGGTGGCCGGAGGCCATCCCGCTGGCATCAACAACATCCGCCAACGTGGCGCAGGTCTTCATTGGCACCTGGATTGCCCGTTTCGGCGCCCCCTCGGACATCTCCTCCGATAGAGGCCCACAATTCACCTCCGAGCTTTGGGGCGCGGTCGCCCGGGCCTTGGGGGTCAAGCTTCACCACACCACGGCCTACCACCCCCAAGCCAACGGCTTGTGTGAGCAGTTCCACCGCTCGATGAAGGCCGCTCTCAGGGCCAGCCTCCAGGACGACGGTTGGGCCGACAGGCTCCCGTGGGTCCTATTGGGCCTCCGAACGGTCCCTAAAGAGGCCCTCCAGGCTACCACCACCGAACTGGTCTTCGGCCAGCCACTGCGCGTGCCGGGCGAATTCATCCCTGACGCCACCGGCCCCTGGTCCATGGCTCGCCAACGCTCGGTCCTCCAGGATGCCGCCAGGAGATTTGCCCCCGTGCCCACGTCCCACCACGGCTGCCCCCAACCCCACATCCCCCCAGCACTTCGCACTGCGGAGTACGTTTTTATCCGGCATGACGCACACCGGAGACCGCTCCGGCCGCCGTACGATGGACCTTTCCATGTCCTGAAGAGGGACGACAAGTCGTTCACCATCGACATCGGCGGCAAGGCGGACCGCATCTCCGTGGACCGCCTCAAGCCGGCCCATTTGGACATCGACCAACCTCCACGGTTGGCCCTTCCTCCACGTCGGGGCCGTCCCCCGTTAACCAGGCCCCCCGCCCGACCACCCACCGCCCCGCCACCTACCACCCCCACACGAATCGTCAGGGGTCGTTTCGGCCAGGTCATCAAGACCCCCCTCAAACTGACTCTCCCGGTGCATGTTAATTCTGGGGGGGCGCCTGTAGCGGTTACCGGTAGCATGACACAATTACCCTGCACCGGCCGATGACGCAACCGGCGAGCGGTCACGTGTCCGGACTCGCCCGGGCGTGTTGAGACTTGTCTTTACCGGGCGAACGCTTGCCTTGCATACCACGCCCCGTTGCGTGGCTTATATATTTGCATACCACGCCCCGCCTGAGAGGCGTGGCTTTTGTGTGTTGAGTTTCTGATATATATTGCCGTCCGTTCGATGGGCTGATTCAGTGCTTTGGAGTTCGTTTGAGTGAGCTGGGAATAAATAGTCCAGAGAAACCTAATTCCTGGCGTCGTCCATTTTGTCTGATTTTATCGTGCGAGCACAGCTCCCACAATGCCACCCCTCACACCCTGAATGGACACCGTCTATATAACATCCCTCAAGGTCACCCCTTCACGCGGATAGTCGCTCCACTCAGCTCGAGACAATACAACATATTTCTTCACAATGGATATGGACAATGATTTGCAGAACAGGATCGAGTGATCAGATGAAACCAAGTTTGCTTTATCTGGTTCTGTGAATCGTCATAATAGTTTGATATGGGCAGTAGACAACCCACGATTTACTGTTGAGCACAACGTACAGTATCAAGCTAGTTTGTCCGTCTGGGCAGGCATTTCTTCTGGAGGCATTGTTGGACCAATATTTTTCGAATAAAATGTGAATGCTGCAAATTACCTTCCAATGTTGGAGCAGATGCTGCGACCACCATGCTTCACCGTTGGGATGCTATTGGGCGGGTGATGAGCGGTGCCTGGTTTCCTCCAGACATGACGCTTAGAATTGAGGCCAAACAGTTCAATCTTGGTTTCATCAGACCACAGAATATTGCTTCTCACAGTCTTAGAGTCCTTTTGGTGCTTTTTTGCAAACTCCAAGTGGGCTTTCATGTGTCTTTCACTGAGGAGAGGCTTCCGTCTGGCCACTCTGCCATAAAGCCCAGATCGGTGGAGTGTTGCAGTGATGGTTGTCCTTCTGGAAGTTCCTCCCATCTCCACACAGGATCTCTGGAGCTCAGCCAGAGTGACCATCGGGTTCTTGGTCACCTCTATTACCAAGGCCTTTCTCCCCCGATTGCTCAGTTTGGCCGGGCGGCCAGCTCTAGGAAGAGTCCTGGTTGTTCCAAACTTCTTCCATTTTAGAATTATGGAGGCCACTGTGCTCTTTGGAACGTTCAATGCAGCAGAATTTTTTTTTAGGCTTCCGCAGATCTGTGCCTCGACACAATCCTGTCTCTGAGCTTTGCAGGCAGTTCCTTCGACCTCATGGCTTGGTTTTTGCTCTGATATGCATTGTCAGCTGTGAGACCTTATATAGACAGGTGTGTGCCTTTCCAAATCATGTCCAATCAATTGAATTTACCACAGGTGGACTCCAATGAAGCTGAAGAAACATCTCAAAGATGATCAAGAGAAATGGGAGGCACCTGAGCTAAATTTCAAGTGTCATAGTAAAGGGTATGAATACTTATGTAAATGTGATATTTCAGTTTTTTCTTTTTAATAAATTTGCAAAACTTTCTAAAATCCTGTTTTCTTTTTGTCATTATGGGGTATTGAGTGTAGATTGATGAGGGAAAAAATGAATTTAAACGATTTCAGCATAAGGCTGCAACATAACAAAATGTGAAAAAAGTGAAGGGGTCTGAATACTTTCTGAATGCACTGTATATCTATACTCGTGTGTATATATATATATATATGTACTAGCTTGGTAAGACGAGCGCGTCGTTACTGAGGAACGGGCTTATTTTAGCTTAGAATAATGACTGTACCTGAGTTGCTGTGTTGTCATGATTTACACCAATCATAATACAAACAATTATTTTGCACAAATGTATTTGTTGTGTTTGTGATATTACATTTTTGTCGGCAATTTAGGTTGAAGATTCAGGTTGAATGTTTTTTTTTCAAGAAAGAACCCCTCAGCACATACATAGGGGAGGGGAAGGTGCAGACTGGAAGTTTGGGACGATTACACCTCACCACCACGTAATTCAAAACACCTCACCACCACGTAATTCAAAATACCTCACCACCAAGTAATTAAAAACACCTCACCACCAAGTAATTTAAAACACCTCACCACCACGTAATTTAAAACACCTCACAGCCATAAAACACGTAATAAAAAAACCTCGCAGCCATAAAACACGTAATAAAAACACCTCACAGCCATAAAACACGTAATAAAAAGACTTTACAGCCATAAAACACGTAATAAAAACACCTCACAGCCATAAAACGAAATAAAAACACCTCACAGCCATAAAACACGGAATAAAAAAACCTCGCAGCCATAAAACACATAATAAAAACACCTCACAGCCATAAAACACGTAATAAAAAGACTTTACAGCCATAAAACACGTAATAAAAAAACCTCGCAGCCATAAAACACGTAATAAAAACACCTCACAGCCATAAAACACGTAATAAAAAGACTTTACAGCCATAAAACACGTAATAAAAACACCTCACAGCCATAAAACGAAATAAAAACACCTCACAGCCATAAAACACGTAATAAAAAAACCTCACAGCCATAAAACACATAATAAAAACACCTCACAGCCATAAAACACGTAATAAAAAGACTTTACAGCCATAAAACACGTAATAAAAACACCTCACAGCCATAAAACGAAATAAAAACACCTCACAGCAATAAAACGAAATAAAAACACCTCACAGCAAAAAAACACGTAATAAAAAAACCTCGCAGCCATAAAACGAAATAAAAACACCTCACAGCAATAAAACGAAATAAAAACACCTCACAGCAATAAAACACGTAATAAAAACACCTCACAGCCATAAAACGAAATAAAAATACCTCACATCAATAAAACGAAATAAAAACACCTCACAGCAATAAAACACGTAATAAAAACACCTCACAGCAATAAAACACGTAATAAAAACACCTCACAGCAATAAAACGAAATAAAAACACATCACAGCAATAAAACGAAATAAAAACACCTCACAGCAATAAAACACGTCATAAAAACACCTCACAGCCATAAGACGAAATAAAAACACCTCACATCAATAAAACGAAATAAAAACACCTCACAGCAATAAAACACGTAATAAAAAAACCTCGCAGCCATAAAACGAAATAAAAACACCTCACAGCAATAAAACGAAATAAAAACACCTCACAGCAATAAAACACGTAATAAAAACACCTCACAGCCATAAAACGAAATAAAAACACCTCACATCAATAAAACGAAATAAAAACACCTCACAGCAATAAAACACGTAATAAAAACACCTCACAGCAATAAAACACGAAATAAAAACACCTCACAGCAATAAAACGAAATAAAAACACCTCACATCAATAAAACGAAATAAAAACACCTCACAGCAATAAAACGAAATAAAAACACCTCACAGCAATAAAACGAAATAAAAACACCTCACAGCAGTAGTGTAATAATGTTGCTTCTGGGACACCTCCGTTTAACATGGGAAATCCCTATCTAATGTCATTTACCCCCTTGTCTTTTTCAAAAATCATAAACACCTCTATTTCTCCCACCCTCATCTTTATGAACCTTTTGTCTGTAGTACCTATCCTTAATGTTGTTCATTAGACCACTCAAACACTACAAATATTTGTTTTCTCTTATAGACCTATCATCCTTCTTCTACATATCATCTGGCAGATTAATCTTTGACCCACTCAAACATTGACCCATTCACTTCCATATTAATTCTTTCCCTCCCTCATTGCCCCTAAAGACCTCTATTTCTCTCACCCTGTTCTTTACGAACCTTCTAACCTTTTGACATGTTATCCTTATTCATTAGACCACTTAAACACCTGTGATCCTTCTGACCTTATGAACCTTTTAACCTTTTACTCTTAATATCATCTGGTGAATATAACCCACTCAAACAACGACCCTACAAATATTTGTTTATGTGTGGGAAATAATTTAATTCTCCTACAACTCTCCTCACCGTCTAATACATTAACAAAAAATATGTTTGAGTTTGGTTCTTTATTAAGATATTTTAACTGAGCTAAGATAAAATGGTAAACCTCCCTCAATGTTCTTATTTGAGCGCCTCCAGTGCCACACACTTTTTGGTAGGCTCTGCCCACCTTTTGTTAAGCTCCGTCCACTTTTTGGAAAAACCCCGCCCACTTTTTGGTAAGCCACGCCCACCTTTTACTAAGCCCCGCCCACTTTTTGTTAAGCCACGCCCACTTTTTGCTATGTCCCGCCCCCTTTTGCTAAGCTCCGCCCACTTTTGCTAAGTCCCACCCACTTTATAAACTCTTCAGCATTGTATCATTTCCAGGTAAAACATTACATCATTTTCAGGGAATTTCCATCACATCATTTCCAGTTAAGACACGCCCAGGGAATTTCCACAGGAAATGACACACACCCAGCCCTTCTTATAAAAGGCACCGACCACACAGGCTTTTTCAAACACGCTTTCTGCTTCACTTGAGAATGGACTCCTATGCCGAAATGGAATGGGATAAATTTGCTATTCCTTGGAGTCCTACTACCTGTGTAGAACTCAACCTTCAGATTGATGAACTGGACTCGAACCTCTTATCAATGGAGGTAAGTTTGTTTATTTATTTATTTATTTATTTAATTTTTTTTTTTTTTTTTTTTTTTTAGATGAGACTCATGTAAGAGTTAACAAAGTTTATTTTAATATTCATAGAGCTTGATTTATACAAATAAAAATATTGTATTAAATTAATACATTGTTATTTTCTTTCACAGGAAATTGTATCTGAGATACGAAATGAAAATTCTGCTTTTAACACAACTTGGGATGAAGTTATTTTTTTGTTTGAAGACATTTTGAACAACCAAGACCCCCAGAACGAGTTCTACCTTGATGACCCAGCCAAAGAGTTATACCTTGGAGATCCACAAAATCCTGAAAAAGAGTTTTACCATGATGATACTTGTTGTGAGTTATCAAAACAAAACCCACTGAACAAGTTCTACCTTGATGAGCCAGAATACAAGTCATACATTGGAGACCCACAAATTTCTGAAAATTGGGAAAGGGGAGTTCTCCCTGATGGTCCGCAGTTATACTATGTGAGACACATCATAGAAACCCTAAAAAATTGTGAAATGGGAATTCTCCCTGATGGTCCGCAGTTATACTATGTGAGACACATCATAGAAACCCTAAAAAATTGGGCAAGGAGAGTTCTCCCTGATGGTCCGCAGTTATACTATGTGAGACACATCATAGAAACCCTAAAAAATTGGGAAACGGGAATTCTCCCTGATGGTCCGCAGTTATACTATGTGAGACACATCATAGAAACCCTAAAAAATTGGGCAAGGAGAGTTCTCCCTGATGGTCCGCAGTTATACTATGTGAGACACATCATAGAAACCCTAAAAAATTGGGAAAGGGAAGTTTTCCCTGATGGTCCGCAGTTATACTATGTGAGACTTATCACGGAAACCCCAAATATTTCTGAAAATTGTGGTTCTACCTTGGGGACTTGGAAAGATGGTTATATTTTTGGAGACTCGGAATGGGGGTTTTGTTTTGATGACTCGGAATGTGATACCTATCTTGGAGGCTCAACAGGAATGTGGTTATACCTTGGGAACTTGGAAAGTTGGTTTTGTTTTGGAGACTCTACCTGTGGGGTCCATCTTGGAGACTCTTTGGATTCTAAAGCAATGAACAATGTTCTTTGTTTAATGACGCTTGATTTAAGCAATATCAAGAAAGTTCGAGGAAGAAAATGCTGGAAAATTCTTTCTTCCCATTTCTACTTCTTCAAACTTGAAAGCCTTGAAAGACAGAATTGGAAGAAGAGGAAAAAAAATAAAAATGAAATACATATTTTTAAAAAAGAAGAAAAAAAAGATTATGTTAGGGTTTGGGTGGGATTTTGAATGTGAGGGTTAGGGATGGGGTTGGGTTAGGGATGGGGTTGGGTTAGGGTTGGGATTTTGAATGTGAGGGTTAGGGTTGGGGTTGGGTTAGGGATGGGGTTGGGTTCGGGTTGGGATTTTGAATGTGAGGGTTGGGGTTGGGTTAGGGATGGGATTGGGTTAGGGTTGGGATTTTGAATGTGAGGGTTAGGGATGGGTTGGGGTTGGGTTAGGGATGGGGTTGGGTTAGGGTTGGGATTTTGAATGTGAGGGTTAGGGATGGGGTTGGGTTAGGGATGGGGTTGGGTTAGGGATGGGGTTGGGTTAGGGATGGGGTTGGGTTAGGGATTGGGTTGGGTTAGGGATGGGGTTGGGTTAGGAATGGGTTGGGTTAGGGATGGGGTTGGGTTAGGGATGGGTTTGGGTTAGGGATGGGTTTGGGTTAGGGATGGGTTTGGGTTAGGGATGGGGTTGGGTTAGGGTTTGTATATTATTATGACTCACTCACACATACACAAAAGTTAAGCCCCAACTGGAAAGTTGAGGGATTCTGTGTTTGGGGTTCACAGATTTAAAAACGTATCCCCATTATACACACACAAAAGTTAAGCCCCAACTGAAAAGTTGTGGGATTCTGTGTTTGGGGTTCACAGATTTAAAAACGTATCCCCATTATACACACACAAAAGTTAAGCCCCAACTAAAAAGTTGTGGGATTCTGTGTTTGGGGTTCACAGATTTAAAAACGTATCCCCATTATACACACACAAAAGTTAAGCCCCAACTAAAAAGTTGTGGGATTCTGTGTTTGGGGTTCACAGATTTAAAAACGTATCCCCATTATACACACACAAAAGTTAAGCCCCAACTGAAAAGTTGTGGGATTCTGTGTTTGGGGTTCACAGATTTAAAAACGTATCCCCATTATGCACACACAAAAGTTAAGCCCCAACTAAAAAGTTGTGTGATTCTGTGTTTGGGGTTCACAGATTTAAAAACGTATCCCCATTACATTTTATTTATTTATTTATTATTTTCAAGGGTATTATCTGCTTACTTGTGTTTTTTGTAATTCTTGCGAGTAAAATGAACCCAAGATTTCTTCTCCATTTAAATCATATAATTTGTAGGTCCAAGGGACTGTATCCATTACATCAATGATTTTAAATAATTCACGAGTCCATTTTTGTGTATAACCTTTCTCAAAATGACTTTTCCATTTGTATATTCTTACAATATCACCAACTTTAAACTTGGGCTTTCTCAAATTAATCTCCTTTTCATATTCTAATTTTGTAAATGTTTCTGATGGTTTTGATTTTGTTGATGAATGAACTGTATTATTGTAATTATCTACAATATCCTGAATTAAATACACCCATTTTTGAGAACCGAGTTGTGTGAATTTTTTATATAATTTCTCTTTTAAAGTACGATTAAAACGCTCAATAACAACTGCCTTTCCTTCATTAAAGGTGCTGTATAATTTAATACCCTTCCCCTTAAGAAATTTCATGAATATTTTGTTATAGAACTCTGTTCCCTCATCAGTCCATAACTTCTTTGGTTTCCTTTTATCCCGATCAAATATTAGCTTAAAGGCTAACATTAAAGTATCACCCCTTTTATTTTTTAAAGGGACAACCCAGGCAAATCTACTCCTCAAATCAATAACGGTTAAAGCATACCTGTATCCCCTGTCATTATTCAATTCAATTAAATCAGCGGACCATATGTGGTCGGTGTATTTAGAATAAACCTTCCTTCTTTTAAACTTTGTGATTATAGGTTTGTGTAATTCTTCAGCCAAAAGCTCCTCAGTCTTGATGACATCATTAGAGCCTAATAGTTTTTTGAGGAATAACCAAGACCAAGTTTCAATTTAGCATTTATCAAATTTCTCACAATAAACCTATCAACTTTCTCTCTCAACGTTGGATTTTGTATCAAAGACAAATTATACAACATTTCGCTGTCGGCTTTATGTTTTTCAGTCAACGTAGTGGTTTTCCCATAAGCAATATCATGCTTCATACACACTTCGTCAACCCTATTTGTAGGTTTAGACCAAGGTTTAGGATTGTCAGCCTCATCTAATCTTTTATCCAAGTTTGTTCCTGGACCACAGAAAGAATACCCTGGAAGGTGTAATTCCCCTGGAATTCCAGTTGTTGTAAATTTACTTCCTGACAGAAACTTTTGTATGTCTCCTCCTCTTTTAGGAGAGATGAATTGGCACTTTTTAGAGCCACATACTTGACATATTCCTTTTTGATAAACTCTATTATTTTTAGCTTTAACATAAGAGATATTTTTAGATTTAGTTTTCTTTTTACATTTGAGACAATAACTCATATTTATTTATCAGAAAAATTCCGACAGAGTATCAAAACCTTTTTGGTTTTCAACATATACATTTCAATCTTTATTTTTAAAACATAAAGAATCCTAAGGAATGCCTTCACTCTCTCCTCCATTTATTTACAAATAAAAACTAACTAAAGTCAATGACACCAACATCATCAATCACATAATCTTTTCCTTCTTCTTCTTCTTCTTCTTCACCACTTTCTCGTTTAAATCTCCTCCCTGAAATTGAAGACATTGACGTTGTTATTTTTGAAACCATTATCTTCATAAGAGTTGTTAATTCTTTAATTTCCTCTTCGGTGCGTTGAGATTGATTTATTTGCTGGAATACACTCAATCTTTTACGAATCTCACTGATTTCCATCTTTTTATATTTTTCCTCCCTCTCTCTTTGCTCCCTTTCCTCCCTCTCCTCCTTCTCCTTTTTCTCCCTCTCCTCCTTCTTCTTTTTCTCTCTTTCCTCCTTCTCCCTTTTCTCTCCTTCCTCCTTCTCCTTTTTCTCCCTCTCCTCCTCCTTTTTCTCCCTCTCCTCCTTCTCCTCCCTCTCCCTTTCCTCCTTCTCCTTTTTCTCTCTTTCCTCCTTCTCTTCTTCAACTCCTTCCTCATCCCTTGCTACCCTTGAGTTTGAACCCCAAAGAATATTATACATATACTCATCTGGATTTTGAGATATTCTTGTATCTATAATTATTTTTCTCATAATAGGATACCAATAAGATTTGTTGACGATTTCTAAAAGAGTTTTATATTTCATAACTTTGAGAAGTTCATTTTTATTTAATATTTTAAACAAGTCTCTATTTGTGGGTTTAACAATATCAGTATAAGGCCAGTTTTTAATGACAAAATTCCCATGTATATGCTCCAAATCATAAGGTATGTAATACCGAGCACCCTTTTCTTGTAGGTATCCTTGAATACAAAAATTATAATTCTCTTGTAGTCTTCTTCCTGCCATTTATGTATCAGAAATATATGTGAGATTAATATTATGACAGGTAATACCACCCCATCTTCCCACTACCAAATCGGTTTGTATTCCTCGGCTTTCTATCCTTATCTCATTACCTTCCTTCTTTGTCATGCGAACCATCGCTATACTATCATATATTTTTCTTTTCTTAAAATCACGTATTTGTTGTTTACTAATTGTACTTCCACATAAATCCTTATCCTCACCAAGTGGATAATATTCTTCTTTACGAGACTGATTTAAATCATGTAGGTCTTCTATGTTTATTGAAAAAGACCAATTATACCCTAAATCAGGCATATCATAACCCCATTTATTAATTCGCATATTAACTAAATGTCCTTCTTTATAAAATTCAATTGTAAGCAGGTAGTTAAATTCAATGAGGAAAGGTGTATGGTCAGTATAACCAGGTGTTGTGGTTGTAAATTTTACTTGTTTCACAAAACGTGCTGTTTTCTTTAAAAATATATATTGTGATAAATCACTTAATCTAATTAAGTCATTCGCATCTGTAGGGTTTGGATAATTGATTAATTTATAAGTATTCTTCATATTAATATTTTTACTTACACTATATTTTTGTCGTTCAGCCTGTGCCTTTGTATAATAATTTGATAAATCAATATCCTGAGAGGATTTTCCAAAGATAGAACCATCTTTTCCAACATAAGTCATTTATATTAGATTAAAAATGATATCATAAAAATTTTCATTATTGTTGAGTTGAAATAATACATATAAACATAATTGACCACAACATTTAGAATTAATTTCTTGAACTTGAAATGTTTGATAAACACCATTCTGTAAGAATTGTATTACTTCAACAGGTGGTGGCATACCATAACTATCAAAATAATATTTATCCTGACTATTATGAATACAAACCCAATGAGAACCATTCTGTGTGTCTAAATTCATAATAATATTCTTTGTATTCTTATTTATATGTATTAATTCATCTCTCATACAAATAACCACATTATCAATTTTTAGTGTTTTACAATACTTAGCTAGTTCTATATTTGACGTTGTATTCTTTCCAAATTGTTTAAACCATTTATCCATTTATTTATGAGAAAGATACAATCCATTACCCCGTTTAGTTAGTTTAACACCCGCTTGAGCGATAGAGGAAAGCATATCTCCAACCAACAATCTAGCTTTATCAGGTAGACTTTCAAGTTTTTGAGCAAAATCTACAATTACACCACTTCCACTAATTTGTTTCTCCAACTCCTTGTTATGTCTTTCCAATTCTTTTTGAGCTTTTAGTTGTGCCTTCCTTTCGTTAGCAGTTTTTACCGCTGCTGAAATACCACCAGTCAATGCTCCCGCCGCACTTAAACCAGCAAATAAAGGAATTAGAAACGGGAGAAATCCTCCTCTTGACTCGTCTATTGAATATTTCTTTAACATAGGTTTCGTCATTTTAATTTTAAGTGATCCAACATCATTTAGTGTTTTTACTTGTGTGTGTGTGAGTAAAACATCAATTCTTACAGCTCCTTTTCTTTGAATTGTATTAACATTAATAATACAAGGCTTTTGATTTTGAATACAAGATGTTAATTTATTAAGATTGATTTGATTAACATATACCCCAACCATTTATTTATGAGAAAAAACCTATGTGATATTAATCATAACACCATTATCTGTATTAATCTGTAATTCTGTTTCCTCCAAAAGCAAACAATATGCATTAACCTCTTCACTCTCCCCTCTTTCAATGTATAGAGAAGTATCCACTCGATTAGACTTTATAGTTTCCTTTTGAGAACTCAGGTCAATTGCGTAGATTGTATAAAGTTTTTGAAACGCAACCATATCCAAAATAGGATCATTATTACCATTACTTTCACACACCTTTTGGTAGGACTTGTAGGCTTCCGCATAATCATTTTTTTCCCAATCAATTTCCAATCTATCTCGCGGATAAAATGTGCCATCAAGAGAAACCCGAAGTTGTTTCACCTTAGCATTATCACTCAGCGCATTATTCTTATTAGTACCGTCCTCTCCATCTGGTTTTTTAAAAATGAGCCAGAGGTATCGTGGCTTTCCTTGAAGAACACCCAAATTCCAAGTGTAGGTAGTGTGTTCCAGTTTAACGTGTTGACATCTTCTTTTAAGGTATGATACATTTAGCGGTTTCTTTGAGTTAAGTCTTCTATTTAACATCTCTTCCGTTTTAAGATTAGGAGTATATTCACTGATATACCAACACAAATCATTAATAACAAATTTATTGTTGTCTCCAAAAGCATTTTCATCCCCAAAAAGCAACCTATTTACATTATCATTCCTTTGTAGTTGAAATCTAATTTTAAGACCATACAAAACTTTATCATAATCGCAAAATCCAAATATACCTTTAAGAGGTACTGCTACGGTAAAACTATTCACTGCTTTTGTTTCATCATTATACATTGACTTCCTTTGACTATAACCAGGGTCTGCGTTTGTACCCGTTGACATATCAGGAATAAAACCTTCAACAGCTCCCTTACCCATTCTATCACTAAACGAATATAGTGTAAATTTCATCATTTCAGATGTAGCAGAGACATAATCAACCGCTTCAACCTCTTGTGTTCCAATATACAGGCGGACACTGTCAAACATTTTCCAGAAGAAATCATTTACGAGTGTAGCATTAGTATTATTCGCAGCCTTAGTGAATTTAAATTTACACAGCAAGAAACTATCAGCTATATTCAAGTAAGTTTGTTGATTATTTATTTCAAAACTTTTTGTTCCGTTTGAATTCCAGTCTGTTCCTGTTATAGCATTTACCTTAAAATAGTCTTCCTTTTTAGTGGAGTTTGAAATGATAATCGTATCATCCAAATCATAGATACTATCAATCGCTTCCATACTTGTATTTATATAGCATTAAAATTGTTGAAACCCTGACCCAAGTATTTTAATGATTTTTTGTCGTTCTTGTGAAGATAGTTGAGTTTTACCTTTTTTTATTTCTTTGATTGCTTGTAATTTATGAGACTCCTTTTGAGCATCTTTTATACTCTTTATAGCACCCGCAACGGAGCCCACGGCAGAAGCAGTTGAATCAATTAGGTCTTTATGTTTAAGGATGGTTGAACCAATACCCATTAGAGTATCAATTATCCCATCTCCTTTATTTCGAAATTGATGACCTACACCTCGTTGTCTCTTAGGTTTATAGTATCCTCTACCCACATACCTTGTATAGTCTGGTGAAAGGAACATGCCCTCCCCTGTAATTATTTTATATTTTCCCAACTCGTGTTTTCTCACAATAACCATTATTTATTTATTGAAAAACTTCACGTAGGTGAATTCTGATGGATATAATTTCATCATTAAAGGATATCATACGATTATCTTGGTCGGTTATCCTAAAACTTACTCTGTATATGGTTTTTCCTGACACAGGTAAATAGACAAGATTTTTTGGTTCCATATTAAATTTATAACCAATCGGGGTTGAGTATGCACTGAATGAAAATATTGTATTTGTTCTTATTCCATCGTTATAAGCACCATCAATCAAATCACAATGAATTAATACTGAATTTATACCGGAGGATATTTGGATAACATTATCACTGTAAAACGTCCCGTTATTTTCAATCTTTTTTGAAGAGAAACCCAATAGCTCTCTAAACGAATTTTCAATCGTGAAATCAACTTTATAATTATTTTTAAGTTTAATAGTTGATTTTGAAGTGTGTTTTTGAATATCTATTACAATATTTTTTGGTTCATCACCTTTTTCTTTCATAAGGCGAGAGACTTCTGAAGATATTTGAGAAATCTCGTAAGCTCCAGGTGAAACGGTTATAGTTTTATATCCACTTCCTGGATTATAACTAAACTTGTTGTTTTTCTCTGTGATATTAAAAAGGGTATTGTAAGTTTCCATTGACAACAAAGATGCCTCATATGAGGTAAGGGGGTCAAGTTGTAGTGGGTAAGGGAATGAAGCTGTGTAATCGCTCGTTGTGAAATTAAAACTAAGAATTGTGCTTCTCATCTTATTTAATATCTAATAAAATATCTTTGTATTGACATTTATTAATTATTTTCATGTTCATCAACTGATCTAAAATGGCTGAGGATTCATTAAAACAATTGTTGTTTCCAGCCTTCTTACTACCTAACAACAATAATAGCCTATTAACTAATTGTGATGGGTCATTTGGAAGAAAACTAACACCCGAACCAAGCTTACTTAAAGCATCAATAATATGTTTCTCCTTCTCATTCTTCTTACTTTTACCAGCAACAGAAACTCCATAATCAAGTGCATTTAGCAACTCAATATATACCCTATCTTCCTCTCTTTCCATATCAAGTGGTTCCTCAAAATATTTTGAACCGCTGAATCCGGGGTTTGTTAGAAGAAACATTAATCTTGGAGTTAATTTAACATTTGGTTGAGTAGAACTCAAGAACATCAATTCATCATTAAATATCAATACCTTTTCTTCCACAAGATGAAACACTGCTGGTTCTTCTGTTGGAATGAGACCTGCTCTGGTTTTTGAACCCGCCGAATATTCATTGTTTTGAAGAGCTTCCACAACATAATTAGGGGGTTGATTTACCTCCTCAAGTTTCCGAAATAATCCCTCGTCATCATATTCTAATTCACCAAGTTCTTGTTTTGTTATCTGACTAAAATCTTTGAGCATTTGAAGTTTTTTCGGAGTAAATTCTACCGTGGGAACTGTAGGTGAGTGTTGAGTTTTCAAAAGTGGTTTAAAGAATTTCTCTTGTTTTCTTTCAAAGGCTTCTTCACCAGTTAGTTTCTGTCTCCGTTTCTTCTTTATCTCTTCCTGTTGTTTAACAACTTTTGAAACTAATTGTTGATGTTCCTTAAACTTTCTTTCTCTTTCTTCGGTATTCATTTTCTGTATTTATTTATTGAAAAATATCATTTAGTATCTCATCTTGTTTCACAACAATATATTTATATTTTCCAATCGTGTGTTTCATATAATTTTCAAATTCTTTTTTACTACATAACGTAGAGCAATTATCTCTCCAAAAATTATTTACATCTATTGAATTTAACTTAAATAAAATAAAAGTATTGGCATTGTTTCTTATTGAGCGTCGAGGGAGTTGAAAATATGATTGACTAAGATATATACAATTACAAGAAGAATGTCTCCCTCTTGTATAGTAGCTATCCATTACTGTTTGGTTTCTCTCATTAACACAATCATCAAAGATGACGAGGTTCTTTTTTGATTTATCTAAATCTTGAGGTGAAGGTATATCATCCGTATTATCACTGAGAATACAAGTTATGGGTTTCGATTTTGATTTCTGTGTATCACAAAATAATTGTATTATATCTTCAATATTATAATCATTCAGTTTGTTTTGAAGTTTAAATAAACCGATAATGTCTTCCTTTTTAAGACCTGCATTAAAACCCTGTGAGAGTAGTTGATACTCGGGTTGAAAACTTGACTTTGTAAAAATTATTAAATTATCATAATCTAAAAAATTAGGACCAAGGAGCATCTTTAAAAGTAAACAGGTTTTCCCACATCCGCTTGAACCAACTATTAGACATCTCAATGAATTTGGAATGTTTTTATGGTTATTAAATTTTATCTTATTTTCCCAAACGGGTAAAAAATCATTCATTTATATATTTGGAAAACAAGTCATCCAACTTTTTTTGAGCTATTTTAGAAACTCTATATTTTATCCTGAGTTCGGGTTTAATTTCAAAATAATTCATTATTTTATTTATGTAGTATCTTGTATTAACATTTCCATTAAAATTATTTTGAATAATAAATATCATTAAACCCTTATACATTTCCTCAATACAAAGAGTCTCTTTCCTTGTAAGAAATGGTGTATTATCACCATAATGCTTAACATTCATCTCTCTTATTAATCTTGTAAAGTAATTCATTTTTGGTTCTAATTTAAAAGAGTTATATGTTTTTTTATATTTCTTATTATCATTAATTAGAATATAATCACAGAATAAACATTGTTTATATGAATCCTCATCATTAAGCCCCACTCTATCACAAGCCGGACAATTCTCTAATTTATCATATGGAGAGTCTGGAAATTCTAAATATCCTTCAGAACTTATCATATTTATGTGGTAAATTTTTACTTAAACTAAACGCAAGTTTATTCATTAATAAATACAATGTTTCAAAGCACAAAAGACAAATTTCAATCAATCTCTACTTCGGTGGAAGATATAGAAAAATATGTCAAAGATGTTAAATTGAACAAAGATAAATATGGAAATTTTTGGGTAAAACCAGTTATGGAAAATAACATGAGCCCCTCTATTTCATTTAAAGGAAGAGCTCTAACTATACCTGGAAAGACATCCATTAAAGTAAATCTAACAAAAGTTTCTCCTCTACTCCTGGCAATTTATTCAAAGCTTGAAAAAGTGATTGACCACGATACTTTGAAAAAGAATGATAAGACCATTAATAATTCTAGAGGAGACATTTGTATTTTCTTTAATAATCCAAAGGGTGTAGATCTAAGTAAAATGAATGATGTTAATATTTCTGGTGAAATGTCATTTCGTTCTATGATAGTTAGAGATTATTTAAAGATAACTTTTGATATAAAAATTGTAGAGATTGAATCTGTTAATGAAAGAAAGTATATAGATATTGATGGGAATATTTTTCTTGCTAATTAAATATGAGTCAATACAGCAGTGAAGATTTTACTATTTCATTGAACTCGGACGATAGTGATGATAGTATTTCATTGAACTTGGACGATGGTGATGATAGTATTTCATTGAACACAGATGATAGTTATGATACTAATAGTTTGTGCTCAAATGATAGTTATGAGAGTAGCTTTATTGATGACTCTGAGTATGATTCTGAGTATTCATGTGATAGTTATGACTTAGATGATTCTGAGTGAAAAAGTGTTTTAGTTTAAGCACAGCGATATATATAAAACGGAGCTGTAAAGCTCAAAAGTGTTTTATTTTAAGCACAGTGATATATATAAAACACCACGTTTTCTCACGCTATAAATATGGTTTATTGTGATACTTGCGAGAAGGAAGTAAAATATTATAAACAACATATTCTCACCGCAAAACATACATACAACATTTTAAACAAACTTTCCCCTCTTCCACCTGAAACAAAACACTGTTCTACATGTAATAAAAATATCCTCAAGAAAGGCTTCAAAATACATCTTAAAACAAATCTACATTTATCAAATTTTATCACAACTAAAAACTCTGATGGAGCATTCAAAGGACATATTAAAATAAGAGTCTTTAACTTCAAACCTCCTGAACCAGAGTCTATAGTTGATGCTGTAGAAATAGTTAAACCTGCTGTTCAAACGTTGATTGAAAAAACACTAAAGGAAATGAAACCACTTAAATTTTATATGGGAGTAAAATTAGAAATGACAAAGGATGAAGGAGTTATAGATGCACCATACATGAGAACTGAGCCACACTTTATATCTTCATATCAAGATTTTAAAACATCAGGAGTCTATGATGAACTTATTAAACAAGAGCAAGATGTGGATAATTCAATCGTAGGAAGTGGATTCAATATAGGAAAAATTATTTACATAGACATTCATATTCTTAAATCAGATCCTCTAAAAGCTTCTTCTTACATTGATTTACCCAGTGTTATCAAAAATAGAAAAGCAGTTATCAATATCAAAAATAAAGACAATAAATGTTTTCTCTGGTCTATTTTAGCACACTTACATCCTCCACATTTTCATGATGAAAGAGTATCTCATTATAAAAAATATGAGAATACATTAAATACGAAAGATCTAAAGTTTCCGATGACTTTAAATGATATTCCTAAATTTGAAAAGATGAATAATTTATCAGTTAATGTTTATGGTCTAACAGAAACAAACAACATTCAGGTTTTAAAGCTTTCTGACAATTGTAAACAAACTCATATTAATCTTCTATATTTTAATTCAGACGAAAATTCACATTATACATACATCAAAGATATTGCTAAATTAATAAAACCACAAGTCTGTAAGAGAACAAATAAAATATATATTTGTTTGCGTTGTCTTAACTTCTTCAATTCACAAGAAAGATTAGATAAACATTCAAATTATTGTGGCGAACATAAATCAACGGTAATCAATATGCCTAAAGAAGGCTCAAAGATCACATTCAAAGATGAAAATAAAAAGATCAAACATCCATTTGTTATATATGCTGATTTTGAAAGTATTTTAGAAAAAATTGATACTGCTTCTCAAGATCCAAAAGAATCATACACAAATAAATATCAAAAACATACTCCTTGTGGTTTTTGTTATTATATCAAATCATCCGTTGGTGATAAATATAACAAGTTAGAGATGTATAGAGGCTCAAATACCCCAGAGGAGTTTGTGAAACGACTAGAAAAAGACTGTGTTCGATTAACCAAGATAATGAGAGAAACCAATAAACCAATGTCCTTAACAAGTAAAGAAAAAAGGGAATTTATAAAAAACAATGTCTGTCATATTTGTGAGGAGAAAATTGGTAAAGGTCTAAAGGTTAGAGACCATTGTCATCTCACTGGTAAATATAGAGGTCCGGCTCATCAAAGTTGTAATATTAATTATCAACTCCCCTCTTTCATTCCTGTCTTTCTTCATAACAACGCTCATTATGATACACATCTATTTATCAAGGAACTCTCAAAGACTTCTGGAAGTATCTCAGCAATTCCAAACACGGATCAGAAATACATTTCATTCACAAAAACAATTCACACATCTCCTATTACTCATATCAGATTTCTTGATACATTTAAATTCATGGCAAGTCCATTGGTTAACTTGGTTCAAAATCTAAAAGAGTTTCCATGTCTTTCAGAGTATTTTTTAGATAAAGATTTTCTAACACAAAAGGGAATTTACCCCTATGACTATATGGACTCATTTGAGAGATTCAATGAAACACAACTTCCTTCAAAAGAACATTTCTATAACAAATTAAATAATAGTCATATATCTGATAAAGATTATGTACACGCACAAAATGTTTGGGAAAAATATAACATCAAGAATCTTGGCGAGTATCACGATTTGTATCTCAAAACTGATGTGCTTTTATTGGCCGATGTATTTGAAGCCTTTAGATCTGTTTGTCGCACTGGATATGGATTGGATCCTGCTCACTACTACACAGCACCTGGATTGGCCTGGAGTGCGATGTTGAAAATGACAAAACAAGATTTGGATTTGATAATCGATGTTGATATGCTTTTGATGATTGAAAAGGCAAAAAGAGGTGGAATTTCACAAGTCTGCTCGAGTAGATACGCAAAAGCAAATAACAAATATCTTCCAAATTATGATCCAACGAAAGAGAGTTCTTACTTGATGTACTATGACGCGAACAACCTGTATGGCTGGGCAATGTCTCAGGCTCTTCCTTATGGAAAACTTAGATGGGTAAAGGAAAAAGACTACAAAAACGTTTTACAAGATGTATGTATCTCTACACAAAAAGAATTGGATGAAGAAAAAGTTGGTTATTATTTTGAAATTGATTTAAAATATCCAGAGGAACTCCATAACCTACACAAAGATCTCCCATTTGCTTGTGAGAAAGAAAGTCCAAAGAAAGAATGGTTGAGTGATTATCAACGATCGTTTGATATAGGTGAATCAACAGAAAAATTACTTACTACATTATATAACAAGAAAAATTATGTTCTACACCAAAGAAATTTGCGACAATATTTATCAAAAGGTCTAAGAGTAGAGAAGATCCATAGGGTTCTAAAGTTCAATCAAAGTCATTGGTTAAAGGGGTACATTGATTTTAATACACAAAGAAGAACAGAGTCAAAAACAGATTTTGAGAAAGACTTTTATAAATTAATGAATAATGCGGTCTTTGGTAAGACTATGGAGAATGTGAGGAAAAGACAAAATATCAGACTATCAACATCTTGGGAACAAGCATCAAAATTAATTAATAGACCGAGTTTTACTCGAGCTGAGGTCTTTACTGAGAACTTTTGTGCGATCCATTTGATTAAAGAGAGTATTGAAATGAACAAACCTATTTATATTGGAACAACAATTCTTGATTTATCAAAGTCATTAATGTATGATTACTTTTATAATAACTTGAGGAAGAAATATCAAAATGATGTTAATCTACTTTATATGGATACAGATAGTTTTATTTTGAAAATTAATACCAACGATGTTTATTCAGACATGAAAAGAGACATTAATATCTATGACACGAGTAATTACAGTCCAGAGAGTGAGTTGTTCTCTTCTAAAAATAAAAAGGTGATTGGAAAGTTCAAGGATGAATTAGGAGGAAATGTTATGAGTGAATTTGTGGGATTGAGGTCAAAGGCTTATGCTTATAAATACATTGTGAATAACGTTGAAAAGACTGACAAGAAGTTAAAAGGTGTAAAGAAAAATGTTATTAAAGAAACAATAAACTTTAAGGATTATTATAACTGTTTAACAACAAAGAAAGAAGAGTTTAGAAAGATTAATGGAATAAGAAGTTATAAACATCAATTATATTCAGAAGAGATAAATAAGAAAGCATTGGGGGCTTTTGATGATAAGAGGTTTATTTTAGAAAATGGAATTGATAGTCTCCCTTATGGTTATATAAGTATATAAGTGATAAGATATATATAAGTGATAAGATATATATAAGTGATAAGATATACATAAGTGATAAGATATATATAAGTGATAAGATATATATAAGTGATAAGTTAAAAAGGGGGGGGGGTTGGGGATTTTAACGGGCTACCGCCGCCTTTTTTACTATTATATAAATGATAGAACCAAGTATCAACCAGACTAAAGAGTGGAGGTGTAATCAACCTTGGTATATAAATGGAAAACATAATGAATGTGAAAAATATCAAATAGGTATAATTGAAAAGGCAACTGGTAAAAAAGTTCACAAAACAAATAAGAGAATTAATTTAAATACCGGTGAATTGGGTAAAAAAGATGGAAATATTTTTGAGTGGACGGAAAACTTTGATGGTTGTCAGGAAAATATATACTTTAATTTAAAAATGGTATGTGGCACTGGAGGCGCTCAAATAAGAACATTGAGGGAGGTTTACCATTTTATCTTAGCTCAGTTAAAATATCTTAATAAAGAACCAAACTCAAACATATTTTTTGTTAATGTATTAGACGGTGAGGAGAGTTGTAGGAGAATTAAATTATTTCCCACACATAAACAAATATTTGTAGGGTCGTTGTTTGAGTGGGTTATATTCACCAGATGATATTAAGAGTAAAAGGTTAAAAGGTTCATAAGGTCAGAAGGATCACAGGTGTTTAAGTGGTCTAATGAATAAGGATAACATGTCAAAAGGTTAGAAGGTTCGTAAAGAACAGGGTGAGAGAAATAGAGGTCTTTAGGGGCAATGAGGGAGGGAAAGAATTAATATGGAAGTGAATGGGTCAATGTTTGAGTGGGTCAAAGATTAATCTGCCAGATGATATGTAGAAGAAGGATGATAGGTCTATAAGAGAAAACAAATATTTGTAGTGTTTGAGTGGTCTAATGAACAACATTAAGGATAGGTACTACAGACAAAAGGTTCATAAAGATGAGGGTGGGAGAAATAGAGGTGTTTATGATTTTTGAAAAAGACAAGGGGGTAAATGACATTAGATAGGGATTTCCCATGTTAAACGGAGGTGTCCCAGAAGCAACATTATTACACTACTCACAGCAATAAAACGAAATAAAAACACCTCACAGCAATAAAACGAAATAAAACACCTCACAGCAATAAAACACGTAATAAAAACACCTCACAGCCATAAAACGAAATAAAAACACCTCACAGCAATAAAACGAAATAAAAACACCTCACATCAATAAAACGAAATAAAAACACCTCACAGCAATAAAACACGTAATAAAAAACCTCGCAGCCATAAAACGAAATAAAAACACCTCACAGCAATAAAACACGTAATAAAAAAACCTCGCAGCCATAAAACACATAATAAAAACACCTCACAGCCATAAAACATGTAATAAAAAGACATTACAGCCATAAAACACGTAATAAAAATACCTCACAGCCATAAAACGAAATAAAAACACCTCACAGCCACGAAATTAAAAACACCTCACAGCAATAAAACGAAATAAAAACACCTCGCAGCCATAAAACGAAATAAAAACACCTCACAGCAATAAAACACGTAATAAAAAAACCTCGCAGCCATAAAACGAAATAAAAACACCTCACAGCAATAAAACACGTAATAAAAAAACCTCGCAGCCATAAAACACATAATAAAAACACCTCACAGCCATAAAACACGTAATAAAAAGACATTACAGCCATAAAACACGTAATAAAAACACCTCACAGCCACAAAACGAAATAAAAACACCTCACAGCCACGAAATTAAAAACACCTCACAACCACGTCATTTAAAAACAACTCACCACCAAGTAATTCAAAACACCTCACCACCACATAATTATAAATACCTCACCACCACATAATTCAAAACACCTCACCACGCCTGGTGGAAGATCCTCGGATCCTGGGTTCGAATCCCGATCGATCGCTGAATTAACGCCAGGGGGGTTGACTCAGCCTGTCATCTTTCCGAGGTCGGCAAATTGAATACCAGCTTGCTGGGATGAATGATCCCGGTGTGTACCCCGGTTGAGAATAGGTACACCGTATCCCTGCGCATCGTAAGAGCGTGACCAAGGGTTGGCGTCAGGAAGGGCATCCGGCCATAAAAACATTGCCTCAAACAGGGAACCATGATTGTCATGGGGCCCGCAAGGCTAACCCCCGCTCTAGCGGGGAAAATGGCCTTAAAACGATCATTCATTCATTCATTTTTTCACCACCATGTGATTTAAAAACACCCCACCACCATGTGATTCAAAACCACCACAACGTTATTAAAAACACTTCACAACCACGGAAACAAAAGTTTGAGGGAGTCGTTAGGTGACAACACAGACACTGCCCAGATGTGTAGATATATAGATAAATGACTGCACACGAGTTGCCGTTTTGTCATGGTTTAAACCAATCATAATTCAAACAATAATTCAAAATATTCGATATTCAAATGTATTTGTAATATACGTGATATCACATTTTATAAACAATTGAAGTTGAAAACTTAGGTTGAAAAAAAAAAAATTCCCCCAAAAATTCTCAAAAAATTAAATAATAATAATTCGAAAATTTTTCAAAAAGAGAAATACCCTTTGGACATACCGACGGGAGAGATATGTGCATACCAGAAGTTTGGTACGATCTCACAAAAGATTTAGAAAGTAGTTCAGTGACAACACAGGACAACACAACACAGACACTGCACAGATAGATATATATATATATATATATATATATATATATATATATATATATATATATATATATATATATATATATATGATTGATAGATATATATGTATGATATCACAGGTATATATATATATTATATACAGATATAATATAATATATATATTTACTCGTGTGTATATATAGTATACAGTCTCGTGAAAAAGTAAGTACACCCCATGTAAAGTTTTGACTTTTTCAACATATTTCAACATACAGCTATTTGATCTTCATTTCAACAATATTGATAGATAAAGGTGATATAATATAACAAATATCATGAAACATTTACATTTTGTAGTCCATTGTATAATTGAAATAAACATAAATGCAAATTTCGCACGTCGGAAAAGTAAGTACACCCCTACATTTATCACGACTTCAAATACCTAAAATTAGAATCAGGTGCACCAGCTCAGGTGCAAATAATTAGAACATCGTTAGAGAGGATCTTGGAGGAACCTGTCTTATTTAAACCTCAGACATTTAGTTTGGTTTGCTCTTTATTGTTGAAGTTTGCGGCGTCACCATGCCTAGATCAAAAGAGCTCTCTGAGGCCTTCAGAAAGAAGGTTGGAGATGCCTACGAGTCTGGGAAGGGATTTACAGACTTGGCATTTAATATGGATTATTTTTTTTGTGGGGGTGAACTTACTTTTCAAGATGACTTAGAACCAAAAGTTCATTGGAATTATGTTGAAATTATTCTAGATTTTGTTAATGTGGCCTTTAAAAGAAACAAAAACCACATTTGACATTTCGAAACAAATAAATTGATCCTTGAAAGTGATGTAAACTGATATTGAACTCAATTCATGGACAGTACTGTGTTAAACTTCTGTACGTTTTCCAGAAGTATCTCTTGATTTTGCACATTAGCCAAAAAATTTTTGAACAAAAACAAAAGTTAAATTATGACTGGGATTACGGACAGTAAAATTACAGTTCAGTACTTCGTGTAACCCTCACGAGCATTCAGGAGAGCACGTACACGTTGAGGCATGCTGTTCACGAGATTTGCCAAGGTTTGGACAGGAATCGCTTGCCATGCAGTGACAATAGTCTGCTGCAATTCACGCACAGAGGTCGGCTGCTGGTCCAAGTGGTCGATTTGACGCGTTAATTCTGCCCACAAGTTCTCTATCGGATTCATATCCGGGGACATCGCAGGCCACTCCATATGCTCTACACCACGGTCAGCAAGAAAGTGTTGGATCATGCGAGCACGATGAGGCCGTGCATTGTCATCTTGGAAGAGAAAGTTTCCTCGAAAGGCTGCACGAGCAAATGGAAGCAATGTTTCTTCCAGAATGGCCCTGTACTTGAACTGGTTCAGATTTCCATTCAGAACAACCAGGTCAATTTTGCCCCCTGCATGAAAAGCAGCCCAAACGGTCACCCCACCACCTCCCGCTTGGACTCTTGGCACTATACAATCTTTGTTGTTGGCTTCATGCACTTGTCTGCGCACTCGGACGTGGCCATCTTGACGATAGACCAGAAATCTAGACTCGTCACTGAAGATCACGTGATTCCAGTGTCCTGGCTGCCATTGGCGGTGCTCTCTGGCCCACTGCAATCGGCGCTGGCAGTGTTGTCTGGTCAGGCGTGGCTTTCTCAGGGGACGCCTGGCACGATAGCCTGCTTGAACCAGTCGTTGGTTGACTCGCCTTTTGGATACAGGCACATTTGTCAGTTGCTGCCACTCAGCCCTAAGCCGATGAGCTGAATTGGTACGGCCATTGCGGACTAACCGGTGCAGCTGGCGATCATCCCTCCTTGTGGTTCTGCGGGGACGTCCTGGCCTCGGTATTGGAGTAGGGACACCCCTCTGAGCATTTCGT
The DNA here is from genome assembly GCF_964187855.1 of Myxine glutinosa. Classification (NCBI taxonomy): domain Eukaryota; kingdom Metazoa; phylum Chordata; class Myxini; order Myxiniformes; family Myxinidae; genus Myxine; species Myxine glutinosa. The sequence continues at coordinate 68,357,556 of NC_136267.1, forward strand.
TTCAGGATCTTTGACACCTGACCTTGAGTGATGCCATACTGCCGAGCAATAGCACGCTGTTTCATGCCGTAATTTCGGAAAGCCACCACTCCATGACAAACAGCATTGTCGAGTTGATGGAACATCTCCAGAGGAAGCGGCAATAACTTTTGGAGACGTGCAGCAGTTGTTTTCCACTAATACAGAACGCAACAACCCTTGTATACCCGACTGTGAAGCCAATCATCAAATGCACCTGTCCGTACATTTTGCCACGCCACCTGTGATATAATCCTGTTGTTGACTTCTTGCTGCGACAGACAATCAGTGACATGGTTCTTTTAACAAATAAATCACCAAAGTGTAAAAGAAACTCACCAGATTGATATACTGAGTTAATAAAGTAAACCCAAGTCAAGAAAAAAAAATATATGCCATATTAAATGCCAAGTCTGTAAAAAGATATCCAAACAATTTGAAATCAATCATTCGACTGTCCGGAAGATCATTTACAAGTGGAGAAGATTCCAAAACAACTGCCAACTTGTTCATGCCAGGCCGCCCCAGCAAGTTGAGCCCGAGAGCAGACCGCAAGATGCTGAAAGAAGTCTCTAAGAACACCAGAATATCATCACGGGACCTACAGGTAGCTCTTGCCACTGTTGATGTCAAAGTGCACGAGTCTACCATTAGAAAGAGGCTGCACAAATTTGATCTACATGGGAGGTGTGCCAGGAGGAAACCTTTGCTGTCCAGAAAGAACATCAGGGCAAAACTAAAGTTTGCCAATGAACACCTCGGCAAAGACCAGCACTTCTGGAACAATGTGCTCTGGACAGATGAGTCAAAGGTAGAGCTATTTGGCCACAGTACCAGAAGACATGTTTGGCGAAAACCAAAGACAGCATTTGACCACAAGAACCTGATACCAACTGTAAAGCATGGTTGGTGGAAATATTATGGTTTGGGGCAGCTTTGCTACATCAGGGCCTGGGCAGCTCACCATCATATAATCCACTATGAATTCTTCATTGTACCAGAGGGACAATGACCCTAAACATACCAGGAAATCCACCAAGGAATGGCTGAAAAGAAAGAAATGGAGGGTTCTGGAATGGCCAAGTCAAAGCCCGGATCTAAATCCCATCGAGATGTTGTGGGGGGATTTGAAATGAGCTGTGCATGCAAGAAACCCCTCAAACATCACACAGCTGAAAGAATTCTGCATGGAGGCGTGGGCAAAAATTTCTCCCAGTTGATGTCAGAGACTGGTAGACAGTTATAAGAAACGCCTACTTGAGGTTGTTTCTGCCAAAGGGGGCAATACCACCTATTAGAGCCAAGGATGTACTTACTTTTTCCACATGCGAAATTTGCATTAATGTTTATTTAAATTATACAATGGACTACAAAATGTAAATGTTTCATGAAATTTGTTATATTATATCACCTTTATCTTTCAATATTGTTGAAATGAAGATCAAATAGCTGTATGTTGAAATATGTTGAAAAAGTCAAAACTTTACATGTGGTGTACTTACTTTTTCACGTGACTGTATATCATGGAGTGGTCAGGAAAGATCAGATTGTTGAGAGAGCAGAGGGAGCTGGACCACTGAATTGAAAATATATAGAACTCTCATACTCCGTGAAAAGTGTAGCCGCCGTGTCGCCATCTTGGTTAGCACGACTCCACCAACTCACTTCGCGGATCTCGTTTGTTTTGAACGTGTCCCGGGTTTTAAAAGCCAGACAACTGTTAAAATGCCATTTTGTGCGGCAATAAACTGCTCCAATAGGTTACGGATGGGTTGTGGAAAGTCGGACAGACTTTTCGCAAGTTTCATGAAAATGTCCCGAGTTCTTCACGCTCCCAAATTAACAATATTTGTTCTCGATTTTTTTTTTGTGAAAAGGAAAGGATAAAGGAAAGTGTTGTAGTAACTGTGATACGTTTTCTATTGAAAAACGATCGCACAAAATGTGAAAAAACGCAATCGCTTTTCGCTCTGAATGACGTGCAAACGCATGACGGAAATCACCATCGCCCAGCATCGAGTGCCAACCAAGATGGCACCCGGTTGCTACATCTCCACCTGTCTGGTGTGAATGGCAATGCTCATTCTATATATTTTCAGTTCAGTGAGCTAGACCAGAGAAGAGGCAGTAAAACAATTAAGAGTCTGATCTATCTGTGATGTGACAGCAACAAGCCTTATGTTTCGGTCATCATGGGAAATACCAATAATGTTCGAAATAAGATTTAAAGTTTATTCTTGATACCAGCTGGTTCGTGAAAGAATTGGGCCAAAAACGTTAACCATTCGACTCCACAATAAGGTGGTAATAATTGTGGTGGTTAAAGAAGTAGTACTGTAGCGGTTACCGCTGGATGTACATAATCGCCTTGCACCGGCCAGAACACGGCCAGACGCGCCTCTCCCGGGCATGCCCGGACTCACTGTTCCCGGGCACGCCCGAACCTCCCGGGCACGCCCGGTCTCGTCTTTCCCGGGCATGCCCGCTCTCGCCTTTCCAGGGCTCGCCCAGAGCGTCCGGGCATGCCCGCTATCGCCTTTCCAGGGCTCGCCCAGAGCGTCCGGGCATGCCCGCTATCGCCTTTCCAGGGCTCGCCCAGAGCGTCCGGGCATGCCCGCTATCGCCTTTCCAGGGCTCGCCCAGAGCGTCCGGGCATGCCCGCTATCGCCTTTCCAGTGCTCGCCCAGAGCGCCCGGGCACGCCCAGCCTCGACTTGCCAGGCCGCAGCCAAACACGCCCGGGCAGGTCCAGACTTGCCTTTCCAAGGCTCGCCCTTGATACCCGGGCATGCCCGGTATAGCTTTTGCCGGGCAAACTTCCCGACATAAATGTGTATATATATTGTTGCCCGAAAAACGGGCTTGTCAGAATACCTGAGCTGTTTTGTTTCAATAAAGCAACTCGGACGAATTCCGTCTTTGGTCGCGTCAATTCTTTCGACTCGCGTTGGAGCGCAGTTCCTTCATTGGTGACCTACCGACATGGATACGGCAGTGACGCTTAAACTGCCTACCTTCTGGGAGGCTCACGTGGCTGTTTGGTTCACCCAGGCGGACTCCCAGTTCGCCCTGCGAGGCATCACCGCGGACGACACCCGCTTCCACCATGTTGTGGCGGCGCTCGGTTCCGCCACCGCGGCCCGCGCCTTGAGCCTCCTCCAGCACCCGCCGGCTGCTGACAAATACGACGCGCTGAAGACGCTCCTCCTCGGCGCTTTCTCCCTCTCACCGGCAGCACGCGCACGGCGCCTGCTTGACCTGCCCGAGCTCGGCGACACGCGCCCGTCCGAGCGCATGGACTATATGCTCTCGTTGCTCGGCGAGCACTCTCCGGCATTCCTGTTCCGGGAGCTGTTCCTCCGTCAGCTACCTAACCCGGTACGCCTCGCCCTGGCTGGCACGTTGATCACGGATTCCCGCGCCCTCGCCAGGGAAGCCGATAAGATCTCCTCGGCGGGCCAGCACATCGGCGCGGTTACCTGGAGCCCGCCGCCGTCCGAGGCGACGCCCTCGACGCCCGAGCGCCCTGCGCGGTTGGAGGCCGAACTGCCGGTGCAACTGGCGGCCGCCACGCCGCACCGCCCGCTTCCGACACGACGGCCAGGGCCTCCACCTGACCGGGCGTGGTGTTATTACTACGCCAGGTTCGGACACAAGGCTCGGACGTGCCGGCCCCCGTGCACTTTCGGCAGGTCGGGAAACGGCCGGGCCGGCGTTCATTCCCAGCCATGAGCGCCGGCCACTCGGGCAACTTGCTGTTTATTCAGGACAAAGCGTCTGGACGGCGTTTCCTGTGCGACACCGGCGCCCAACTGAGCATCATACCTGCCTCCGAGCAGGACAGGCTGGACGCAGTTTGCGGCCCCTCTTTGGTCGCTGCTAATGGCTCGGCCATACGCACTTTCGGCCCACGCGTCGTCACCCTCTGCTTCGGCAGCCAGCGCTTTCAATGGACTTTTGTTACCGCCAGCGTCCCCGTGGCTTTGCTGGGCGCCGACTTCCACTGCGTCCACGGGCTGCTGGTCGACGTCAAACGACGTCGCCTTGTCCACGCCGAGACCTTCAGCTCCCTGGCGTGCACAATGAGCAGCTCCGCGCCGACCGAACTGGCGTGCGCCCTCCCGGCAACGAACGAGTTCGCTCGCCTGCTCGTGGAATTCCCGGCCCTCACGCGGCCGACGTTTTCGGCCGTCGCGGTGCGGCATGGGATCGAGCACCACATACCCACTACGGGCCCGCCGGTCTACGCCAGGGCCCGCCGCCTCGACCCAGCCAAGCTCGCCATGGCAAAGGCCGAATTCGACGCGTTGGAGCACCTCGGCATCGTGCGGCGCTCCGATAGTGCGTGGGCCTCGCCACTGCACATCGTGCCAAAGCCGGGGGGTGGATGGCGCCCGTGTGGCGACTACCGCCGTCTCAATGACGCTACCACCCCCGACAGGTACCCGATCCCGCATATTCAGGACTTTTCCGCCCGTTTGGCGGGACGGGTCATCTTTTCGAAAATTGACCTGATACGGGGCTACCACCAGGTACCTGTCCGGGCGGCCGACGTCCCGAAGACGGCCGTCATCACGCCGTTCGGCCTGTTCGAATTTTTGCGGATGCAGTTTGGCCTCAAGAACGTGGCCCAGGCGTTCCAGCGCTTGATGGACGGCGTGCTGCGCGACCTGCCGTTTCTTTTCGTCTATCTGGACGACATCCTCGTCGCCAGCACGTCCCGCGCCGAGCACCTCCTCCACCTCCGAACACTGTTCGGTCGCCTCAGCGAGCACGGCTTAATTGTCAACCCGGTCAAATGCCACTTCGGCGCGACGACCGTTGACTTTTTGGGCCACCGCATCACCAAGACCGGGGCCGTGCCGCTGCCGACCAAGGTCGAGGCCATCACCACGTTCCCGCATCCCCGTTCCATCAAGGCCCTCCAAGAGTTCCTCGGCATGGTGAATTTTTATCACCGATTCGTGCCCCGCGCTGCTCAGCTCATGCGGCCCCTTTACGAGGCCCTCTGGGGCAAGCCGGCCAAGCATGACATTGTTTGGTCCGCGGCCATGGACGCGACTTTCGCCAGTGCCAAACGGGCCCTCGCCGACGCAACGCTGCTGGCTCACCCGGTGCTCAACGCGCCCATCGCCCTCACTACGGACGCCTCCAACTACGCGGTGGGCGCCGTCCATGAGCAATGGGTGGACGGGGTTTGGCAGCCACTCGCTTTTTTCAGCCGGCAACTCCGGCCGAACGAGTTAAACTACAGCACGTTCGACCGCGAGCTGCTCGGGCTATTCCTGGCCGTTCGCCATTTCCGACACCTCCTGGAGGGCCGCCCGTTCACGGCTTTCGTCGACCACAAGCCGTTGGTCTACGCAATGGCTAAGGTCATGGAGCCGTGGTCGGCCCGCCAGCAGCGCCACCTCTCCGCCGTGTCGGAGTTCACCACGGACATCCAGCACATCGCCGGCAAAGACAACGCCGTGGCCGACTGCCTTTCGCGGGCCAGCGCGAACGTGGTCCACCTCGGCGTGGACTTCACGCTCATGGCGGCCGACCAGACCACCGACGCCTCGGTGCACGCACTCCGCGTGGCGGACACGGGCCTCCGCCTGGCCGACATCCCCTTCGCGGGCACCGTCCTGCTCTGCGACGTCTCCCAGGGCCAGCCTCGCCCCATCGTGCCCGTTTCCTGGCAGAGCCGCATCTTCGCCTCCATCCACGGCCTTTCTCACCCGGGCCGGAAAGCTTCTCAGAAGCTGGTGTCGGCACGTTTCATCTGGCACGGCCTTCGACGAAACATCCGCGACTGGGCCAACGCCTGCACGGCCTGCCAGCGAGCCAAGGTCCACCGCCACACCCAGGCCCCGCTGGCACCTTTCGCCGTGCCTGAACGGCGTTTCGACCATGTCCACGTGGACCTGGTGGGTCCCCTGCCCCCCTCGCGGGGGTTCACCCACCTGCTCACCATGGTGGACAGGACCACCAGGTGGCCGGAGGCCGTGCCCCTCAACTCCACCACCACCGCCGACGTGGCGCAGGCATTCATCGCCACCTGGGTCGCGCGCTTCGGCGCACCAGCGGACATCTCGTCCGCCCGCGGCCCACAGTTCACGTCTGAGCTTTGGAGCGCGGTCGCCCGTTCGTTGGGGGTCACGCTGCACCGCACCACGGCCTACCACCCCCAAGCCAATGGGTTGTGCGAGCGGTTTCACCGCTTCATGAAGGCCGCACTCATGGCCGGCCTTCAGGACGACGGTTGGGCCGACCGGCTGCCGTGGGTCCTTTTGGGCCTTCGCACGGCCCCCAAGGAAGACCTCCAGGCGTCCGCCGCCGAGCTCATCTACGGCCAGCCACTCTGCGTCCCGGGCGAATTCGTGCCTGACGCTACCAGTCCCTGGTCCGCCGCTCGCCAGCGCTCGGACCTCCAGGAGGCCGCCCAACGATTTGCCCCCGTGCCGACGTCCCGCCACGGTGGCCCCCAGTCCTACGTCCCCCAGGCGCTTCGCACAGCGGAGTACGTCTTTGTGCATCATGACGCACACCGGGGGCCACTCCGGCCGCCGTACGACGGGCCCTTCCGGGTCCTGCGACGGGGTGACAAGTCTTTCATCGTCGACTTCGGCGGCCGGCCGGACCGGATTTCTATGGACCGCCTCAAACCGGCGCACATGGACGTCGACCGACCACCACGGTTGGCCCTTCCTCCGCGGCGAGGCTGCCCCCCGTCCACAGTTCCCCCCACTCGACCACCCACCACCACGTCAGACCCCTCCCCACGACCCTCCAGGGGTCGCTTCGGCCGGGTCATCCGGACCCCCCTTAAATTGACCCTGCCGGTGCAGGTCGATTCTGGAGGGGCGTGTGTAGCGGTTACCGCTGGATGTACATAATCGCCTTGCACTGGCCAGAACACGGCCAGACACGCCTCTCCCGGGCATGCCCGGACTCACTGTTCCCGGGCACGCCCGAACCTCCCGGGCACGCCCGGTCTCGTCTTTCCCGGGCATGCCCGCTCTCGCCTTTCCAGGGCTCGCCCAGAGCGTCCGGGCATGCCCGCTATCGCCTTTCCAGGGCTCGCCCAGAGCGTCCGGGCATGCCCGCTATCGCCTTTCCAGGGCTCGCCCAGAGCGTCCGGGCATGCCCGCTATCGCCTTTCCAGGGCTCGCCCAGAGCGTCCGGGCATGCCCGCTATCGCCTTTCCAGTGCTAGCCCAGAGCGCCCGGGCACGCCCAGCCTCGACTTGCCAGGCCGCAGCCAAACACGCCCGGGCAGGTCCAGACTCGCCTTTCCAAGGCTCGCCCTTGATACCCGGGCATGCCCGGTATAGCTTTTGCCGGGCAAACTTCCCGACATAAATGTGTATATATATTGTTGCCCGAAAAACGGGCTTGTCAGAATACCTGAGCTGTTTTGTTTCAATAAAGCAACTCGGACGAATTCCGTCTTTGGTCGCGTCAATTCTTTCGACTCGCGTTGGAGCGCAGTTCCTTCAGTACACTGATAGTTTTTCAAGTTAAAAGACAAACAGTAAAAATTATAAACTGATGTTCAAATTTTAATAGTGGCTGAAAAATTAGAGAATGTAAAGTTTGGCTGTTTTAAAGGAAAGTTTTCATGGACACTTGGTGTCACGTGATTTATTTATCCTATTCGGTTTTGAAGGAGTTCGTGTAACTTTTTCACAAAACAATGAGAAAGGACCTCATTAACTTCATTGGTGTGACAATAAGTGCTTGTATAAAAGGCCATTCCATCAATGCAATGGCCTCATATAATGTCCATCAATACAACTATCCAAGTGTTTCTGGAAATTAAGCATTTCACTAAACTGTCATGAACGCCAAAGTGTCATTTAATTGTAACAGGTGGGTCATAGTGAAGCAACCCTGTACAGGTGGTAAAGGTGAAGGTGTGCTTTAGAGACAGTGACAATGACCTGATTTTTTTTTATCCTGGTATGTACTCTTGAAATAATTCCAAGTGTCCAATCATGAAGCAGTCTAAATTAACTCCACCTTTCAAACCACTGCATGTTAAATGTTGTTGTGCACATATAGTTCAAGAGGTTAATGCAGATCTTCACCACAGCATTTTAAACATTTTGTGGGTTCGATTCCCGGCCTGGAACATCCGAACAACCAACAACATCCACCATCCTGGTTCTTCACAGGCATAGCATTGTATTATTGATGTTGTTGGTTGTCCTGTGTGTTGGAAAGATCCAATGGCACCTTTCAAAAAGAGTTAGCCACTGTGCTAGCACAGCACTTTAGCAAGGTTCAAAATTCCTGCCCTGATTGGTGGCAAGCTGTCAAGGGTTAATCCTCATCATCTCCATCATCATCCTCATATCATCACGGTCATCAATACTGGTCGGGTGGCCACTCCGACTCAGTAAGTCAGGGCAGGAATTTGTTGAGGGTGCCGTTGATAGCTTGCCTACTCTTCGCGAAGGACACAGTGGGATCTTTAACGTCTACCACCTAATGCGGGCAGACGGGACGTCTAGTTTAACATCCTTCCTAGGGACGGCAAACAAATCGATGAATCACCCTGTCTGTGAAACAACGGGATGACCGTTTATAGCTGGGGCTGGGATTCTAAACCAGGCTGGAAAGGTTTGAGTCGAGTTTATGTACCTCTAGGCCATCCTGCCAGCCTGGTAAATGCTCAGCTATGGAAATGTTAACAACCGGATATGGGTGCCCTGACCCCTCCTCATCCTCCTCTTCCCTCCTCCCTCACCCCACCCCTCTCCCACCAGAAGGGTAGGGAGAAGCAAAACAGTTAGAGGCGGCTGAAAAATGGCATTAATCTTGAACAGCATTTTAAGACTGAAAATGAGCTTTTCCTTTCTTCTGTAGTCATGAATGATGAATCATGAGTTCAACACTTAATATCTGAAACAATGTGTCAATCATTGGAATTGCCCTCAAGTAATTGAGACAGTTTTTTGGGGAGGAATCAGGTTCATTTGTTGGTGTACACCCTGTGAAGGAAGTGGATCCACACATTGGGTATTGTACCGCTAGTCACTTGCAGAGCGATCTGATCTTTTGTTTCATCCACCTATAATAATAAAAGGCAGTGTGTGTGTGTGTGTGTGTGTGTGTGTGTGTGTGTGTGTGTGTGTGTGTGTGTGTGTGTGTGTGTTTGTGTGTGTGTGTCAGTGTGTGTGTCTTCTCCATAACTCTAAAAACATGAAACCCAACGGCCCTAAACTTTGCATGCATACTTCACGAACTCCAAGAGAGTGCATGAATGAAAACTGGGTGTTTGGGTGTGTGTAAACACCCCCTTTGAAGATGAGTAACCGGATGCTCATAACAAAAAAACAAAACAAAATAAGCCTGACCAAAATGGCGGTGCACCATCTTGCTCAGCCCTCTATTACATTGTTGGGTTCTTATGCCACCATTTTGTTTCGACCTGTTCAAACGTGCATTGGCTTGGAAACACGACCTACTCTCATGAACTAATTAACATATATAATCAAAATCTGGATTCAGATTTGAGAATCGGATCCCATACACTGAAGAAATATCAAAATCTGTAGTGAATTCTGAAAAATATAAGACATTAGCGATTCTTATAATGAAGTGTATTTCTTTCTTTATTTAAGAATTATGTCATCCCCCCTGTTCTGCTCTGTTAGCATTAGTTTTTTTTAATTTAACTTAATAATAATGTTTAACTTCATCAATACGTCCATAGTATAGGTTGTCACTCCAACTGTACTGGGACCTGTGATGCTTGTAGGAAACCCGAAGATTTGAACCATCTGTTTTCAAAATTCCCTCTATATGGCAGACCCAGATTGCATCTATTTTCAAAGTATTAAAGATGTGGGGATTGACGGGTTGGATCTGCCAAACATTTTCGGCCATTTAAACCAGAAACAATCAGCTTGCTATCGCTAGCCAAGCCAGCTTTGGATCTCGCGAGATCACGGCGAGGTCACGTCTTTTCGAAGCTGCTCCATGCGCTCACGCTCTCGAAGCTAAGTGATCTATCACAATCGTGTTTTTGTCGAGACTGTATCTATCTTTCGGTGTGTGTACCTATAGTGTATCTTTTGGAAAATTTTCGGTGCTAATTTTTCGTACATGTATACACAATCGTCGGTTAATGGTATCGAGTATTCTGCGGCCTAGTACTCGTAGGCTTAGACTACCGTACCGTCTCCGGCCTTGTGGTTTCGTTTTTCTCTCAGCGATTCGTCGAATGCGCTGAAATTATTTTTCGTTCTCTGTTTCGTACCAGTCGTTCACCCCGTACCTCCTTGTTTAATATCTGTACTCACAAAAAAAAAAAAAAAACCCCAAAAAAAATATTTCCTTCCCAGGTCTTATTCGTTTATTTGTTGTTCTTTTTGTTCGTTCGTTCTTCGTTCGCGATCACGCGGTTAGAAATGTATAATCTCTCCCCTGAACAACTATTTTCTCTCATATATTATAAGACCCTTTTCTTCTTTTCCTACAAAAGGATGCTTTCGTCTTGCTCACCAAAACTATTCATTCCAAAAAATATATATAATACCATCTCTTACAGTTCCTCCCTTCTACATTCCCTAAACTATCCAGAACTCCACCCCTCCTCCAGTGTCCTCAAACGTATTTTTGACTCGAAGGTCTCAAACTCATTTTGCAAAAAATGTTCGTTTCCCATGAATCGTACACTTTTCAAAATCCAATCTCACCCCTCCCCTCCAAATCCTCCCCATCACCCATCCCTTTCAAATCTCCCCCCTTGCCCCTTCCCTCCCCTCCCTCCTAAACTCCCCCCACACCCCTCCCCTCCGAGACTCTCCCTCGCTCCTCCCCTCCTAGACTCCCCTCTCACCCCTCCTCCTCAAAGCATCCTCCCTGCTTCTTCCCCCTTCCAACTTTCACCTTCATCTCCCCAAACCTTCTGCCTCGCTCTTCCCCCTCCTCAAATAACACCTCACTGTGCCTCACCCAATCTCCATCAAACCTTTTGTCCGCCCCATTCTTCCCTTTCTCCAAGCTATTCTGAAATCTCTGAAATCTCTGACACACCTTCAACAGCTCTCCCTACCTCTTCCTCCTCTTCCACATCTTACCCTACCCCTCCCCCCCCTGTTCTGGACCCGATGCTCCCCCTTCCTCTTCATTAACGGTATGGACCTCAAACATCCGGGGCCTTCGCTCAAACTTGACTGACCTCTCCATACAGGTTGCTTCTGACAAACCAGATGTGATCTGCTTAACAGAAACTTTCCTCCTTCATGATGTCTCTGATGCCTTGGTATCTCTCCCAGGTTACTCCCTCCTCCGGTATGATAGACCTGAGCCTCGTCCTGGAGGTGGGGTTGCTATCTTTATAAAAAAACTCTCTTCCTCACTCGCCCTCCACTGCCCTCTCTCCACCTCACCCCCAGGAATACCTTTGGCTACGGCTTCCCCTTCGCTCCCACCTTTTGTTCATATGTGTGTTGTACCGTCCACCAAACAGCGATGACTCCATCTACATCTCACTGTCTGATAATATGGACCAACTTCTATCTACCCATCCCAACTCTCTCTTCCTCATATGTGGTGATTTCAATTGTCACCATGCCAGTTGGCTGGGTGTGGGTACCTCTCTCACCAGCCATGGCTCTTCAGCAAAGGACTTCTGCGACTCACTGGGACTGACACAATCTGTCAATTTCCCGACCCGGATCTCAGTCAACGGAGCATCTTCTCTTCTGGATTTGGTTATGACAAACTTCCCTGAAAATGTCTGCTGCTATTCTTCTGCTCCAATCGGCTCATCTGATCATGTGCTTTTCAAAGTGGACATCTCTCTGACCATTCTGAGAGAGCCTCCTCAGCGTCGACGAGTCTGGCATTTCACTCAGGCCAACTGGCACGGTCTTCAAGCAGCCATCAATCATCTGGACTGGTCTCCCATCTCTACCGCCTCTGACATCAACTCATCCTGGGAATTCTTTCAAAGTAAATTGCTCTCTCTCATGCACAGATTTATACCATCTCGTCTTCAGTTGTCATACCCTTCCTCCCGTCCATGGTACACGGAATCTTGTGGTGAGGCTGTTGCCCTGAAAAAACTTGCTTTCGTCTCCTGGAAAGCAAATCCAACGGAAGGAAATCTCATTTCCTTTCACAAAGCCCGAAACAAGTGTGTGTCCACCCTCAGGAGAGCCAGGAAACAATATCTCACCATTCTCAAGACCGAACTCTCTTATCTGTCTCCCTGTTCCAAATCCTGGTGGCGTCTGGTCAAATCTGTTTCTGGTGTTTGTTCCCCCTCCATCCCCTCCCTCACCTCAAACGGCTTAACGGCTGACTCCGCACGTGAAAAAGCTGAATGCCTCAACTCTGTGTTTGCCTCTAAATCTTGTGTCCCAAACCCATCCCTCTCTGTACCCACCGTACCCAGTCGTACCCAGCTGCTCCTGGACTCTGTGTCCTTTCCTCCTGACAAGGTGGAAAAGTTTCTGTCAACCCTCGACTCTGATTCTGCAACTGGTCCTGACGGCATCAGCCCACGGGTCCTAAAATCATGTTCTTCTGCTCTTTCACTCCCTCTTTCTGTTCTCTTCACCCTCTCTTTTGCTCAAGGTCATCTGCCATCTGCTTGGAAATCAGCCAACATCACCGGTTTGCACAAAAAAGGTGCAAAAACAGATCCCAGCAACTACAGACCAATCAGCCTTCTCCCAATTATCAGCAAAGTCATGGATTCCATCATTGCTTCAGATATTAAATCTTTCCTCTTCTCCAATGGCTTGATCTCTGATCATCAATTTGGTTTCAGACCTGGTCACTCTACTCTGGACATGCTGCTTCTGCTTTCTCAACAAAGGATGGAGGTCCTCAATGCCAAACAGGAAATTAGAGCTGTCTCCCTTGACATTTCACGTGCCTTCGATACGGTCTGGCACCCTGCTCTGCTCACCAAACTCTCCTCCTTTGGTATCCATGGAAATCTCCACGCATGGCTGGCGGACTTCCTCTCTGGTCATAGTCAACGTGTGGCCCTGAATGGGTTTCTCTCATCTCCTCTTCCTGTTCAGGCTGGAGTTCCCCAAGGTAGTGTTCTGGGCCCTGTGCTTTTTCTGGTCTTCATAAATGATCTCTCTGACTCTCTTGAAAATCCTCTCTATCTCTTTGCTGACGACTCTACTCTCTGTCGCTCCATTCCTCATCCCTCAGATCGGCAGTCTGCAGCCTCCTCACTCTCTGCAGACCTGGACAAAATCACAGACTGGTCAAACAAGTGGAACATGTCTTTCAATCCTGACAAATCTCACACTCTTACAATGTCTCTCCGAAAGGACCGACTGGACAACCCTCCCATCTACTTTCTCAACAATCCTCTCCAAGAAGTTCTGTCGCTCAAGCTTTTGGGTCTCACTATCTGCCATGATCTTTCTTGGGAAAACCACATTTCCAAGCTGGCCTCCAAAGCCAGTCGCCGACTGGGCATCCTCCGTCGTGCGAAGTCCTTCCTTGGCACACCTGAGCTCCTCACCACATACAAGGCTTTCATCCGCAGCTCAATGGAATACTGTTCCCCCCTCTGGGCTGGTGCTCCTGCCTCACACCTTGCTCGGCTTCACGCTGTTGAGGCCAAAGCTTTCAGAATCATTGGAATCTCCTGCGATGTAGTCAACACCGAGGGCCTTTCACTCACTCACCGCAGGCAGGTTGGTGGTCTTTCTGTCTTCTACCGACTCCTCTCCGGCCTTGCTCCCTCAGCTCTCTCTGTGCTCTGTCCCCCCAATATTCCTTCAGGTCGCACAAGATCTGCCTGCAACCCTCTTATGGTTAAACTGCCAAAGTCTAGGCTCTCTGCTCACCTTCACTCTTTCATTCCCCTTTTCTCCCGCCTCTGGAACAAACTCCCCCACTCCCTTCAATCCCACTCCTCCCTCCAGGTCTTTAAAACAGCTGTTCACCACCATCTCTTATCTTCCCCCATCGAAAACCTTGATCTTTTCTACCCCCGGTAATTCACCCCAGAGTCCTTGCAGTATTCATATGTTTTATTCCTCTCCCACCTCCCCCCAAGTCCTCCCGATGTCCCTGCTCTCAAATGTTGTGTTTGTGTCCTTCCCCCTCTTCCCCCTCTCTTTTGTGTCCTTCCCCCTCTCTCCCCATCTTGTCTGCCGCTCCCCTTGTTTTTTGTGTTTTGTGTGTCGGTTTGTCTTTTTGTGTGATTAATGTTAGCTCTTTCACGAGCCTCGATCTTGTATACAAAAAAAAAGAAGAAAAAAAGCTGTTCCTTATCAACCATTTCGTTGGAGTGCTTGCTTGAGTACTTAAGCTGCTTGGCAAGTGGTCTAAAATCTGCTTGTTATTATGGGACACAGTGGATTCACCATTCTCTTACATTACAATTTGTTTATTTGTCGTTTTGGTCAAATATTTGTAATTACTTTGTTGCTCAACTTTGCCTGATAGTCTTCAATGTTTGTTTGTTTGCATGAGAATGGGTGGGTTGGAAGTCCGGGAGCAGGCAGGGGAGGGGTGGGTGAGGGCAGGTAATGAGTGGGAGCAGTGGTGGCAGCTGCAGGTGAGTCACATCCCTTAAGGGAAGCGCATGTTATAATCTCTTTCAAAATGGTGCGTACTGTTTGAAAACGATGGGTAGTTTGCTATCCTATTTAATGGGATGGCCGGATATGCCCGGAAACATTTATGCACTTATAATTAATTTTATCCTTTATTAATTATTTTGTTATTTTCTGATTGTTGTTAAGTTTGACAAACCCTCATGTTCTATGGTGCTGCCTTTCCTTCTCCTCCTCTCACACTGCCTTCCCTGCTACTCTTTTCATACTGTCTTCCCTTCCCCTCTCCTCATGCTGCCTTCCCTTCCCCTCAACTCACGCTACCTTCCCTTCTGCACACACTGCCTTCTCTTCTCCTCCGCTCATGTTGTCTTCCCTCTCTTCTGCTTATGTTGCTTTCCCTTCCCCTCACATTGCCTTTCCTTGTCCTCTCGCACTGCTTTCCCTTCTCCTCACCCCCACACTCCTGCCGATACCATCCCTCCCCTCCCACTCTCCACCCCCTCTACTTTATATCCACTGTCCTGCCATCCTTCACTCCCACTTCCCCCTCCTCTTCCAAATCCCCTCCTCCCTCTCTCTCCCCTCCTCACCCCCTCTTTCTCCTTCTCTCCCCTCCCCTGCCTCTCTCTCCCCCTCCACTCCCACATCTCTGTCTCCTCGCCCTCTTAATATTCCTGCCTCAAAGTGACTCCACGTTACCCGGCAACACCGGGAACTTTTGCTAGTCTATAACAATGCAAGGAAATATGTGTGTGTCAGTGTGTATGTGTGTGTGTCATTGTGTCTCCTCCATAACTGCAAAACCATGAGACCTAGCAGCCCAAAACTTTGCATGCGCACTAAGAGAACTCCAAAGGAGTTAGAATGAAAAATGGCCCTTGTGGCGACGTCATCTGGTGTAAAAAAATTTTTTTTAACATGACATCACATTTTTCACCTTTTTGTGTGATCTACTTTTATTTAGGATGCTATTTTATTTCATTATGAGCTTTTAGCAATGTTATCTTTTCCATAAAAGTGAATGAGATGTTTGTTTATTTGTGACCCTACACCTCGGAGCTCCCAAGGTTAATTGTGACAAACCTTAATAGCATCACGTTTTTTACCACGATAAACCTTACTATGGGTTTTAAAAAGTAATTTTCTCACAATTCACAAGTTATAAATACCCCAATTGTCGTGAGTTGGAAGGAGGGAAGGTTGGTGTGGAAGGAGGGAGGGGAAAGGGTGGGAATCCAGAGGGCAGGTGGGGTGGGAAGAGGTAGGTGACAGGGTGGTCTGAGGGAGGGGAAAGGGTGGGTGGATGGATCCTGCGTTGCCCGGCAATTTCAGGTACCTTTGCTAGTTATGGAATAAATAAAAAGTACAAGTGAAACCAGTCAATTATGGCATGAGTAGGCTCATGCTTATAAACTCTAGCTTATTTCTGGAGGAGGCATGAAAGATCCAATCGTGTTTCAAAGTAGTCAAGATGTATAGTAAAAGCTATTTGACCCATCATGCCAATTTAATCCCAGAATTTCTAACGCGTGCATGGGTGTGTGTGTGCTGTTGGTTATCTCCATTTGCGGGTTTCAGGAGGTGGAACGGTGTCCTCCCAGGACCCAAAGTATCCACCTCCTCTTCAGTTAGGGATCACGATTCATGGACCAAGCTGTTCAACTTTTTCAGAGTTTTGTTCCAAAGGCTCTTTTCAGGATCATCACTGAACCCCGGATTGCCTCCATTTGTTGTTCATTTGTAGTAATATTCCCAGGGATGGTTTTTTAAATCTCAGTGAGGTTCTTCTTTATCATTCCTATTGCTACAATTATCACTGGTACAATTTTGATGCTCTTTAGCTTCCAAGATCTCTTGACCTCATTTTTGAGGTCCTGGTATTTGGTCATTTTCTTGATTTCTGTGTTGTTTAGGCCAAAATCGCTCGGTACTGATATCTCAATCAGCAATGCTGTCTTTTCCTTTTTGTTCCTGAGTACAATATCCGGATGCAATGCTTTTTTTCTCTGTTCACGCTCAATGGAATCATCAGATCGTACATGAGCATGACATCCTCATTTTCAATGATGGTCCTTGGTTCGTGTTTCCATGAGTTTTCTGGTACTGGGATGTTGAAATTTTTGCAAATATGCCAATGAATCACTTTGCCTACTTTGGTATGCTGTTGTGTGTAAAGTTGTTCTGATAATAGTTTTTTGCATCCCGAGAGCAGGTGACTAGTACTTTCTGTTCCTGTCTTGCAGAATTTACACTTATCCGTCTGGTTCATTCCCGCCATCTTTTTTAATCAATTGGTGTGGTATCCTTGATCTTGGGCATTTATTACGATTCGTTCGCAGTCCCAGTTGAGCCGACATCTTCTTAGCCATTCCAATGAGCCTTCTTTGTCTACCATCACTCTGTCCAATTCTTTTTTTATACCTTCTTGCTCTTTTGTCAGTGTACGTATATCTGTTGATATTTATTTTAATATTTTCCTTCTTTTTTGCAATTGTTGCGACTGTACTCGTTGTTGTTTTCAGTTTCTTGTGTGATATCTTCCATTTAGTCTTTGGAATTTTTTTGTTAGGTGGGTTAGGGATACCTTCTCTGCTTTGTTGTCTTCGTGTCTGCTTACAAATTGGATTTTGTAGTCGGTTGCACTGTTTATGTATTTGGCCAATCTTACAGTTGTCATCCTGTGCACTTGGTTGAGCTGTGCAGTGTGCACATGTGTGTGATATTGCATTATATCCTTGAATTACTCAAGCAAATAAAAGAAACACAGGCAGGAGATTTTAGCTTGGAATCCTACCTTTTTTGAAAGATGCACCATGGGATTTTTAACATTGACAACCTAAATCCAGATGGAACAAGTTTTTTTAATATACTAATCCAAAGAACAGCGTGCTCTGGGGTGCAACACCCCTTCCCTGTACTGCAAAATGATGGTAGCTTTAGTTAAGTCCGACCCAATCGGAGATAAAAGTGGTACTTTGAAAAAAAAAAAATTTTTTTTTTTTTACCTAAAAAAAGTCTTTTTTTAACTTTGGCTAAGACCCAGACTATCTAAACATTATTTGTGAAAGTCAAGCGTTGCATGAGTTTACCAGCATGCCTTAACCCCAACAACATGCGCGGTCCTCTGAAACAGTCATTATGGTGATTCTAAAATGAAAACATCGGATCCGGTGAGATATTACAATTACCTGAAATGGAGCAAACCAAAAGCGAATTTTGTGTTGAGTACACCTGGATAAAAATAGACTTGGGAACCATTCGTTTTGAAAATGATACTGATTTTGATCCTGGGCCAATATGGTCCTGGGAGCCAGTAACCATTACAAAATGTTCAAACATAGTGGCCTGCAGCATTATACAAAGGTCATAAGTTAAGCCCGCGCTGACCAAAGCGCCATCATTCGTGGCACTCCAGCCGGGTGGCAAATGACAAATGACTGTAATCAAGTAGATATACCCTTGACCCACGCAGAACAAGAACAAAGTAAATGCAAGCACTTGTGACCGATTGTGTAAGCCTTTGATAGACCCATTGGGGGTCAAAGGTCACTTCCTGCTTCATCATATCCCAGCTTTCGTTCCAGCTGTATCTCCTTGGGCTTTCTATGAACAGCGTATGCCTTATGGTATTATTCACGTCGCATGATGCAAGCATTTCCTCATTCTTTATAGCTGTGTAGCCACTCTGACCACATGTTGAAAAGAAGCTGAAACATGAAACGGTTTAAAAGAACACAATTACAACGAACATGATGCTTTTCAAAGATAGCATTCGACATGCCACTGTACTTGACTTGCTCATGTTCTCCTTAACGCCCTAATTGCATTTTAAGGCATTCATTCAGAGGAACCACTTTAATGCTGTTTGTAGAGAATGGTGCAATTCGCTGCATGCTATGCATTGACTCCCTTTTTTTTGTTTCTTTTTCCTAACATCTCTCCTCCAAATCAATACAATGATCAATACTAGTAAATTATACATCAGAATCTTTTCTGAGCTTACGTTGTTACATGAATTATGGTGGCACTCACTCCGAGCCAACATTAAATATATTTGGTGAAATTATGAAATATGCATGGCAGCACACACTCATGTAATTGCTGTCAATATAATGTTTCTGCACGTTCTCTGGGCCCTGATGGGACACCATTCTCTGGCCGGTATTAATGTCACTATTATATTTTGTGCTATAAGGATGGATTATTGTGAAGAGTTACATTATGGATACTTGTGTTGATGTTTTTGCAATGGGTATGAGTTTTCGACTTCTGACTCACGATATAGTAGAATGGGTGCAACAGTAGAGTAATATACAATACTTTTCTTGCACATAGGACATACTATAATGGACCATCTATTTTATTTATCACTTAGGGAAATTTTGCAGAAGTTTTTAACTTACCCCCCCCCCACCCCCACCCCTCCCAATCCTCATAGAGATACACACACACACACACACACACACACACACACACACACACACACACACACACACACACACACACACACACACACACACCATTCTACATTTGATAATCTCCACGATACCATAGGCCAGAACTCCCTGGTTCAGAAGTTCAAGACACTGGAAATATAACTACAACCGACTTTGTTAATTAAAATAAAAGTCGGGGGGGGGGGGGGGATTGCTCAACCCTACTCACATTTCTTTTTTCTTTCATATAATCTCTTACAAAGTACAAAAGAAAAAACAATGAAGCACATTTGCACAGCCAGTCGGAGTTTATTTTCAGAGTCAAAGGCCCACATTTGATATTTTAGAGGTAGAGTAAGGTATAGCCAGATACCCCTTTAGGGGGGAAAACGCAACGCTTCCCTCCCCATTTATGTACAGGTATTGGGCAAAAAAAAAAAAAGGAAACACTTGGGTAAATGAGGGACACCAAGCAACAGCTTCCACACAGGTGTGGCTCTTGTATTAATGAAGCAATTAACATCCCAGCATACTTAGGGTCATGTATAAAAATGCTGCACAGACCTATAATTATGGCGAGCATGGCTGCAAGAGTCGAAATCGCTTACCGTGGTTTTCTGTCTTGAGTAGCGTGGTAGCCTTGTTCTGTTCGTTCTGCGTGTGTTTTTTATTTCCCCATCTCATCTATTTATTTGTCTTGTACTTTTTGTCCTGTTAATCTGCGTTTTTGTTCGTCTTTTCCTTCCTGCTTATTCCTGCCATTCATCCTGCGTCTGGGAACCACTGGCCTAAACGGAAAGTTTCAGACTTCTGACCGAAATCTAGGACGAAGGACTGCAGAAGAAGACAAAAGATCTTTGCAGAGCTGTGTCGAATGATGCTGAACTCAAGTGAGTGTTGGATGTAACTTGCTCATTTTTTCCATTTGTCTGTCCACATAATTGCTCAGTTTTAAACAGTCTATATCTTAGATTGGGTAACAAATTGCCTTGGAAGTTGAAGTGCTGATCCAAGTATGAACTCCACCACGCTGCAGCCCAGATCAGCTTGCACAGTGGCACGGATGCCCAAAAGCATTGGAGGTCACATTACATTGGAGGTCACATTAGCCATGGTCAGTGAAACAATGCCAATGACATGATCAGCCAGATCTGCAGCGGCAGGTAGTGCACCTCTGAATTAGCTGCAAGTATCATGCGGATGTGTAGTGGTAAACGTTGCAAGGGCAACACACGAAGGGGTGACTGGTCAAAGGTGGCGTGGCAGTCACCAAGAAGCTGCAGCATATGACGTAGTAGTTGTGTAGGTCTCCATCTCCTAAATTCTCACTGCGAGGAGTTATTGAAAGCGGCAGTGCTCATGGGGAGTTGTACGCTTTTAGAGTGCGGCCTTCCAAGTCATGTACGGAGCATTTGTTAGAGGTTGTAGTAAATCTCTCAACTCTGTCCTATACTCTGTTGACAAGGACCCAACAATGCCTTTGAATCACGTCAACTCCATAGTAATGTTTCTGGTATCGAATTAGGCTTAGACCTGCATAAAACAAGTTTAGGATACAAGAAAAAACTTCCGAGATGTATGGATTCCAAGTCAATTTCTTTCTATTCAACCGTCACCGTAAAACTCACTCATCCTTCTTCTAGAAACCCCATACCGCAAATCTCCTGATAAACCAGAGACCTAGGCATATTTGCATATTATAAAATCCAAGGCAAAATTATGCCGCTAGAATAGCTGTGGGTCATTAGGCCAGAAAGGTAGCAGCTTACCGCTGCCACCGATGAAGCTGGTTGAGCGTCTAGGAAGGGCACGGATGCTTGTTCGTTCCCGGCAACTCGTTGGGTGACTGCAACTCCTTGTCTTTCCATTTGGATCACGTCGGGGTCACCAATTTAGCATGGAAGAAAAGACGTTCGGATTCCCAGTGAATTATTTATTCAACCGCAACAGTCCAAAACTCTCAAAACCCCTGCTGGGAAACCCCGTTATCCAAAGCTAAAGCGTATTCATACATTACGAAACCAAACGAAAAATGATGCCACTCCAGCTTCACAAACTAAGTGAGAAAAACGAAAAGTGAATGCCCATGCGAATGCCTGACACGCTAAATAAGCATGAGTACACAAATGTAGGACTTAAGTGAGAATCCTAAAAATAGATTGCAACTGTGCATAACGTGGAAAAATTGCCTGTTAACTTTACGTTATGGATCAAACACAATGTCTAGGTAGCATTGAAGAGAGACCGAAGAAAAGCATCATTAGGATCTCCTGCTGATTGGGCAATCGTGGTCACGTGAGCTCCTTGCCGAGACATGAATCATTACCTCCATGGTCATGTGTTATATAAATAGATAACGAGTCATTCACTACACGTCTGTCTCCCTGTTTGTAAATTTAAGAAAAAAGGTCTATATCAGGGGTGGCTAACCAGTCCAGCATAAAGAGCCAAAAAAAAACCTTCACACCATTGCAAAGAGCCGCACAACACCTGCATGCTCACATGACAACAGCAACTTATAGGCCTAATGACATAATTAATAATTATATGTATTATGGTTATGTCATAATTATAATACATAGCTTAACAGTTTTCATAGGTCGTTTATTACCTCAGTGGGACACCTGGCAGTCTTTGTTTTCCACAATCATTTTCAGGTCTGGCTTGTACTCAGTTGTGGCCACTCGGAGCAACTCTTTCACATGTGTGTCCGTAAGAACAGAGCGATGTCTTGACTTCACTTGTTTCAGTGTAGAAAAAACTGATCACAGACGTAAGTTGATCCAAACATTGACATTAGCTTGAGTGCAGCCTGTTTGACACCGAGGTATCTGTCTGTGGGCACAATTTTCCAAAACTCTGTGCCTGTGGTTCCTTCTCTCAAGACACATTTAAGTCTGTCATCCTCAGAAATTTCAATCATCTCCAACTGGGATGCTGCTTCATCTGCCACTAAGGGGGCTTTTAAACAATCCGATTCAGCAGTGAAAGGGTTGATGAGGAATGTGATCTGTGGCCATTGTTTCTTCAGGTTGCAGAATCTGTCCTCAAAACTCTGCTGCAGATTTTCAACCAGTGTTGCATAGCATGCAATGCTCCTTTTTGTGACCTCAACTGCTTCTCCATTTGCCTTCAACAAGGAGGGAAAATGTGTGAGCTCTCCCTTTTGAAGAAGGGTCTGGAAGAGCGTGAGTTTGTTCACAAATGTGAAAACACTTTGCACCAGGTCAGGCAGCATTTTTAACTTCCCTTGCAGATCTAGATTCAGTTTGTTCAGATGATGCAGCATGTCGACCAGAAACCCCAAGTCTGGCATCCACTGGGGGTCATGTAGCTCAGGATAGTCCTTGTGTTTCTCTGCCAGAAACAGCTTCACTGGGTCCAAAAGTTCAAAAAAACGGGAAAGCATGTTACCTCTTGAAAGCCATCTCACAGTGCAGTGGAGAAGCAGATCATTGGGAAGGTCTTCGTCCAGTTCAGCTATGAGGTTTTTGAACTGTCTGTGCTTGAGAGCATGAGTGCGAATACAATTCACAATTTCTAGCACAGGTTTCATGACATGGTCCAGGTTCAGCTTCTTAGACACCAGGTTCTCTTGATGGATGATGCAATGAAATGTCCAAAAATCAGGGAAACGGTCGTCAGCTTTACACAGCCCTACAAGGCCATTTGCAGATCCCAACATAGCTGGTGCACCGTCTGTGGCTATTGCTGTTAGTTTTGGTAATTGCAAATTTGCCTTCTCAACAACAGTCGTGAGTCTCTTTCAGGTCGATGCCGCGGGTCCTATCTTTTAACGGCACAATGTCAAGCAGCTCTTCCTTAATTGTGCAGTCTTCTGACACAGACCGTACAAATATTGCCAACTGTGGCTTATCTTGAATGTCGCAAGACTCATCCAAACCAATGCTGAATTACCGACATTTTTCAAGATCCGTATGCAACTGTGTTTCAATGGAGTTGTTAATATCTGATATTCTCTGTTCAACGGTGTGCCGTGACAGCTGCTGGTCTGACACAGAATGCTTCAAACTGTCATTTTCAGGAGTGAGGATGGCAACAACATCTCTGGGACACGTTTTCACGAATTCCCCTTCAATGTCTGGCTTTTTAGCTCGAGCAATGTTCCATGCCAACTGATATGATGCTAATGTGACCGTCTGAGTGCTTCGTTAATTTCCGAAAAAACTGAGTCTGCATCTCTGACTGACGTTTCAATGCATTTACCTTGTGCTTGCGAAGTTCACTGCCTTTGGGAAAATCCCGGGCCACGTTATCATGGAGTGAGGTGAAATGGCGCTCCAGGTTTGAAGCTTTAAAATGTGACAGTGCAGTCTGGCAAATCAAGCACAAGGGTTTCCCATTTCGCTCCGTAAAAAAATACAATTCCTCCCATTCAGGCAAAAATGCCCTGTGCTCCTCTTCATATTTGCACTTAGCTTTACGTTTTCCTGAATCTGCCATGGCGATTCGGTCACTGCCGCTGGGCTAGTGCTAGCCTAGCTAACAAACTTCCGGGTCTGTGCGCACAAGTGTTTCTACGCGCAAAAGTGTGTTTCATTTTATTTTAAAAATATTGGCAAATGTATTGGCAGTATAGTCAAATATTCAAATGCATTTTGATTTTATAATAGAAAATACATTTTAAAATGTAAAAACATGCACCGATAGAGCAGCCCTTCGCGAGCCGCACCGATAGACCGATAGAGCAGCCCTTCGCGAGACTTCGCGAGTCGTGAGCCGCACCGCAAGAGCCGCATGCGGCTCGCGAGCCGCGGGTTCACCATCCCGGGTCTATATGATCATAAAATGACACGTACACCGTCTCATTATTTACTGATACATCTGGTAAATAAATATAAGGTTTCTCACACTTTTGGTTTTGTTTAAGGAATTGAAATGTAAGGGCGTGACCACAGGTGAAAGCTTCAGTAATGAAGAATCCAAACTTTTGATAAATCTGTGCTGATGAAGAATAAAAATACACATGAAATCCACCAATAAAGCTTTGAAAGAAAAATAAATAATTCCACCAACCTTTGGGGAAGATGTTTTGCATCGGCTTAAGAGATTAACACAGACACAAGCACTGTGTGAAGGGCACTTCAGAAGGAAGGTTTCTCTGCTGGGATCAGAAAGTTCTTTGATTGATGAACAAAGTGTATTGAAGAGGATGCACATGATGAATAAATATTCGACATGAATAAAGTGTGTCAATGTCTCCTTGCTAGTGTGTTGACAGATTATTTAAGATGACACACAAACATTATGGATTTTTAGAGTGGGATTTTGGGTTCATAAGGGGGTGTTTAAAATGTTCTCAGAATGAGATAGTCACATTATTCCAAGAAACCTCACCGTTTATTTATTTGTCATCATATAGGTATCTATTTGTGAAAAAGCTCTTACATGAGCTCATACACGAGCTTTAGCTCTTACACGAGCCTCGATCCTGTATAAAAAGAATAGATTCTCACCAGTAATATTTTGTAAAAATAAAAAGTTGGTATTTCCTGGGTGATCATGCGCACATTTTGACCAATTCCCCCACATCACAACACAATCAGGAGTTTTTCTGTGGGCCCACAGCAGTTAATGCTATGACGTCCAACTGGACATGAAGGGTGCAACAGGGAGCCAAACTGTCAGCTGGAAAATTACTCTTACTAAGGTATGTATCACTGCGAATTGACATGGTGGCCAAAAGGTCTGTTGACTGAGATCAATATAATATAATTTTTAGCAAACTCATTGCACATCAGACAACAGTGAGACGATTTGGCAAACCTTGTTTATATACAGCAAACACACAATGCTTTAGTCAAAATTTCAAAAGTCACACACACGCGGACACACACGTACTTACAACAAAGCCAGGACACACACACACACAAACACACACACACACACACACACACACACACACACACACACACACACGTTTTGGTGAAATTTGAGTTTCGTTTCTTTTTATGGTTAAACTAATGAGCAAATCCTTTTTGCATCTGCAGTGTAATTTACCATAATTTTCACCTCAGCCAATAGCCTTCTATGTGGTACCTAATATAAGTTTAATACCTAATAATTTGGTACCTAATAAGTTTAGATACACCAAATCCACTGCACTTCCCACACCCCCCACTCAAAAACTGCCTCAGGGAACTCCAATTAATTTGTTAAACATGACATCAACTTCGGAAATCTGTGCTGAGTATCTTTAATAAGTTTGAATTTTTATTCCAAGTGGTCCCCTACTGTGTTCCTTATTGACAATCTAAAACACCACAATTAAAGTCAAGCTAACAAGTCCATAGTTTCCCAATTCTTCTCTGGGTCCTTTAAATAACAATCTATATAATAATAGCGTAAGGACTCGACTGTGTTATCCCTTTTACGCCGCACCCAGTGACCCGATGCCCACGGCACTAATGGATTTACGATATACGAACCGCGCTCTTTGTTTGTCACGTACAGCCCTACTCGAAAAATCTGAATTAGCCGACGTTGGGGCCCAAAAGCATCCGATTAACTGCCGATACGACGCCATCTTACGACGCCATCGTATTGGCGTCTGCTGGGCGAAGGCGAAGCAAGCCGTCCACTGATTGGACAGTCGAAGGCGAAAGCAAGCCGTCCACTGAGTGGACAATCCAGAGCATGCATTTGTGCCAGTGTCGGCGATCGTTGTTCATATACGCACTCTTCATTCTCATCTTTCTTCCTCACTCTTACTCGGACAAGCAAATCCCCTATGCCATCCATAATGGTACACTCTATCCATACACCACATCCTCCCTTCCGTGGATGTTCCACGGGTTTCGGCTAGTGATGCATTATTTTGCTATTCTACAATTATTACTTGCGAATTCCGATCCGATTGACCTGCAATTTGAAGAGGATGTGCACATCAGGTCTGAAATTTAACCACAAATTACATTTGAGGTCAGCATAGGCAAAAAGGTCAACATAGGCCAAATTTCTAAAATTGTCAATTTTCATCCGATTGACTTAAAATTTGAAGAGGATTTGCATATCAGGCCACTGAATTCAACCACTAATTATTATTGAGGTCAACCTAGGCCAAAAGAAGAATATATAGGCCAAAGGTCAACAACTTAGGTACAATCATACTAAAATACGCAATTTGACGTCTGTCTGTCTCATGATTTCTGACCGCAATACATACGGATGTTACTTATGCAAACTCAACCAAACTTGACAGGATGACTAAGGGTTTGTTTTTTTTGTATGCATGATCGAGGCTCGTGTAAGAGCTAACATTAATTACAAAAAAAACGGATACATAAAACATATAATAAGGGGCGCGGGAGACAAGATGGGGAGGGAGAGGGAAGCACACAAGTATAACAGTAGAGAACAGGGACATCGGGAGATCTGAGGGAGGGAGAGGGAAAATGTTAGGTTATGGAGGAGGGTTACACAATGAAAGGTTGTAGCACATTCATTTGCCCCCCTCCCCAAGGGGTTTTCTCCCTCAAGCGGGTTTTCCCCGCCATTGCCGCCAATGGGGATGCATGTTGAGGGGTATATCCATGCTTAGCTAGCTTTATCATGGCGTTTTTCCAAGGCTGCTTCTATTAACAAAACGAATGCCAATAGCATAATATTAATGTTCTTACAAAACAATATTAATACTAATAATGTCCCACCTCCTCAAGGGGTTTTCCTCCTTGAACAAATGCCGTGTTAACGTTTATAAATAGCGTATCATGGCGTTTTCGTGGGAACATCGGGCCAACGGCCTCTACCAGTAGTAAAAATATTATAAACCGCAAACACGTATATTTAGCTTTTTAAACAGTCGGTAATGTTGTTTATAACACTAAGCAAATAAATTTGGAGGAATCCGGCATCACTCAATGCTTATTATGTTGCCGAACGCATCTGATCGGAGATCTACTGTAGTCTATATACCCCAAAAGGATTAATAACACGATCCTTCCTGCCGCTTACGTGGAGGTCTTCCAAGGCGCTTTTTGTGGTATTTATCCAAAGCCGCTTATCATTACAAAAGTAATAAGACCTATGATATTGCAATAATATTAATGAAATCTTTTCCATGACCTGATCTAACATGTTATAATGTCATGCATGTTCTCATCAAACATGTTATAATGCCATGAATGATCTGATCTAACATGTTATAATGTCATGCATGTTCTGATCCTATCAATGACTGGATCTAACATGTTATAATATTGTTACGTTTGTGGGGGGTAGGGATACCTTAGTTCAGGTAGAGTGTATAGATTAGTGTACTCTGACTGTTGCGAAGAAACAGAAACCTCGATGTATCATAAGTAGGGAATTTGTGTAGACCAGATGTCGGTAAGCTTGTATCTTCATCCCCATAAGAGGGGTGGGACTTGTTAATGAGCGAGGGATTATGGGTAATTAATCCCCTGTATGTAATTGCCTCTGTAATCTTTTCCTATGTTCCTTATGACACCGCACTACAGACACCTAGTAAGAAATCGGCCATTAACCACACTAACTAAAAAACAACCGGAAACCAGGCATGAAGCACTACTGTGGATAACACCAACTTGTTGAGCGCAGAGGACAGATAGGTTCGTGAGGCCATGCCTAGAAGAGATTGGTCAGCGATTTGATGGGCACATAGACTGGTAAGATGGGACTATGGGATTGGTGAAGCAGGCACAGATGACGTCAGAGCGGCGCATACAAAATAGTTGAGGTGGCAGACATTTTTCTTATTGTTCTGGACTTTGTTAGCGAAAGGTCGCATTTTGGCTCTCTCAGCATCGACGTCCTCTTGCCCTTCTCGGTTTGGGTCTGGTGGTGGACAATCGTGTGCCGACATCCTCTCGCCCCCTCTGATTCTGGATTCGATAGTGAACGGTCGCATTTTGGTCTCTCTCGGCATCGACATTTTATCTCTTTTGGCATAGACATTTTCTCTCTCTCAGCTTCGACATCCTCTTGGTTGTTCTCGTTTTGTAACTGGTGTCAAACAGTCGTGTGCCAAAATTTTCTCGTATCTCTTGGGTCCGGACTTTGTTGGTGAACGGTCGCTATTGCTCTTACGCAAGGAAGCTTCATTGCGAATGTTCGGGTTCCGAGATCTAGCTAGTGGTCGTGAGGAGGACATCTTGCTAATGGTTGTGAGGAGGCGGAAATGCAGATGGAGAGCGGCGGTTTCTGTGCAGAGATCGTGAGGACAAGCACGACTGGAAGAGCGAGCTGCATGCCTGCTCATTCTCTTCGCGCGGGAGGCCGACTTCGTGCCAAGGAGCACGTTTCGCATGCAAAGACGCCAAGGCCTAAGACAATCTTGACGATTCCTGACGAGACACCCCAGCCGATTGGAGATAAGTGCCACACAAATAATACATATTTATTTTCAGTTATTTTATCCTTTGTCTGTGTTCGGGTCTGTGCGGGAGCACTCCATTTAGGAATCATAGTTTTATTTTATCGTGCTTTCCTTGTTACCGGCATTTCTTTCATTAAACCTGTTTATTTTTGTACATTTTACTGTCGTGTTGTTTGAGTTAATTTATCCAGGTATAAAGACCGCTGGTGGGATCCGTGGTGAATGCAAGCGCTTACGGCTTCTCCCCCACTCCCTCCCCGGCGCGTATAACGAATACCGTCATATTGAATTGAACACCTCGGTGTGTTAAGCTCGTTTGGTCATCTGTGGCACCCTGCGGTTTCACTACAGGGTAGTCACACGACAATATCATGTATATTGTGATCCTTTCAATGACCTGATCTAACATGTTAGAATGCCATGCATGTTCTGATCCTATCAATCACCTGATCTAACATATTATAATATATCATGCATGTTCTGATCCTTTCAATTACCTGATCTAACATGTCATAATGTCATGCATATTCTGATCCTTTCAATGACCTGATCTAACATATTATAATATATCATGCATGTTCTGATCCTTTCACTGACCTGATCTAACATGTTTTATATCATGCATGTTTTGATGCATTCAATGACCTGATCTGACATGTTATGATATCATGCACGTTCTGATCCTTTCAATGACCTGATTTAACATATTATAATATCATGCATGTTCTGGTCCTTTCAATGACCTGATCTAACATGTTATAATATCATGCATGTTCTGATCCTTTCATTGAGCTGATTTAACATGTTTTATATCTTGCATGTTCTGATCCTTCCAATGACCGGATCCAACATGTTATAATGTAATGCATGTTCTGACCCTTTCAATTACCTGATCTAACATGTTTTATATCATGCATGTTTGATGCTTTCGTTGACCTGATCTAACATGTTTATATCATGTATGTTTTGATGCTTTCAATGACCTGATCTAACATGTTCTAATATCATGCATGTTCTGATCCTTTCAATTACCTGATCTAACATGTTATAATGTCATGCATGTTCTGATTCTTTCAATGACCTGATCTAACATTTACCATATAAAACACAATGTCTGTTTGTGTGTTTGTGAGTTTTTACAGGTGTCTGTCCCCCTTCATGAAGGTAGGTTCTACGGACCAACCTTTTAACATGAATGTGTGTTCACTACAGTCATTTTTTTTTAGGATAAAACAAACTTGAAAAACATTTTCCATAAAACAGTAATTGTGTCAACTCTATTGGAATTGTAGACGGTGGCATGCAAACCGAGCCTCATGGGCGGTGTACAAATACATTTTTTGAACAACAATAAATACAAGGCGGAGGGAGGTGAAATTCACTGCATGTGATGTGCATGATGTGCAACGCATGCAGAACAAAACGAGTGTTCATTTACATCCGTAGGATTTTTTTTTTTTTTTTTTTTTTTTTTTTTTTTGTATACAATATCGAGGCTCGTGAAAGAGCGAACATAAATCACACAGAAAGACAAACCGACACATAAAACATATAACATAGGGAGCGGTAGACAAGATGGAGAGAGAGGGGGAAGGACACAAACACAACATTTGAGAGCAGGGACCGAGAGACATGGAGACATCGAGAGATCTGAGAGAGGGCGAGGGCTTTGGGGGGGGCGTGGGAAGGGGGCAGTGGGAGAGGTATAAAACATATGGACACTGCCAGGACTTCCAGGAAAGAAGTTGGAATTTCAAACAAGGTGGATCTGGGGTGAATTAGCGGGGGTAGAAAAGATCAAGGTTTTGGATGGGGGAAGATAAGAGATGGTGGTGAACAGCTGTTTTAAAGACCTGGAGGGAGGAGTGGGATTGAAGGGAGTGAGGGAGTTTGTTCCAGAGGCGGGAGAAAAGAGGAATGAAAGAGTGAAGGTGAGCGGAGAGCCGAGATTTCGGCAGTTTAACCATCAGAGGGTTGCTGGCAGATCTTGTGCGACCTGTAGGAATATTTGGGGGACAGAGCACAGAGAGAGCTGGGGGTGCAAGGCCGGAGAGGAGTCGGTAGAAGACAGAAAGACCACCTACCTGCCTGCGGTGAGTGAGTGAAAGGCCCTCAGAGATAGCTTCATCGCGGGAGATTCCAATAATTCTGAAAGCTTTGGTTTCAACAGCGTGAAGCCGAGCTAGGTGTGAGGCAGGAGCACCGGCCCATAGGGGAGAACAGTATTCCATTGAGCTGCGGATGAAAGCCTTGTATGTGGTGAGGAGCTCAGGTGTGCCGAGGAAGGACTTCGCACGACGGAGGATGCCCAGTCGGCGACTGGCTTTGGAGGCCAGCTTTGAAATGTGGTTTTCCCAAGAAAGATCATGGCAGATAGTGAGACCCAAAATCTTGAGCGACAGAACTTCTTGGAGAGGATTGTTGAGAAAGTAGATGGGAGGGTTGTCCAGTCGATCTTTTCGGAGAGACATAGTAAGAGTGTGAGATTTGTCAGGATTGAAAGACATGTTCCACTTGTTTGACCAGTCTGTGATTTTGTCCAGGTCTTCAGAGAGTGAGGAGGCAGCAGACTGCCGATCTGCGGGAAGAGGAATGGAGCGGCAGAGAGTGGAGTCATCAGCAAAGAGATAGAGAGGATTTTCGAGAGAGTCAGAGAGATCATTGATGAAGACCAGAAAAAGCACGGGGCCCAGAACACTGCCTTGGGGAACTCCAGCCTGAACAGGAAGAGGAGATGAGAGAAACCCATTCAGGGCCACACGTTGACGACGACTAGAGAGGAAGTCCGCCAGCCATGCGTGGAGATTTCCATGGATACCAAAGGAGGAGAGTTTGGTGAGCAGAGCGGGGTGCCAGACCGTGTCGAAGGCACGTGATATGTCGAGGGAGACAGCTCTAATTTCCTGTTTGGCATTGAGGACCTCCATCCATTGTTGAGACAGCAGAAGCAGCATGTCCAGAGTAGAGTGACCTGGTCTGAAACCAAATTGATGATCAGAGATCAAGCCATTGGAGAAGAGGAAAGATTTCATATCAGAAGCAATGATGGATTCCATGACTTTGCTGATAATTGGGAGAAGGCTGATTGGTCTGTAGTTGCTAGGATCTGTTTTTGCACCTTTTTTGTGCAAAGCGGTGATGTTGGCTGATTTCCAAGCAGATGGCAGTTGACCTTGAGCAAAAGAGAGGGTGAAGAGAACAGAGAGAGGGTGAGATAGAGCAGCAGAGCAGGATTTTAGGACCCGTGGGCTGATGCCGTCGGGTCCAGTTGCAGAATCAGAGTCGAGGGTTGACAGAAACTTTTCCACCTTGTCAGGAGGAAAGGACACGGAGTCCAGGAGCAGCAGGGTACGACTGGGTATGGTGGGTACAGAGAGGGATGGGTTTGGGACACAAGATTTAGAGGCAAACACAGAGTTGAGGCATTCAGCTTTTTCACGTGCGGAGTCAGCTGTGTAGCCGTTTGAGGTAAGGGAGGGGATGGAGGGGGAACAAACACCAGAAACAGATTTGACCAGACGCCACCAGGATTTGGAAGAGGGAGACAGATAAGAGAGTTCGGTCTTGAGAACGGAGAGATATTGTTTCCTGGCTCTCCTGAGGGTGGACACACACTTGTTTCGGGCTTTGTGGAAGGAAATGAGATTTCCTTCCGTTGGATTTGCTTTCCAGGAGACGAAGGCAAGTTGTTTCTGGGCAACAGCCTCACCACAAGATTCCGTGTACCATGGACGGGAGGAAGGGTATGACAACTGAAGACGAGATGGGATAAATCTGTGCATGAGAGAGAGCAATTTACTTTGGAAGAATTCCCAGGATGAGTTGATGTCAGAGGTGGTAGAGATGGGAGACCAGTCCAGATGATTGATGGCTGCTTGAAGACCGTGCCAGTTGGCCTGAGTGAAATGCCAGACTCGTCGACGCTGAGCAGGCTCCCTGAGGATGGTCAGAGAGATGTCCACTTTAACAAGGACATGATCAGATGTTCCGATCGGAGCAGAAGAAGAGCAGCAGACATTTTCAGGGAAGTTAGTCATAACCAAGTCCAGAAGAGAAGATGTTCCGTTGACTGAGATCCGGGTCGGGAAATTGACAGATTGTGTCAGTCCCAGTGAGTCGCAGAAGTCCTTTGCTGAGGAGCCATGGCTGGTGAGAGAGGTACCCACACCCAGCCAACTGGCATGATGACAGTTGAAATCACCACATATGAGGAAGAGAGAGTTGGGATGAGTAGATAGAAGTTGGTCCATATCATCAGACAGCGAGATGTAGATGGAGTCATCACTGTTTGGTGGACGGTACAACACACATATGAACAAGAGGTGGGAGCGAAGGGGAAGCCGTAGCCAGAGGTATTCCTGGGGGTGAGGTGGAGAGAGTGCAGTGCAGGGCGAGTGAGGAAGAGAGTTTTTGATAAAGATAGCAACCCCGCCTCCAGGACGAGGCTCAGGTCTATCATACCGGAGGAGGGAGTAGCCCGGGAGAGATACTATGGAATCAGAGACATCATAAAGGAGGAATGTTTCTGTTAAGCAGATCACGTCTGGTTTGACAGAAGCAACCTGTATGGAGAGATCGGTTAAGTTTGAACGAAGGCCCCGGATGTTTGAGGTCCATACCGTTAATGAAGAGGAAGGGGGAGCATCAGATACAGAACAGGGGGGAGGAGGGGTAGGGTAAGATGTGGAAGAGGTGGAAGAGGTAGGGAGAGCTGTTGAAGGTGTGTCAGAGATTTCAGAATAGCTCGGAGAAAGGGAAGGATGGGGCGGACAAAAAGTTTGATGGTGATTGGGTGAGCCACAATGAGGTGTTATTTGAGGAGGGGGAAGAGCGAGGCAGAAGGTTGGGGGAGATGGAGGTGAGAGTTTGAAGGGGGAAGAAGCGGGGAGGACGCTTTGAGGAGGGGGAGTGAGCGGGGGGAAATTGAGAAGCAATGAGGGTGGGGAGATTTGAAGGGGAGGGGTGAGGGGGGAGTTTGGGAGGGAAGGGACAAGGGGAGGGATTTGAAAGGGATGGGATATGGGGGAGATTTGGAGGGGAGGGGTGAGGCAGGAGTCTAGGAGGGGAGGGGCGAGGGGGCGTCTTGGCGGGGAGGGGTGAGGGGGTAGTTTAGGAGGGAGGGGGCAAGGGGGGAGATTTGAAAGGGATGGGTGATGGGGAAGATTTGGAGGGGAGGGGTGATGGGGAAGATTTGGAGGGGAGGGGTTATGGGGAAGATTTGGAGGGGAGGGGTGAGATTGGATTTTTGAAAGTGTACGATTTATGGGAAACGAACATTTATTGCAAAATGAGTTTCTTGTGACCTTCGAGTTAAAAATACGTTTAAGGACGCTGGATGGAGGATGGAGTGCAGGAGAGTTTAGGGAATGTAGAACAAAGGCACTATAGGAGATGGATATTTTTTTTGGGATGAATTGATTTGGTGAGCAAGTCGAAAGCAGCCTTTTAAAGAAGAAGAAGAAAAAGGTGTTATAAAATATGACGGAATACATAACTTCAGGGGAAAGTGTAAACATTGAAGGTTAATGAGTGAAAACTATCTGGGGAAATGGGGGAGAAACACGTGGTCGAAGAACGAACGAACGAATAAGAATGAATAAACGAATGAGAACAGAGAAGGAAATGTGTGTTTTTTTTTTGTTTTTTTTTGTTTGTTTTTTTTTGAGTTGAGATTTACACAAGGAAGTAGGCTATGGGTGAAAAGACTGGGAATACAGAGAACGAAAGTTATTGGATCACAAACGACGGACCACTGAGAGAAAAACAAAGCCTCAAGGTTGTACAGTGCACACTGTACAAGGCCTTGCTCGCGACACGGCAAACAGACGATCAATTTATGAAAGATAAACACCGAGAAACAACCAAAGTTGCACACAATAACTTCACACACCGAAAGATAAATACAGTTTCGACAAAATACAATTGTGAACAGACTTAACTTCGAAAAACGTGGAGACCGTGTGGAGCTTCGAAAATCCCTGCCGCCGTCTCCAAGATCTCGCGAGATGTCTAATAAATAAAGAAGATATAAGCACACTTGACAGGCTGACACTAGGCCGAGGCTTCAGACTTTGGCATGCTCATGAGGCTGTGCGTCGAATAAAGTGTTCCAGCCTATCATTAATGACGACATGACATTATAACAAAGCCCCGACACCCTCACAGAAGTAAATTTTATAATCGGAAATTTAAAATGGTGAGGCACGGTCTGATCTTTTCAGTGACCTGATCTAACATAATAAGTAATCGTAATAATAATTGGCAATAATAATAATAATAATAAGGATAACAAGCATTCTGAGTATTGCGCTGCAATACATGTCCCCTACCAAAGTTCAAAGTGCCATAACTTTGTCAAAAATGATCGATTATGCACGGTTGATGCTGGTTTTCAAACTTGATCTGCGTTATGCTGAGACACATGTGTGTACAAAATTTTGTTGAAATCAGCCAATGTTTGGTGGAGTTATCGCACGAAACCAAAGTGTGACAGACAAACCTCATAAATATGCAAATTTATGCACGGTTGAATGTGGGCGCGGATGATGTGAGACCGGGTTATCCTGACCGGGTTATCCTGATCAGGTTATCCGCGGACCATGGAAGCTAGGTTACTTCTGACGCGTACTGTGTATACTGCTAAGAGGGCAGAGTATCAGATACATATTTAAAGAAGTATGCACGCAGATTATACGCACAGAAGCATATGGTAAAGTGACACTCCAACCTCCCTTGATGTATTGTTGATTTATTGGTAAACTATGTGAATTCAATGTATTCTTGCCTGATATGAAGAATTGTGTCAATGGAAACAAAATTCAGTGAAAACGTTTTTGACTTGATGCTTATTCTAGGAAAGCATTTTAAAGAACAGTCCACGATTACTGCATATTGTACACAAGGAATATTAATAGCTTTGACTTACCGCACTCCAAATTATAGTCCAGAAAACTGTTGGGGAAATTACCAAGGGTTATTTACCTACAGGTTCTGAATCGTTCCCAATCACTAATTACCTCAGGACGGGCTCACCTGTGATTCGCACTCGGGACTTCCATTTATACACCTCGCAGACAGGTCAGCAGAAGCACGAGAAAATACGTTGTTTTTCAAGATCAATGATCGATGTGTATATATATGTTGCTCGGCTTGGCTCCGCCCCTCCTGAAAGAGCGCGCTCTGTCGCGCTTTTGACGTTCACGAGACGAGGCTGAGGGCACGCGTTGTGGCTTGAGGAGAACTCTAGAATAAACAAAGTGCAATAACTTTGTCAAAAATGATCGAATATGCAAATTTATGCACGGTTGATGATAGTTTTCAAACTTGATCTGAGGTATGCTGAGACACGTGTGTCACGCCTCACCTCGTTGATAAGCCCGCAAGGTCGCTCCATGCAGCGGCCTGCACGTATTGCACTGTGGGAATTATATAATTTATTACCAACTCACGGTCTGAGGTACTGGTGATTCAAGAGATATCCAATTTTTTTTTAATATTTTCGTTTAATTAACGATATCTGCCAAACCACGTGCCCTATCGCAAATTCCAAAAGGTCATTTTAGTAGACTGATATGCTGAACACATCTGTGCAGTTTCCCCTCGATTGGATCAAAAATGAGGGAGGAGCTCGGTTTTAAAGGTTCATGCTTAAAAACGTCATAACTCTGAAACCATGTGACGCATGACCTCATGCTCACTGACTTTTTTGTTCGCCATGGGTATCCGATTCTGCCTGCAAAGTTTGGCCTCAACCTGTTCAGCCGTTGCAGAGAAAAAGGGGTTTTCGTGTTTTCATGAAAACCAATATGGCGACCGAACCACGTGACCTGTGACGTCATAAGTACCATTAAAATATTCTACAGACCGAGTCCCTCCTACGGTGAAACTTTGATCTCAATCGGTCCAATTATTGCAGAGAAATTGGTTTTTAAAGGAAATTAAAACTTAAAATGGCACTGAGTTAAGGATCATCAGAATTGTCAGAATTCCCAAAGTTCAAAGTGCCATAACTTTGTCAAAAATGATCGAAACGTCGTGAGGTTCGAACTTGATCTGTAACTTATCATGAGGAAACCATGTGCCAAGTTTGAAATCATTAGCATTAAGCGTTTAGAAACAAAGTCCAGAAAACTGTTCTTTGCGTGACGGACTGACGGACTGACGGACTGACGGACGGAGGGCCGGCGTGCAAACCTCTATTCCCCTCCGGTGTACACCGGTAGGGGACTAATAACATAAATCCCCCTGCCACTCAGTAGTAAATGGGTGTACTAGTTTCTAAAATCCTCAACTTTCATCTGATTGACTTGAAATTTGAACAGGATTTGCAGGTCAGGACACTCAATTCAACCACCAATTATTCTTGAAGTCAACATTGGGCAAAAATGTCAACATAGGCCAAGGGGTCACCATAGGTCAAAGGTCAACATAGGCCAAAGGTCAACATAGGCCAAAGGTCAACAACTTAATTTAGATATTTCGCAAGTATCATGCTATGCACGACAGATTTCTTGCTTGATTCTTGCCATGACTCCAATCAGCTGTTAAAGATATCGGTTAAAATCACGCTCATCTTCCATGCCACTTCCCTCAATCCTTTTGGATGTACATAATTTGGCCAGGCTGACAGGATGGCATAGAGATATGCACACTTGCTTCAAAGCTGTCTAGCCTGGGTTTGAATCCCGACCCAGGTATGAACTGTCATCTTGGTGTTTCACAGGCAGGGTGATTGATCAATGTGCGTGTCAACCCTCGTATGGACGTTAAACTGGGCGTCCCGTCTGCTGGTATTAGTTGGTGGACGTTAAATATCCCATGGTGTCTGCAAAAAGTAGGAAGGCAATGACTGTGAAATTCCAAATTACTACTGAGAAGGCAATTGTGGACCACCTAGAAACTAGAAACTGCTTTGGCAGGACTGAACCTGCCTTCAGGTAGAACACCAGAATACTAATAAGAATTATCTGGCTCCAGAGCTTTATCTTCTTGAAGCTTAACTCTTTGCTTCTTCCCTTCCTTCACTCCGACTTGGATCTCCTTTAAAAGCCCTTGCTTACCTGTGAGATAGATACCCCCTATATGGACATATGGGAAGTTCCCCTGTCTTTGCTTGTGGAAGTATAGCAGCAAAATGTTTTTTTAACAAGCCTGCCACCTCACTATCTAATATAAAAAGCTCTTTCTAACCACTGACTGGCTGACTATTAATGTTTGACACCTTCCGGATGTTGTGGAAAGCTGAAATTTGGCGTACCGCTGGACATCGAAGCCGGTACACCGGGAAAATCACAGAACCATCGGAAAGCGTCCATAAATGAAAATTTACGGAAAACACCGTAAACCCATACGTTAAAAAAAAAACTCAATAAATATCTAGCATTTCAAAATTGCAATTTCTATAACCGTAAACTGTGAAATAAACATGACAATGATGTCCGTTAATGAAAATTTACGTAAAAAACCATAAAGGCGCCCGTTAAAAAAAAAAAACTCAATTTATATCTGGCAATGAAAATTGCAATTTCTATAACTGTAAACTGTGAAATAAATGACAATAATGTACATAAATGAAAAGAGAAAAAACATCCATAAATGTAAATTTACATAAATAATTGTAAATGTGTCTGTAAACAAAATAACCTCAATTGATATCTAGCATTTGAAAATTGAAATGTATATGTGTAAACTGTGAAATAAAAAAATCGGAATGAAAATTTACGTAAAAACTGTAAAAGCATCCGTAAAATAAAAAAAAATAACCTAAATTGATATACCATATATACACCAAGCAGCCTTATGTCCCATTGGGACGAAGAGTATAAGTAAGTATACACACTAAAGAGGGAGTGTGAATGAACATTATTCAAAGAATCATTGAAATGTAACGACAAGTAATATGTTGAGAAAGCAATGACGATGACTAGCATGTTGTTGTTACTTGAAGGATAAAATTAATAATAACAAAGATTTTCATTTTCTGATTATTGAATGTGGTGCTTCAACAGCCAAGGAGCAGTTTTTAATTAAATTAGAAAGTGACTGTCACACTACAGCAGGAAGGACTGACTGTTTGAGTACACTTAACAAACGATGTTAATTAATTGTAGACGCTTGGAAACATCAAGTGTCACAGAAGATACTCTGTAAATGCTCTAATTGATTGCTTCCTGCTTAATAATTGCTCGTAATTTACTTTACACCAGACAGTCCATCATTTAATGGGTGAGGTGTGAGCGAGCCAAGTTAACAATACACAGGTTTCACACTTAGCACAGTAAACCCTCCATAGTGGATCTGTTTAAGTGACACATGAGTGTGAGTCTTTGGATGGTGATTCCGAGCGAAACTAATTCCGCCCAGAGGTTCAGTTGTCAGGGTTGTAAACCGAATCGATGCTGATGTAACCTTCTCGATGGGAGCCCCTTACTGCCCATCTAGTCCATTGGACTTGCTTCACAAGTGCTGAGCTCGTTGTTTGGGGTGAAAAAGTGCAAGTTTATGTGGATTTTACCTGCCATGAACGTGACATCAACATGTGTGGCAATGATAGGTTTTTTCTGGGAGATTCATGCTTGTTTGGCGATACGTCTCGAATGTGCAACATCCAGAAAGAAAAATCTGCTCTTTTATAATGGCATAAGGAAGATGTTCAAACATATAACGGTTATACAAACATGTAACGACAAAGTGCAATTTAAAAAAGGGCACAATAATGGGTAACAAAAATAGGGGCAATATCCCTGAGCGCTCACTGATAGAATAAAGTATACACTACACCGAATAAAGGTATTTTAAACAGTATGACGGTATTTAAAACCAATTTCAATGGTCGCTAGGAGACAGGGCAGCATGTAGAATCATAATAACGTAATCATAAGACTAAACAAACAAACAAACCAAAAAATACCTATTTTGGGGGGGGGGGGGCGTACCTTGACTCCCCCGTAAAACTCCTCAGATCCCGATTTTTCTAATGCCATGAACAAACATTTGTACATCATGGGCGATGAAGGTTGTTATCAAGTTTCATCAAAATTGTTTGTGTATTGTCAGAGGAGAGAGCAAATACCTATTTTAGAAAGGAAATAAAAAAAGCTGATGAAAGGTAACAACAAAAGGTGATTAAAAAGGTAACAATAAAAGAGTACCAAAAACGAAAAAGTGGTACAACAGAAAAAGGAAGCAATAAATCATAACAACCAATTACATAATTTCACTAACAACAAAGTGTTACAAAAAAGTTAGATAAAGATGTAACAACATTGTTTGAAAGAAGATAACAGCAAAGTGTCTAAAGAGAAACAAGACCAAAAGTCTAACCCGGCGTAGCCGGGCTTGTAAAATATTATAAAGCACAAACACATATGATTAGCTTTTTAAACAGTCGTTAATGCTGCTTATAACATTAAACAAAGAAATTTGGGGGAATCTCGACATCCATGAGGTAGGTTTTACTTACAGAACTGAGGAAAGATCTACTGTAATCTATATACCCCACAAGGTTTGGAGGTGTGCTCATTTACTAAGCAGCTGGGTGGCGCTTGCCAAGCCAGTAGGGTGGGCTTCAAAAAATCAAAATGCAGATTTTCTCCGGGACATGGTCTATTTCTGTTCCGTTTGGTGTCAAAGGAAACCACACCAAAAATTTGAATGGAATCCAATAATATTTAGGGGTGCCACATCAGTGATGAATTTTCCCCCATGCAAAAATAGGAATTCCCATTTTTTGGGCTGTATATACACAAAATAAATACATAATTATATATATACATTAAATCTAATATTAAAAATAAATATATAGTAAATATACATTAAATAATAAATATACATAAATACACATTATACATTATATATATACAATATATTATACATACAGTTTTGAGACTTCCTATGATCACTATCTGGGCAATTTTCATGCATGTTTTGTACAGGTTCCTGGGGTCAGGGGTACGCTTTTTTAGTGCGTAATATGTAGGCCTAACTTATTGACTGTGGCTCTTTTGTAGAGAGTGACCCTGTGGAGTAAGAATTAACAGGATTTTACCCACATTCTTGCTTATTTTGCAGATATGGCATGTGCTAGTACCAGTGTTTCATTGAAAACTCGGGCTCAGGATAATGTGTATCTCATTGGGTCCACTTCTGGAGATGCCATCAAAGGTGCCAAGCTCCCGACTGTGCATCAATCTCTTGTCCTGTTTTTCCATCACCTGAAGAAGGAGAATCGCACTGCCCGGGAGAGTGCAACCCTCACCATTGAAGAGGTTGTGAAGTTCTGGGAAAAAGCTCACCTACCTACAACGACGAAGCAGCACTGCATCCATCGTTTGGAGAGGCTATATGAAGAATGGAGGAGCCTCCAAAAAGGTGCAAAGCGGGGTGGTGCGACCCAAGAGAAAAGGGAAGCATCCTTCAAGGCCTCCTTGGAGAAGACGTTTGATCTTAGGCATGCAGATTCGGAGGCCATAATCACCAACCCCGAGGACAGGAAGTTTCCTCACGATCAATTCTCAGAGAGGAAGGCTTCAATGGGATCTGTAGACACTGTGTTGGAAGCAAAAACGTTCTTGTGTGTTTGAAAGATCAGCAGCCACGAGATGATTATCGTGAACTCCTAGAACTGACTGTCATCTACATGGGAGGAATCCCACCTCGTGGAATCCGGATCATGGCTCCAGGAGCAATGCACAGAGCCAGATGGATGGCAAAAGCACTATATTCACTACAGGTGTTCATGTTTCGGTCAGAGTTCCACTTGACACTTCGAGAGGCGAGAGAACTCCGAGCCTTCAACATTTTTGTCTGCCTTGTGTATGTGTATGTACAGGCTTGGTTTCGGGCTCCACAAGCTATTGAGGCTCCCCTGAATGACATTAACCTCTTCAAGAAGTTGGAAAAGTTTGAACAAATCAATCAGAAGATGGCTCAGGCAGCCTTGAAGGCACTTGGCCGCCACACGTGGTACATGAGCCCAGTACTAGTGGCATTTGCATTCTTTGACACCAGAATTGACAAAGAAAGCAAGATCAATATGATTGAAGCATTGAAAAATGACGGTGAAAACCCCTCTCCAAAGAGACCAGCTATCAAACGAGGAACCGCCCTGTCAATCGCTGGCCTCATAACAAAACACACCAAGCATTTCTTCAGCATCCTAGGGACCCCAACTGATTGGATGGATAAGGATTCTGGTTCATGGGAGCAAGAAACCAGCTTTCAGGAAGCAAAGAAAGCCGCCAGTGGCTTAGTCGTGGTGAACGACAGGGCAGAAAGGGGTGTCGCATTGATACAAGACTACAATAAGCTCCTTACAAAGGATGAAGAGCAAAAGCAAGCTCTGCTCCAAGTTGTTGCTGCTCACAGGAAGATGTACCCCGATGCCAAGAAGGCAACAGTGGTGAAACAGGCCCAGAAATAGGAGTTACATTTCTCATTATATTTGGGTTTTTTAATATTATGTGATATGGTGTCTCTTCATTTTATGAACTGAACATTTGGATTGTTATCATTGAATTTGAGTTTTCATAGCAATATAGTGCTATTTGTGCAGCTATTGTAACTTGTGTTTGCTAGAATACAAAGAAAGTGAGTGGAGGGTGGATTTTCATCAAACAAACTTCTGGTTTTGCTTTCGAGCCATATATAGAAAAGTTTTGTAGACACCTTTAGTTTGAAGGCTGATGTGGCACCCCTAAATAAAATCAGATTGCTTTTATATTTGGTGTCTTTTCATTTTGGAACAAAAGGAACAACATAAAGCCATGTCCCAGTAAATATTTAAAAAAAAAATATTTTGAGCACCACCCTACAAGCCAGCCGTTCCTAAAGGGTGTTGAATGGAGTGCTTGCTCAAATGCTTAAACAAATTGGCGATCTCTCCACAATAAACTTAGTAAATGAACACACCCAATGTTCTTGAGACCTGACCATAGATCGACTGTAATCTATACACCCCAAAGAGTAATGACCCTTTCTGCAGCTCCCGTAGTGAGCGGGTGTAGGCCTACTTGTAAATTTAAATGTCGGTCAGTGGAGCAGCCGTCGTAATGACATCATAGACACAATGACGTAACGGGCACAAAACTGCCACTTCTTTAATATGTCGAACATGACATATTTTAACTTCCAGTAAGTTTGCAGTCACTACGAAGGGATTCGTGTTATGATTAGATTTACTATAATATTAACGTTGCGTCATCATTATTTCGAAAATGACATTACTATCAAAAAATCAAGGAGAATTCCTTACTTCCTCGGTTATTAATATTGTCGTGCGACTCCGGTTAACACCAGAAGGTCGCGGATGGACCGAAACGGATTTAATGGAGGCGATAACCAAACACGGATTCATCTATATGTTGCGCGGGAGGAAGGAGGAACATGGAAGCTGCGCAAGCGCTTAACTGCGGACACTCCGATCCTGTAGAGGCAATTAACTCAAGCGGGCACAGGTTTAACAGGGGATGGAAAATAATACAAGGGTTTATTAAAGTAAAAAGGCAAGGACAGGAAAAAGCACGCGCCGGTAATAAAATGTCCTAAATTGGGACGTCCCCACACACTGATATCAGAAACGAGACAAAGGCATATGAATTAAAGGAAAAGAACACGTTGTGTAAAATGTAATGTGGATTGGCCTTAACTGTCCCTCATCTTGTCTTGGTATCGTCCACCACGCGGCTCCAAGCTCCGCTCATGCTCGCGTGCCACCAGGCCTTGCTCCAAATTCCAAAGCACCCACGAGGTCCCACAGCAGGGAAAGCACCACGTGTCCAACGCAGGCTAGCGGCTCCAAGCGAGGTCGATCTTCACACACGATCGGCCTGCCACGTCCCAGTCAGCTCTCCCGAAGCAAACGTGCAAGAAGCAAGCGAACTCCACTCGGGCTATGACAACTCAACTCGGGCTGCGCAAGATGAAGAAGAGAGAAAATGGCGTTCGGCACTCCCTTAAATAACCTTTTCGGTGACATCAGCCTTGGCGCACTACCAACCAGCGACTTCCACCGAACCTTCCAGCTTCGCGCCTCTCGCACTCGTTGGCTGGAGGTTCGCGCACAGCGCGCTGACCAATCACAGGACCGTAGCGTGGTGATAGCACGTAGCGTGTAGCGTGGTGATAGCTCGTAGGTGCAGCTGGTGATAGCGTGTGGCACTCGATGTGGTTAGGCCTGTCAGAGGTGTAATTGGCGGCGGCCATCATCGGCGGTGCCCCGGCCTGGTTTCCTTGCTTGTTCGTCTTTCAAAGTCACTGTCAGGGAAGGGAGTCATTTAATGTTGCACTAAGGAGATCCTAACTAAGTGTCTACAGGTGTGCATTGCCAAACAGGACAAAGGTTTGGCTGACCAGGTGAGACATACAGGGGCTTTATTCTTTAATCCCTACGCTACTTATCACTCGAACATCCTGGTATGCTCACAGGTATACTCTTAACCGACAAAATGCCTAAACATGAAACTTATTACAGGTGGATTCCTTAGCGCGACAGACGAAGCACGTTACCTATTCAGATCTACCTAGCTCTACATATCACTACCCCACCCGACATAACAATATTAGTGCCGAACAACGCTCATCACTGATCATGAACCATACACCGCTTCAATCCAATAACCTTCCTTTCGCGACATTGGAATTAAAGTATTATGGTTATATTCACCATATTATTATTACGAAACCGATACAACTGAAACGATACACTACTGTATTAAGAAACCTGGGCTTAATTTGTCCAAAGCGGTCCGAAGGTGAAGCATAATGCCTAAGGCCTATACATACCATTCCATATTGTTGGAAGAGACATAACGCCGCTGCTTTCAATGTTTCATGGTCATTTTAACAATCAGTT
The DNA here is from genome assembly GCF_964187855.1 of Myxine glutinosa. Lineage (NCBI taxonomy): Eukaryota > Metazoa > Chordata > Myxini > Myxiniformes > Myxinidae > Myxine > Myxine glutinosa. The sequence goes on from NC_136267.1 coordinate 68,401,753, forward strand.
TGTTTGTATTTCACACTGAATGAAAAACGTAAAGGTAGAGCATGGTGATTGTGATATATGACATGTTCGACGATATGTTCGACCTGAACGGCATATAAATCAAAATGGCGGTGTGTGGAGAGTCAGCCGCTGCACGGCCGTAATGACATTAGACGTAATCACATCACCCTGTCAGGTGACCAGATTATCAGCTCTGATTAGTACACGTTTGACGGGACATACATAAACTGAACATCAAAATAAACTTGTCACTTTCATATTTTGAAATGTGCAGCTTTAAAACATGTTTCGTCAATTGTCATGGCTGATTATGTAACGGGAACTTCACTTCAATCACCTGGTTGATCAACAATGGCATGCTTGAGTGGTTCTGTATAGGGATCTTTCCCTTTAAATAATGACCTCATAATGAAATCCTTCAGTTCTCGTGGTAAGATATTCATTTACTGCTGTCTATAGTCACTCTAGAGGCTTCTGACAGGGAAAACAACAAGTAAATTCAGATGCCACGCCTGACATCTGAACAACGTTTAAGGGCAATTGGGATGCTTGAGGCTGGTGTAAACCAGCGATCAATTGCCCAGCATCTTGGTTGCTCACAGCCTGCAATTTCCAACCTGGCCAGGCGTTACGTTTAAACTGGAACTGTGAATGATGGTCCACAAAGAGGAAGACCACGGGTAACCATCCCAAACTAAGACCGCTGGATTGTGCTGCAGCATCTTCATGGTCGTTTCCACCCTGCGACGCAAACAGCTGCAGTGACAAAAGGTCCCCACAACAACCGCACCAGTGTCTCTACTGTGAGGAGACACTTGAAAAGTCGGGGCCTGGTGGCAAGACGTCCTTGCAGAGATCCAGTGTTGAACGCAGTGTATCGGCGGAACAGACTAAGATGGTGTCTGCAGCATCGCCGCTGGACACAGCAACAGTGGAGTGCAGTCTTGTTCAGCGATGAGTCAAGATTTTGCCTCCATGCTGCTGATGGGCGTCAACGGGCATGGCGCAGTCATGCTGTATTCATGTATTCATTCATGCATGCTGAAAGGTATGCATAATGCTGTATTCACCAGATCAATAGTTGGGGAGGACCCAGTGTGATGGTATGGGCCGGCATTTCCACCAATTTCAGGACACCTATGGTCGTCATCGAAGGCAATCTCACTAGTCAGCGTTATGTCAATTAAGTTTTGAGACCTCATCTGTGCCATTTCTCCAGGCTCATCCTGACATCACAGTTTTCCAGCAGGACACGCTCGACCCTACGCTGCTCACCTGACCACCAACTTCCTCCAGGAACAGGGTGTTGAAGTGATGCCTTGGATGCCTTATTCCCCTGACCTCCATCCCATTGAGCATTTATGGGATGAGCTTGGTCGACGTCTTGCATCGAGGAGATCAACAGCTGGCAATCGGCAAATGCTCATTCAAGGCTTGCAGGAGGAGTGGGACAGACTTCCCCAGGACCGCATCAGATCCCTGGTACAGAGCATGCGTCGGAGGTGTACAGCCTGCATCACAGCTCAGGGAGGACACACACGTGATATCGAGGACTGCTGTCATTCTGTCCTTGACTGTTAGGAGTGTTGTGTGCATTCCTGTGTCATTTTGTTTTGACTGTATTCAGGTGCGTGCCTTTATGTTGCAGTGCTGTGACTTTTTGTTGCACCACCCCTTGTGATGTTCATGCTTTTTGCATTTTTGTGATTGAGGTAACCTCTTGTTTATTGACATGTGTTTAGTAAAGATATCTGAACTTTACCTGTGTTCAAATATTTTTCATTTTTGCGTGGAGGATTTCAATGAGTGTCCTAAAGAATTGATGTTTATTTTGATGTTGAGTATACATACATACATACATACATACATACATACATACATACATACATACATACATACACACATACATACGGACAAACACTGTTCTAGACAGCTCTTCCCGATGGGCTACGCCATAAAAAAAACAATACAGAGTAGAATTAACAATATAAACTTACAAAAATGTTCGGCAAAGTTTGAGCCTGGATCGCCAATGAAAATTTAATAAAGCAACAAAAAAATTCAAAAAATGCAATTTGCAAAAGGTCGAAAATGAATGAATTGCAAAAATCTGTTCTCAGTGCTCGATTCACGAGAAGGAAGCCAGCTCTTCCCAGCAAAGCCCTTAGCAGGTAACGCATCAATCTGGAGTCTGTTATTAAGTGCGTTTTCACATTCCACCCGCGCTAGCCATGTGTCTATGGACAAGGCTCCGTCTTATAGAGATAATGATCCTAGACAATTAGGACGCAGACCATATATCATCGTGGCAGGCTGCTCCCCCCTCTAAATGGCCTAATTAATTTCACGGAAGGTTACAGCGGCTCTGGACCCTTTAGCACCGACAGTGTACGTGTGCACACCCGGCGTGGTGCCTCCGTACAGTGGATCTGATGAGAACTAGAAAATTACATCGACCTTTCAAATCACTGCATGTTTGCACCTTTCTTCACATGTTGCTTTGTTGTGCATTTGCAGGGTGAACATAATGCTGCTTTCTCTTTCGTTCCTACGACAAAGTCGCGCTCCAGTTGTGAGATCTGGCCTGTTGGAGCCCCTGGCTGAACGCTTAGCTTGTGATACTGAGATGTCAGGTTAAAATCCCTTATATTATGTTGATTTAGCCATCGTCTACTAATTTCCAATGTAAGTCATGTAAGAGCACACTGCCACTTAATGTCCTTGTCATCCATGTCATAGGCAGTGTGTATGTTTGGTGATCCACCCAGCTGACCCCTGACATTAGTTCTCCATTTACTACCAATGACCTTGGAACTCGTGGAAAAATCTGCTGATGTCTCATAATGTTTCTCTGCTACATGTGATGTACGAGGGCCGTTCAAAACATTCAAAGAACCGGACACACAATAATCGAAAACATACCGATGAGGTTGAAAACAGAACTTTATAACATACCGATGAAAACATAACTTTAAAACATAACATTATGTTGAAAACATAACATACCAATAATCGAAAACATAACTTTATAACATACCACTGAAAACAACTTTAAAACTTACCACTGAAAACATAATTTTAACACATACCGCTGAAAACATTCCTTTATAACACACCACTGAAAACATACCTTCATAACATACAGCTGAAAACATAACTTTATAACATACCGTTGAAAACATAACATACCAATAATCGAAAACATAACTTTATAACATACCACTGAAAACAACTTTAAAACTTACCACTGAAAACATAATTTTAACACATACCGCTGAAAACATTCCTTTATAACATACCACTGAAAACATACCTTCATAACATACAGCTGAAAACATAACTTTATAACATACCGCTGAAAACATAACTTTATAACATACCCCTGAAAACACAACATTATAACATACCACTGAAAACATAACTTTATAACATACCCTTGAAAACATAACATTATAACATTCCACTGAAAACATAAGTTTATAACATACAGCTGAAAACATAACTTTATAACATACCGATGAAAACATAACTTTAAAACATAACATTATGTTGAAAACATAACATACCAATAATCGAAAACATACCTTTATAACATACCACTGAAAACATAACTTTATAACATACCACTGAAAACATAACTTTATAACATGCAGCTGAAAACATAACATTATAACATACCACTGAAAACATAACATTATAACATACCACTGAAAACATAACTTTATAACATACCCCTGAAAACATAACATTATAACATACCACTGAAAACATAACTTTATAACATAAAGCTGAAAACATAACTTTATAACTTACCACTGAAAACATAACATTATAACATACCACTGAAAACATAACTTTATAACATACAGCTGAAAACATAACTTTATAACATACCCCTGAAAACATAACATTATAACATACCACTGAAAACATAACTTTATAACATACAGCTGAAAACATAACATCATAACATACAGCTGAAAACATAACATCATAACATACAACTGAAAACATAACTTTATAACATACAGCTGAAAACATAACATTATAACATACTGCTGAAAACATAACTTTATAACATACCCCTGAAAACATAACATTATAACATACCACAAACATAACATTATAACATACCCCTGAAAACATAACATTGTAACATACCACTGAAAACATAACTTTATAACATACCCCTGAAAACATAACATTATAACAAACCACTGAAAACATAACGTCATTCAAACGTCATTCGTCATTTGAAACGTCATTCAAAACATAACATACCCCTGAAAACATAACTTTATAACATACTGCTGAAAACATAACTTTATAACATACCCCTGAAAACATAACATTATAACATACCACTGAAAACATAACTTTATAACATACAGCTGAAAACATAACATTATAACATACCACTGAAAACATAACTTTATAACATACAGCTGAAAACATAACTTTATAACATACCACTGAAAACAACTTTATAACATACAGCTGAAAACATAACTTTATAACATACAGCTGAAAACATAACGTTATAACATACCGCTGAAAACATAACTTTATAACATACAGCTGAAAACATAACATTATAACATACCGCTGAAAACATAACGTTAAAACATAACATTATGTTGAAAACATAACATACCGATCATCAAAAACATAACCTTCAAATAAATAAGTAGGCCCATATATAATTTGTCTGAAAATATTTTTCTTCACAAACAATAAATTGTATATATTTCTACATTTTTGGTATTCCTAAGTCGAGGCTCATAATAATAGATAGAACACAGCACAGACCAGAAAGAACAGAGTGAGAAAAGGGGAACCAAACCAACAGCAAGATCAGGGGGCACAACAGAGGGACACTTGGAGGCCTTCTTTCTGAAGGCCTCAGAGAGCTCTTTTGATCTACGCATGGTGACGCCGCACACTTCAACAACAAAGAGCAAACTAAACGAAATGTCTGAGGTTTAAATAAGACAGGTTCCTCCAAGATCCTCTCTAACGCTGTTCTAATCATTTGCACCTGAGCTGGTGCACCTGATTCTAATTTTAAGTATATGAAGTAGTGATAAATGTAGGGGTGTACTTACTTTTTCCACATGCGAAATTTGCATTTATGTTTATTTAAATTATACAATGGACTACAAAATGTAAATGTTTCATGATATTTGTTATATTATATCACCTTTATCTATCAATATTGTTGAAATGAAGATCAAATAGCTGTATGTTGAAATATGTGGAAAAAGACAAAACTTTACACGGGGTGTACTTACTTTTTCAAGTGACTGTATGGCTTGCCCAAGATAAACCAAGGCTGATTGCAAGCCCAAAAGTTCAAGTGACTGAGCTCCTTATTAAGAGCTTTGTTAAAGAAGTAAATGGGAGGTTTCATCAGATAATATTTATTTTAATAACCTTGGTATGTTTTGAGTATTTTTAGTACCTTGTGCTTGTCTAACTTTTGAAACTATCCTCGTCTGTACAAGCTATCTGCATCTGTAGGTTTGTGAAAAGAGGTTTATTTGCCAACTTCCAAGTAATTATTTTACTTGGTGCTCTCATGGTTAAAAGAGGCCAGAAAACAAAGATTCATCAAACATAATGTAAGATCATAAAACATGTTTGAAAATCTCATTGTCAAAACAATACTGGAGCCAAAGTTTTCACATGCATAATTACAGTGCTAAATGGGCTGATTATAAAGAAAACAAACTGTACCTGTTTCCTGGTGGAGTCAACAGGAGTTCAGTGGTTTACAAAGACCAGAAAAGGTGTTTATGAGGAATGTGGTCAACCGCCTAACAATTATTAGACATCTAAATGCACTATGGGGGTGTTTCTGTTGAAAGTTACACTTTACCAAAACAGAGATTGCAATGATAGAATGTTCTAATGCTTCCATTATTCACAGGCACTTCCTCACTGGTGATGAAGAGATTGAGGAATTGCAAAAACTGTCTCATATGTGATGGTCTTCAGTGACAAGACCTTAATTTCCTCAAAGTTTGCAGGTGTGATGGCCATGTGACCCAGCATGAGTATGATGGTTATCACCCATAACTTCGTCATTCAATATAAACTGCTCACTAGGTGAACAATGTTTTCTATAAGTGTGTCATTACCAAACTCTTCTCAAGTCTACAATGAATTTCGGGAAATGAAACATTCTTTGTAATTAAACAAGCGTTACGCCTCGGTCCCCCGTTGGTGAAGTGATGTGAGTTGACAAAGTGGAAGACGCAAGGCGGCCATCTTGGATTTTGACGTGGCAAACCAATTTTCAATAGCGTTCTCCCTTATGCGTAGATACACCCACATACCAGATTAGAAGTTAGTAGTTCGTTTATTTTTCAAGATATTCCGCTCATAAGGTTCAGACATACATGGCGTCAGACATACATGGCGGCGGCCATCTTGGATTTTGACGTGGGTTGCACCCACACACCAAATTAGAATTCGGTCCTTCACTTACACGTGCACGCACCTTCGCACGTACACTCGCACGGACGCACGCACGCACGCACACACGGACGGAGGGGAAAACTGAAGTCCCCCTTTCGCTCCGCGGTGCGACGGGGGACAAAAATGATCCAATGTACTTTGACCCCTGTCATAGTATGAGTACAGATTGCTGCAAGTAGAAGTACCTGTATTTATGCCTCACTGTCATCGCGCAGAATGACAAACTTTATGTGTGAAGACAATATATTTCATTTAATAAAAGTATTGTTATGAATTTGGTAATGCAACATCTAGAGCTAGGTAGATCTGAATAGGTAGGTATTCGGCTGTCGTGACAGGGACTCTACATGTAATAAGTTATTGATGTTCAGGCGGTTGTCGGGGTAAGGTGTATGAGTGTGGATCTACCTGGAGGTCCGAGTGTTAAATAGTGAGGGATTAAAGGTAACGCCCCTGTGAGTATCACCTAGTAATCAAACCTTTGTCCATTATGGCACTGCAAACCACATAAACATTAGTTAGGTCCTTAGCGCAACATTAAATAATCCCCTTTCCCTGACAAGGACTTCGTATTAAATTGACAGGAAACCAGGTCAAAAACACCACCACGATTGGCCGTCACCGTGTACACCTCCAAAGGCCTACAAACCTGGCCGGCACGTGTTATGCCAGGACCGCAGGGTCGCGTAACGGGGGAGATGTCAGGAGTCGCGGGAGGCTTTGATTGGCTGAGGAGTGCGCAATGTGACGTGATCGGCCACCAATATAGGCGACGGTCGGACGCCATTTCAGGAGTTGTTGAGTCTCTCTGGCAGACGCAGGCAGGCACCAGAGAGTTGAGCGGTGGTGGAGAGTTGGAGAGGACACGCCATTCCAGTCGCAGTTCGAGTGCAGTTCGGGTTGTAGGGAGTCGCAGGAGACACACGAGAGCACACCCAGTTGGCACTGAGCAGTTCGTTGGCACTTGGCTGCCAGCACTCCCGCGTCGTCGAGTCGAGTGGAGTTGAAAGGAGTCCTTCCTGTCCCTGGTCAAGTGGAGCCGCTGGCCTGCGTCGGACGCGTGGTGCTTGGAGCGAGGGGCCTCGTGGTGTGCGATCGGGCCGGAAGGAGCGGTGCTGGACACCAACAATACAAGACGACAAAGACAGATAAGCCCGATCTCCGCGTATATTTTGAACGACGGGACGTGTTATTTTCGTGATTAATCTCCCTCGTTTGTGTTTGCTGTCAGTCGTGTGGGGACGTCCCGATTTAGGTTTATTAGAATTATTAGATTTACCGGCGGGCTTTTTCACTGGCTTTACTTTTCCTAATAAACCCTTATATTACTTTTTGTACATAATATCTGAACGCAGTTTTCCTGGGTGTTTGATTTTAATCGATAAGGTTGCGGAGCCTTCGCTGCGTCTGGCCTTCCGCGCGTTGGTGTTGAACTTGAGTCCGCCATTGAGTTTTCGCCTCGGGAGTGTAAAGTCTCGCAATCGGTCATCCGTAACTGTGGTGTTAATCACGGTTACGCGACAAGTGGTGTCAGGAGTGTAGGATTCGAATCCGTCGGACAAATTTTTTGTCCGCGGCGAGACATCGACACGGTCGGGCGTACATTGCGTCCGACGTTCGAACGCAAAATTTGGATAGGCGAGGCGGAGAAATTTAATAATCAATTGGGCATACGGAGCGCGATATCGCGTCTTCGTCAAATTTAAATTGTGTTTTTGGAATTGAAATAAGTACGCGCGCGGGGAACGACCTTCCGAAAAGCGGATGTCGGAGGTCGACGAAATGGAGGTGCGTAGCGAGGCCTCCGTCAGCGTTGGGAGTGAGCCGGAAATAGGGGAATTAGATGCAGAGGTGAGCCTTGGAACCTCCCTCGTCCCGAGCACCAACTTATCCCCCTCCCCCACCGGGGAGTCGGGAGTAGTAGGAACGGCCCCGACAACCGACCAGATGTTGGGTCAATTGCTTCGAAAAATGGAAGGGATGGAAAAGAACAGTGAGCGATTGGGAAAGCAGATGGGAGACATGAACGCACAGAGTGAGCGAGCCAGTCGGGAATTGAATGAACAAATGAAGTCACAGGGGAAGGAATGGAGGGAAGGAATGAAGGAAATGAGTGATCGATTGAGTATTAAAATTGATGGGCTGGCAAACAAAATGGCAAAATTTGGAATTGCACAGGTGGATGGGGAATGTCCACAGGTGGATGGGGAATGTGTACAGGTAGATGGGGAATGCCTGCAGGTAAACGTGGAGTGTCCACAGGTGAGCGGGGAAGGAAATTTGGAATGTGAGAGTTGTAATGGGGAATGTTTCCCACATTCCGGCCTGGTTGTTTATCGGGACCGTGTGGATGTCACAACACCCCAACCGGGGGATGAATTTGGAATTGTGCAGCACCAGGGCGGTGGTGCGGAGCAAGAGGGGGTAGAGTTTTTGGGGGTCCGTGCAATGGAGCCGGACCAGGTATTTATTGGGGATATCGATCAAAGCCTGGCGGGGCCAGGAATGATTTGTGGAAATGATGATGATGAGGATGATTTGATCCAGCGGCTGGAGACCTGTGACAGTCCCATGGAGGTAGAGCTTGTTCAGGCCCAAAGGAGCCTGGGTGATGAGGTGAGTTGGTCCGAGGAGGTGGTTGGAATGACCAAGGGGACGCTCACTGTACACTGCTATTTGGAAACAGAGGCTCCAAAATTGGACAACCAGTTGGGGGAGTGTGTTGGCTCCGGGCTGGATTTGGATCTTGGAGGATCGGGAGATAGAGCTTCTGGAGATTTGGTCCCTGTAGGGAATTTGGATCAACTGCAGGGAGGGGCAGAACAACCGGTGGTAGAGGTTGTTCCCTGCAGCTGCGGGTTGGCAATGGGAATGAAAATTTGTAAAATAAAATGTAAAATAAAATTACAATGGGAAATTGATTTGGAGCAGCCATGGTGGGGATTGGTCCCCGGGCTGCGGGATTTGGACATGGAGAGGTCATGGGTGATGGCCTCGGGCAAAAGTTGCCCCTTTCAAAATTTGGGTATGCCGGCCAGCTGGGGGGCTGTGATGGCGAGATTTGGACGTGGGGTCCAGCCTTGGGTGTCGAGGTACGAGCTGGGTCCCACGGGGGGTCTGGTGGAGTGTGGCGTCCCTTGTCCGTCGGGGCGCCGTCCGAGCTGGTGGCTCGGGCCGGCAGGGTCACCGGACCCTGGTGGGGGTTAAGACCTCCAGAGGGGTCCGAGGTGGTTTCTCAAGCCTGGGTTGGCATTTATTGAGGACCACTAGGGGGAGGTGTTGTGGGTCGCGCTTTGGTGGTGGCACTGTGGATGGCCAACTTGGGACTGATGTGGTGACCACCCGGGCATGCGGCCTGGCATTCTCCTCCAGGGACTTTGGGACAACTGGCATGTGATGACCTGCCATGCCGTGTTGGTCGATGGACGCGGGTCAAACCGAATGGACAGGGATGGAGATAGCCTGCCGGACAACCATTGGGGCATCTGTGGAACGTGATGGTGTGAGTGACCTTCCACAGATGCTCCGTTGTGATTTATGGACTCTCGGGTTGGGAAGAGAGCCATGGGGATGTGAATCGGGAGATGTGTAACGCGCCGAGCATATGGGCCATGCTCGGCTGGCATGTGTATGGCAAAGCATCCTTCTTTGGTGAGGTGAGTGAAATGTGACAAATGGTTGGCATGGGTAATCTGTGGGTTAGATGCAAATTTAAGGGTGGATTTTGAAATGCCATGGTGGACACTGTACAGTGACGCCATTATTGATCCAGGTGTGTAGACCAAAGTGTTGGAGGCTGTGATGAAATTAATAGGGTAGCAAGACACAGCTTTCAACTGGTTGCGGGGGCAACTGTGCTGATATTTGGGACGCGGGATGATGGGGATGTAGTTGTGTAGCCTGAGGGTCAACGTGGTGCTGTGCGTGTCCGAGGTGTGTGGACCATGTCTTCTGGGTGGGTCTCCTGGTGGAGCATGGCTGTTGACTGGACCTTGGTGTGGTCAAGTGTGGGTGAGCACTGGGGGGCTGCAGTTCTGTAGTCGGACTGGGGGATGATGGGGAGGTGCAGGGGACGTGGCTGTAGGGATGCCACGCACTGCGACCGTGCCCCCCAGGGCCGAGGTTGTGTGTGCGGTAGTGTGTGTTGTGGCAGCAAGTGCTCACCACATTGGCCAGCTGGGGCTGCTGCAGCTGTGTTCCTCGCAGGGGGGCTGAAGGATGGATGGTGGGTCGCACCCTTATGGACACTCATGGGCCATGTTGGCGTTTTGACTGCTCACCTTGTCCCGGTGACCCTTGCACGGTAGAGGTGCAGAGCTGTCGTGGCCACAGGTAGTTGTGTAGTGATGATCACCGTTGGATGCGGATCCACATACCTGCCAGTGTAGTGGGGACAAAAGAGAAATTTGGAAGGATTTGGTAGGCCCAATGTGAAATTTTGGGATTGTGAAGGGTGGATGACGCTCTTGGACCTGACCAACCTGCAACTACCTGCACTTGAGGTGAGTGTTTTGAGGAGTACTGTCCCAGGCTTCAGGACTTGCTTTGGAAATTGGGGACATGTAAATTGGAGTTGGGAGGCGGGTGTGAGTGATGACATGGCCGGTGAGGGGATGGAATGGGAGCCACAGTGTCTTGTGGGTGGCGTATGTTTTTGTGTAGTGGTTAGGTGTTTTGATGTGGTCGTGAGAGTGGAACCTGGAGAGTGAGTGATGATTATTGGAGATAATGAGGGGCGATAAATTGTGCTTTTTGGAAATGTGCTAATGGAAATGTGTAAGGATTCAATGATTCGAACTGTGAATGGGATTTCACATTGGCAGGCCATGGCAAGCCTTGTAACACCTTTTACACCATCTATGGAATTGTGCTGAGTTGTGTGGAGAATTGAATGGCAGTGGGGGAGGAAGTGTGTTTTGGGGTCTTGTGGGTGGGGAAGGTGTGTGTGTCCGCAGGTACAGAGCAAGCTCTGAGGAGCGATGCCTGCGGGCCCCCCTCTGCGGCAATTACCCCTGGCAGCCGGTGGTAACTGGAAATTGGAGCTCGTCGGTGGAGGGTCTGGTTGGGCGCCGCGGGGTGAGGAAGTCCCCCGGTGACCCGTGTTGCTGCGCGAAAGCAGGAGGCAAAGGAGCCTGGTGTGTGTGGAGACCCTCACCGGCGAGGTAACGGCGGAAAGGGGCTGTTGGGCTGTCATGGGGCCAAGAGGTAAAGGGGGGGGGGGGCAATGAATTTGTAAGTCGGTTGACTTGTTTTTGGGACTGCGGGCACCACAGCCTGATGCGCCCCCACCATCTTTTGTGCGGTACCTCCCCGCTGCCTAGTTGAGGAATGCACACACACGTGAATGACATCAATGCCATGGTCCTGCAGGGGGGTGTATTGAAATAAGTGCTTTGTTGATTTTTGAAATGCCTTGATGACCTATGGAATGAGAATGAGTGGTTAAGGGGTCTGTGTTGCATGAATGTGGGCGAAATCCACCGAGCCGTGTCACTCACCTGTAACATCTGGACAGGGCCCGTGGAAATTTAGTGGGATGCATTGGGGATGGCCCCGCAGGTAAGGTTGAGTCTTGTGGCATCCACCGGGGGACGCGGTCTGTAGACCGGGATATGTACAAAGGTTAGAGTTTTGAGTTTTGGAAAGATGGTTAAGTTTTGTGGTTAAGTTAGTGTTGTGTGTTGTTGTTTCCTCCCTCCACAGGAACAACGAAGAAGATGTACATACTTGCATGATGGTTAAGGGGTTCAGCATGTTAAGGAAGTGTAGGTAGGTAGTCCGACTCACTTCCCACAGCCCTTCCTGATTTATTTCGTAGGTTAATTAAGTGTGTGACAGTAAGTGTTAAGGCTGGAATGGTAGCCCTGCGGTGAACCTTGCAGGAGCTACGGTTCCAGGGGGGGGGCTGTGTTATGAATTTGGTAATGCAACATCTAGAGCTAGGTAGATCTGAATAGGTAGGTATTCGGCTGTCGTGACAGGGACTCTACATGTAATAAGTTATTGATGTTCAGGCGGTTGTCGGGGTAAGGTGTATGAGTGTGGATCTACCTGGAGGTCCGAGTGTTAAATAGTGAGGGATTAAAGGTAACGCCCCTGTGAGTATCACCTAGTAATCAAACCTTTGTCCATTATGGCACTGCAAACCACATAAACATTAGTTAGGTCCTTAGCGCAACATTAAATAATCCCCTTTCCCTGACAAGGACTTCGTATTAAATTGACAGGAAACCAGGTCAAAAACACCACCACGATTGGCCGCCACCGTGTACACCTCCAAAGGCCTACAAACCTGGCCGGCACGTGTTATGCCAGGACCGCAGGGTCGCGTAACGGGGGAGATGTCAGGAGTCGCGGGAGGCTTTGATTGGCTGAGGAGTGCGCAATGTGACGTGATCGGCCACCAATATAGGCGACGGTCGGACGCCATTTCAGGAGTTGTTGAGTCTCTCTGGCAGACGCAGGCAGGCACCAGAGAGTTGAGCGGTGGTGGAGAGTTGGAGAGGACACGCCATTCCAGTCGCAGTTCGAGTGCAGTTCGGGTTGTAGGGAGTCGCAGGAGACACACGAGAGCACACCCAGTTGGCACTGAGCAGTTCGTTGGCACTTGGCTGCCAGCACTCCCGCGTCGTCGAGTCGAGTGGAGTTGAAAGGAGTCCTTCCTGTCCCTGGTCAAGTGGAGCCGCTGGCCTGCGTCGGACGCGTGGTGCTTGGAGCGAGGGGCCTCGTGGTGTGCGATCGGGCCGGAAGGAGCGGTGCTGGACACCAACAATACAAGACGACAAAGACAGATAAGCCCGATCTCCGCGTATATTTTGAACGACGGGACGTGTTATTTTCGTGATTAATCTCCCTCGTTTGTGTTTGCTGTCAGTCGTGTGGGGACGTCCCGATTTAGGTTTATTAGAATTATTAGATTTACCGGCGGGCTTTTTCACTGGCTTTACTTTTCCTAATAAACCCTTATATTACTTTTTGTACATAATATCTGAACGCAGTTTTCCTGGGTGTTTGATTTTAATCGATAAGGTTGCGGAGCCTTCGCTGCGTCTGGCCTTCCGCGCGTTGGTGTTGAACTTGAGTCCGCCATTGAGTTTTCGCCTCGGGAGTGTAAAGTCTCGCAATCGGTCATCCGTAACTGTGGTGTTAATCACGGTTACGCGACAGTATAATTTATAGTAGAATCGGTTTCATAAGTGTGAACAGAGAGATTTGTGAAAATCACACAAAACGGATATTAAAGATTCTCGTGGTTTATTTATTTATTTGCGAGCAGACTGTTTGGTCGAGTGGTTTAAGACATTTCTTTCTCCACTGCCTGGTGTGCCTTCTCACTCTTACCAATCCACACTTGGCAAAAATGTAATATATACTAAACATTCCCTTCACATAATACAGACTTGGCATTTAATATGGAATTTTTTTTTTGTGGGGGTGAACTTACTTTTCAAGATGACTTAGAACCAAAAGTTCATTGGAATTATGTTGAAATTATTCTAGATTTTGTTAATGTGACGTTTAAAAGAAACAAAAACCACATTTGACATTTCGAAGCAAATAAATTGATCCTCAAAAGTGATGTAAACTGATATCGAACTCAATTCACGGACAGTACTGTGTTAAACTTCTGTACGTTTTCCAGAAGTATCTCTTTATTTTGCACATTAGCCAAAAAAAATTTCAACAAAAACAAAAGCTAAATTATGACTGGGATTACAGACAGTAAAATTACAGTTCAGTACTTCGTGTAACCCCCGCGAGCATTCAGGAGAGCACGTACGTTGAGGCATGCTGTTCACGAGATTTCGCAAGGTTTGGACAGGAATCGCTTGCCATGCAGTGACAATAGTCTGCTACAATTCACACACAGAGGTCGGCTGCTGGTCCAAGTTGTCGATTTGATGCGTTAATTCTGCCCACAAGTTCTCTATCGGATTCATATCCGGGGACATGGCAGGCCACTCCATATGCTCTACACCACGTTCAGCAAGAAAGTGTTGGATCATGCGAGCACGATGAGGCCGTGCATTGTCATCTTGGAAGACAAAGTTTCCTCGAAAGGCTGCATGAGCAAATGGAAGCAATGTTTCTTCCAGAATGACCCTGTACTTGAACTGGTTCAGGTTTCCATTCAGAACAACCAGGTCAGTTTTGCCCCCTGCATGAAAAGCAGCCCAAACGGTCACCCCACCACCTCCAGCTTGGACTCTTGCCACTATACAATCTTCGTTGTGGGCTTCATGCACTTGTCTGCGCACTCGGACGCGGCCATCTTGACGATAGACCAGAAATCTAGACTCGTCACTGAAGGTCACGTGATTCCAGTGTCCTGGCTGCCATTGACGGTGCTCTCTGGCCCACTGCAATCGGCGCTGGCTGTGTTGTCTGGTCAGGCATGGCTTTCTCAGGGGACGCCTGGCACGATAGCCTGCTTGAACCAGTCATTGGTTGACCAGCCTTCTGGATACAGGCACATTTGTCAGTTGATGCCACTCAGCCCTACGCCGATTAGCTGACTTGGTACGGCCATTGCAGACTATCCGGTGCAGATGGCGATCATCTCTCCTTGTGGTTCTGCGTGGACGTCCTGATCTCGGTATTGGAGTAGGGACACCCCTCTGAGCATTTCGTTTCAGGATCTTTGACACCTGACCTTGAGTGATGCCATACTGCCGAGCAATAGCACGCTGTTTCATGCCAGAATTTCGTAAAGCCACCACTCCATGACAAACAGCATTGTCGAGTTGACGGACCATCTCCAGAGGAAGCGGCAATAACTTTTGTAGACGTGCAGCAGTTGTTTTCCACTAATACAGAACGCAACAACCCCTGTATACCCGATTGTGAAGCCAATCGTCAAATGTACCTGTCCTTACATTTTGTCACGCCACCTGTGATATAATCCTGTTATTGACTTCTTGCTGCGAAAGACATTCAGTGACATGGTTCTTTCAACAAAGACATCACCGAAGGGTAAAAAAAACTCACCAGATTGATATACTGAGTTCAGAAAGTAAACCCAAGTCAAGAAAAAAAAAAATATTCCATATTAAATGCCAAGTCTGTATGAGGAAGGCCTTCACCCTGCGATGGACTGAAATATGCTGGGGGACGTGGGAAGAGGGTCGAAGGAGGGTTGTGACTTTGTCATTCGGCAATTCTACCTGTTCATAAACTTCAACTTCCCGCACTTTTTATATGACTGAACAGCAAAATATAATTGGAGATAAATATGAACTTCAGTGAAGAAATTCCCCTCAAAAGATTGTTTGAGGATCAATGATTGTTTGTGGATCAATTCCATCAATGTTGACAATGAGTATCCAGACAATTGTGGTCTTTTTTACATCTATAAGCTTGTTGAGAAAGGAGCTGTGGTTAATTTAAATCCAAAAAGGAATATCTTATTATAATAAAGCAAATATATATGGTGATGTTAGTATGTTTGTTTATTTGTGACCAAAACGTCTTCTTCAAATAAAACAAGCATTACGGCTAGGTCCCCCTTCGGTGAATTGATGTGAGTTGACAAAGTGGAAGACGCAAGGCGGCCATCTTGGATTTTGACTTGGCGACCCAATTTTCAATAGCGTTCTCCCTTATGCGTAGATACACACACACACACCAGATTAGAAGTTAGTAGTTCGTTTATTTTTCAAGATATTTCACTCACAAGGTTCAGACATATATATGGTGGCGGCCATCTTGGATTTTGACTTGGCGACCCAATTTTCAATAGCGTTCTTCCTTATGCCTAGATACACCCACACACCAGATTAGAAGTTAGTACTTCGTTTATTTTTCAAGATATTTCGCTCACAAGGTTCAGACATATATATGGTGGCGGCCATCTTGGATTTTGACGTGGCGACCCAATTTTCAATAGCGTTCTTCCTTATGCTTAGATACACCCACACACCAGATTAGAAGTTAGTAGTTCGTTTATTTTTCAAGATATTCGGCTCACAAGGTTCAGACATACATGGCGGCGGCCATCTTGGATTTTGACGTGGCGACCCAATTTTCAATATTGTTCTTCCTTATGCCTAGATACACCCACACACCAGATTAGAAGTTGGTACTTCGCTTATTTTTCAAGATATTCCACTCACAAGGTTCAGACATACATGGTGTCAGACATACATGGCGGCGGCCATCTTGGATTTTGACGTGGGTTGCACCCACACACCAAATTAGAATTCGGTCCTTCGCTTATGCACGCATGCACGTACGCACGCCCAACCGCACGCCCGCACGGACTGACGGACGGACAAAAGGACGGAAGGGGAAAACCATAGTCCCCCTTTCGCTTCACGGTGTGACGGGGGACAATTGACACCCAAAACACAGTCCGTGAACTCTTAATTACGAACTGTTGGAATATACCTTTTGACCCTTCAGACTGCTGAGACCCTTCAGACCTTTCACGACCTTTTAATTCCCCAAGACCCCTGAAGACCACCAAATACCCTTAAAGACTGCAAAGACCCAAACTACCAGGAAGACCCAAAATACCCTTAAAGACCATAAATACCCAAAATACCCTTAAAGACCCAAAGGACCCAAAACACCCTAAAGACCCAAAATACCCCGAAGATCCAAAACACCCAAAAGACTGAAAAGACCCTTGAGACTCAAAATACCCCAAAGATCCTTAAAGACTCAGAGGAACCAAAATACCCTTATCACCCAAAAGCCCCTGATGACCTAAAGACCCCAAAGACCCAAAATACCCATAAAGGCCCAGAGGATCCAAAAGACCCTGAAGACCCAAATGGCCCTGAAGACCCAAAACACCTTGAAGACCCAAAACACCCTGAAGACCCAAAGCACCCTGAAGACCCAAAACACCTTGAAGACCCAAAACACCCTGAAGACCCAAAACACCCTGAAGACCCAAAACATCCCGAAGGCCAAAAACACCCCGAAGAACCAATTTTGGCCACTCTCCCTCACCGTCCCCCCATCACCATCCACCCCATCCCTCCTCCACCATTCCCCCACAATCCCCAATCTACCATCACCACCACTAACCCCCACCCACCATTCCCGCTATCCCTCCGAAACGTGTGGTGAGGCGCGCGTAGTGCGCCGACTCACGCTAGTATATTTAATATACAAGCAACGGTACCAGCCCTATGGGCGGTGCTTCAATTGGGAAGCCCAAATGAAAAGGCAAAATATCAGAAGGATTTTTTTATTTTAAACGATTCATATAAACATCCGTTGAATCATATCACACGCAAATCATCAAAATCCAAACAGTACATGGTGCCCATTTTGAAATAAGATTGAATTCTGCAAAACGATAGCGGCCGCTACACGTCTTTCTCAGTCGCACGTTTATGTGTGAAGAGTGTGCGCCGAATCTGTAACACGGAAGAGGCCGCTACACCTGTTTCTCAGTCGCTTTGCACATGCTGCCGTGTTACTTCGGAGCCGCACGTTTATATAGGAAGAGTTCATCAGGAGTCGATCTACTCTCTCCTGGTGCGTAGAATTTCAACAAAAGCCACATCACTGTTCATATCGGTAAATATTATTCCATCGTGTTTGGAAAAACTGGAAAATTGGAAAACTTGGAAAAACAATATAGCCTATTTTACTCCCAGGGGTCCCAGGAATACCCACCCAAAATATCGTTGCGATCGGTTCAGCCGTTTTTGCGGTACCTTCGAACGGGCAGACGGACATTTGGTGAATTATAGTAAGATAAAGCGCTTTCTAACCACAGACTGATTGATAGACTGACTAACTGACTGATATTAATGTTGGGTACCTTTTGGGTGTTGAAGAAAGCTGAAATTTGGCTTTCTGATGGACATCAAAGCCGGTACACTGGGAAAATCACAGAACCATTGGAAAACGTCCATAAATGAAAATTTACATTAAAAAAAACCCGTAAACGCTTCCGTAAAAAAAAACAAAAAAAAACCTCAATCATTATCTAGCATGTGAAAATTGTAATTTATATAACTAAGTTGTAAAATAAAAATCTCAATGAAAATTTACATAAAAACCGTAAATGCATCCGTAAAATAAATAAATAAATAAATAACTAAACCTAAACTGATACGAGTATATAGCAGTAGGTCGGTGATCCTTGCCTATAATCATAAAGCTTCTATTTATTATGTACCAATGTACGAAGCACGTTTTGTTATTTCCTACACAATATGTAAGCATACCACACTAGTATGTATATATATATATATATATATATATATATATATATATATATATATATATATATACAGTATATTTAAATATACCTCAGTAGCACGGAATTCTGGTATATATTTTCTCATATTTCTCAAAAAACCTTTCACTGTTGGAAATCAGTGGGCATTTGCCAACAACTACAGAGATTAACAATACATTCTATAGGCATATGAGCGACTTGGTTGTTTTATCCCATGTGCTGTAAATTGAAGTAATTAGCCTTCAGAACTGAAATGTGCTACTCACGAGTGGTGAACCTTTTTGACATTCTGAACTCCACAACTATTAGACCTGCGCATTGACTTACATAAAACGTCTTCATCCTGGCATTCGTTCTTGCAGTGGATTCAGCAGTCACAAAGCCCTGGGCACAAAGTCAACCAAACACCATTTTATAGTGAACAGTAGGGCATTCTCTATTTCAGTCTCCCTCAGCCTCTCTTTACCCAACCCACCCTTCAACTGCTCCCTAAGCCCCCGATCCTTCACTCTCATCCTCCCAACCCATGCTGAAATAAATCCTGTCTTGTTTGCTGAAATTTTGCAGTTTTCACAACTCTGCCATTGCTGTTAGCTGAAGCTACCACGATTGTCAGTTCTGTTGTTCCCTTTATTCTGGAGCCAAGATGCACAATAGTCTCCCGTCAGAAAGCTAGCACCTTCAAGGTCTCTTTCGGGACCACATGTCAAGTTGAGACAGAATAATCCTGCCGCTGCTGAAAGCCTGCCTATTGTGGTGTATAAATGGCCCATGCAGTTGTCAATGGAAGGAATAACTCAGACCATTGAAAATTTAATTCCCCTTATCAGAAGTCAGAGCCAAACATTCGACCCTGCTTTCAAGAAAGCCCTATCAGCATTGGCCACCGCACAATAGGCTCCACTGTTTGTCGGGTACAGACCTGGGCCCACCCAGCTGACCCCTGCCATTCTCCTCGCATTCCCAGGCACTTTCAACAGAGGCGGTCTCTGGCTGCACTCTCATGAGCGATGGGCACCATGACCAACCCCCTCATGGGGCATGGTTTCTTGGCCTAGTACGATGCAATGGTGATCCTGTCTGACTTTCCTTGTTTCTCAGTCACTCTGCTTCTTTGTGTGCTTCATTTGAAAGGAAGCTAATCTAAACTTCAAAAACTGAGGATTAAATAAAAAAAACTTAAAAAAACTATGTCATCAACATTTTCACTTCATATACTTAAGTAAAAATGTAGACCTACAATTAATATATAAATGAATGAATGAATCATTTCATTCATTCATTCAATATATGAATGCAACATTTAATTTCCCAGAAACATTAGCAGAGGCAGACAAATGTCACCTTTCTGGATCTTTGATTGGCTATTTTGATCACATGATTTTCACTGCCAATCAGAGACCGATAAAGCAAGATGGTTGCTTCCACAGGAATTATGTATATTTGTTATTTTTTCAAACGAGTCAAAATATAAACGTGTAGTTGAGTTTTAGGAAGAGAAATACAGTTTTTATGCAAATATTTATCAGTAAGTCCATGGTCTAACATGTAAAAAGAAAAAGTTAAATAAAGGTGATTATTAAATTATTATAACCAGTTATCCAGCTCTGTCAAGTCCTGTCTAACTTATGGTGCCATTCATGATACGATTTCTCGAAACATCCCGGATCCTGCACTGCTTCCTGAAGCTCTGGCAGAGACAGCTTGGTTGCAGCCATTACCCAATACAAGGTCTGCACTTCCTCTTCTTCCTTACACCATACCCAGCATGGTTGATTTATCTCGACTTTCGTTTTCTGCACACATGACGTGTCCAAAGCATGACAGTTTCTGTTTTGGCATCAGCACTATTAATGTACATGGTGGTCTATAATTTATTCAAGCACGTATTTGTTTGTTCTTATTCCAGTCCATTGAATTCTTCACATTCATCTCCAGCACCACATTTCAAAACTTTCAATCTTCTTCCTTTCTTTATTTTTCACTGTCCATTCATCATATCCATATATTACAACTGGAAATACCAGAGTATTCACCAACCTCCCCTTTGTTTGGTTCGTCACATCTTTGTCTTTCCAGACCTTTGTGAATCCTGACATTGCTGTTCTCCCCCAATGGTAACCATCTATAAATTTCTCCTCTAGATCCACCACTCACTTCAAGCGTAGAAACCAGGAAGATTCGTGTGATCGTCTTCCATGTGATCGTCTTCCAATCTGAACACGTCGATCTCAGTTGACCAAGATGAGCAAAACCTGAAAAAAAGAAAGACGAAATTAATTAATTCCATTTTACACCCTCTTATCTGGTACTGAAGCAGTTTACCAAAGGTGGGCCTTTTGATTATGGCTGGTGACCCTCAAGTGTTACTGCAGATTGCCCTCAGATATTAGTGCAAGTCACAACTTTCAATGATTAAATAATTTTACTCGTGTTACCAAGATCTAAGGGTTCTAATGGGTCTACCATGGTCTGTGGAGTCATAGGAGCTTTAGGGGTCTTAGTCATCTTTGGGTTCTAAAGGGTCCAACATGTTTTATAGAGTCTTAGCAATTTTAGAGGTCTTAAGACTCTAAAGGGTCTGACAGGGTCGAGAGTCTTTGGGTTCCAAAAGGTTTATCGGGGTATTATGGTTCTAAATGGTCGAACAGAGTCTATGGGGTCTTCGGGGTATAAAGGTGAAACAGGATCTATATGGTCTATAACCTATGGGGTCTAAGGGTTGTAACGGCATGGATATGGTCGAAGGGGGTCTTAAGGGTCTTAGGGTCCTGTGGAAATGTAACTCATTGATTGTAACTCAGTATAACTCATTGGTTGGAAGCAGGTACTAGCAGGTGGTTGTAAGAATGTCAGGAATGTATCTCGCTCTGTCGAAGCTGGGAGTCCTTTTGTCCACCTTTATTACGACCCCGGGCTAACACACATTCCCAAGCCCGCACTATTTGTTTTTGGACATCGGGATGCAAAGAGGGTGAAGAACCTCCCCAGCAGGGAGGCGGTTGTGGATGACCAAGGAGCTTCAGCGCACGGAGGATTAACATTCAGCGCACGGAGGATTAACTCCAATTTGCCCATATAAGCAAGAGCAAACTTTGAGTCAGGAGGACTTGCCACGAGAACATCTGCCCGACGGACGAACGAGTATGCAATGGGAAAGCAGCGCCAGGAGAGCACCGGCCAATGAGGAAGAACCAACGACTTGAATTACTAAATTCGTTATGGTATTGTAGTTCCTTATTATATTGAAACAAGTGAACTAGTAGTTAATAAAGTCTTGATCTTTTGTAAACCTGTTTCCGGTCATTGGAGTCTCGAGTCCCAAACACACTTCCACGACAACTTGGTGGCTACCGTACGTGGATCGAGTGGACATCGCCAAGGTAAGCATGGCTTCTTGGGGATTGTCCATTATGAAATACGAACCTGTGTTTAGTTTTTGTACATACATGGTGGAGGAGGTGGTGTTGGACTTCCCTACGCACCGATACCACGATATAGGTAACGTAACGATAATCCGAGGAGTGTAACGTATTTTTGCGCTGTGTAAATAGATGCGCCAGTTCGACGCTGGTTATTAGAAGCCTTACCATGAACTAGGAGCAAGATCGTGCCCTGAGTGCACCATGGGACGATCTGCTTCCAGGACGTGTAAGGCCGGTACACTCGTTTACCCACCAGCACACGGATAAAGTACTACTTTTTTTTTGCACTTGTTCGAAGCACTTGACTTGATCGGCGCTTGGCGAGCGACAGGGAACCGGGAAACGGAATTATAATTATATATATATATATTTCCAATATGGTACACCGGCCACAACGATTTTAGCGATTATCCGAGTTTTTTTTTAACGATTTCTGTAAATACGTATTTTTCCTGCGCTGTGTAATTCTTCTGACACGCGCCACGAAGAAACGCACCACTGATGTGCATGAGGCGATTTGTTTGCCGGGTCGGTAAGGTCCGTACACGTGTACAATCGTGTACACCCGTTTTAAATAGAGAATTTTTTTTCAGTTTTCCCGCCATAACTAAAACCTGTTGTGTTTTTTTTTGACGAAATTTGCTAGATAAATAGCATGGGTGACACGGATTAAATGATTTTATGATTATGAATTAATGAGAAAATGATTTTATATTTAAATATAAAAATTGATCTGCTTGGTGTTAGTTTAAGGGCTGTTCCAAATTTATCTTGATTATGAGACAAAAACAGCAGAATGGGAATCAACAGACAATGGAACAGCTCGCGACGAGTGTTTGTGGGTGACAACCACCCTCTGGTCGAGGCTCATAGAAGGGGTGATGCTTACTGATTCGGCACGCTTAAAATAGGTGTTAATGGTGGGATGTCAGAGGTTTTGGCGTGGCCTTAATAGTCACACTGTTTGAAAAATAATGCTCGATGCAACATGATCCTAAAAAGAACCCATCCCTACATCTACCCCAGAGACAGACAAAAAGAGATAGACAGAGTGAGACAAAGTGAGAAAGAGAGACAGACAGAGAGAGATAGACAGAGAGAGAAAGAGAGAGAGACATAGAGACAAACAGAGATAAAGATGATAGTCAGACACATAGAGAGAGACAGACAAAAAGAGATAGACAGAGTGAGACAAAGTGAGAAAGAGAGACAGACAGAGAGAGATAGACAGAAAAAGAAAGAAAGAGAGACATAGAGACAAACAGAGATAAAGATGATAGTCAGACACATAGAGAGAGACAGACAAAAAGAGATAGACAGAGTGAGACAAAGTGAGAAAGAGAGACAGACAGAGAGAGATAGACAGAAAAAGAAAGAAAGAGAGACATAGAGACAAACAGAGATAAAGATGATAGTCAGACACATAGAGAGAGACAGACAAAAAGAGATAGACAGAGTGAGACAAAGTGAGAAAGAGAGACAGACAGAGAGAGATAGACAGAAAAAGAAAGAAAGAGAGACATAGAGACAAACAGAGATAAAGATGATAGTCAGACACATAGAGAGAGACAGACAAAAAGAGATAGACAGAGTGAGACAAAGTGAGAAAGAGAGACAGACAGAGAGAGATAGACAGAAAAAGAAAGAAAGAGAGACATAGAGACAAACAGAGATAAAGATGATAGTCAGACACATAGAGAGAGACAGACAAAAAGAGATAGACAGAGTGAGACAAAGTGAGAAAGAGAGACAGACAGAGAGAGATAGACAGAAAAAGAAAGAAAGAGAGACATAGAGACAAACAGAGATAAAGATGATAGTCAGACACATAGAGAGAGACAGACAAAAAGAGATAGACAGAGTGAGACAAAGTGAGAAAGAGAGACAGACAGAGAGAGATAGACAGAAAAAGAAAGAAAGAGAGACATAGAGACAAACAGAGATAAAGATGATAGTCAGAGTCAGACACATAGAGAGAGACAGACAGAGAGAGATAGACAGAGAGAGAAAGAGAGAGAGACATAGAGACAAACAGAGATAAAGATGATAGTCAGACACATAGAGAGAGACAGACAAAAAGAGATAGACAGAGTGATGACCAAGTGAGATTGGATTGTGGTTTCAAAGTTTTGTTGTTGTTGTTTGCACGCATGTTTTTTGCAAGCACGTACGGGCGAGCACGTACGTGCGGGCACGCCCTAGTATATATAAACCAGAGGTAATATTAAGTTTGGAACTTGTTGTTGGAACTTGCTGTTGGAACTTGTTGTTGGAACTTGTTGTTGGAACTTGTTGTTGGAACTTGTTGTTGAAACTTGCTGTTGGAACTTGTTGTTGGAACTTGCTGTTGGAACTTGTTGTTGGAACTTGCTGTTGGAACTTGTTGGAACTTGTTGTTGGAACTTGTTGTTGGAACTTGTTGTTGCAACTTGCTGTTGGAACTTGTTGTTGGAACTTGTTGTTGGAACTTGCTGTTGGAACTTGTTGGAACTTGTTGTTGGAACTTGTTGTTGGAACTTGTTGGAACTTGTTGTTGCAACTTGCTGTTGGAACTTGCTGTTGGAACTTGTTGGAACTTGTTGTTGGAACTTGCTGTTGGAACTTGTTGTTGGAACTTGTTGGAACTTGTTGTTGGAACTTGTTGTTGGAACTTGTTGGAACTTGTTGTTGCAACTTGCTGTTGGAACTTGCTGTTGGAACTTGTTGGAACTTGTTGTTGGAACTTACTGTTGGAACTTGTTGTTGCAACTTGCTGTTGGAACTTGCTGTTGGAACTTGTTGGAACTTGTTGTTGGAACTTGTTGTTGGAACTTGTTGTTGCAACTTGCTGTTGGAACTTGCTGTTGGAACTTGTTGTTGGAACTTGCTGTTGGAACTTGTTGGAACTTGTTGTTGGAACTTGTTGTTGGAACTTGTTGGAACTTGTTGTTGCAACTTGCTGTTGGAACTTGCTGTTGGAACTTGTTGGAACTTGTTGTTGGAACTTGCTGTTGGAACTTGTTGTTGCAACTTGCTGTTGGAACTTGCTGTTGGAACTTGTTGGAACTTGTTGTTGAAACTTGCTGTTGGAACTTGTTGTTGGAACTTGCTGTTGGAACTTGTTGTTGGAACTTGCTGTTGGAACTTGTTGGAACTTGTTGTTGGAACTTGTTGTTGGAACTTGTTGTTGCAACTTGCTGTTGGAACTTGCTGTTGGAACTTGTTGTTGGAACTTGCTGTTGGAACTTGTTGGAACTTGTTGTTGGAACTTGTTGTTGGAACTTGTTGGAACTTGTTGTTGCAACTTGCTGTTGGAACTTGCTGTTGGAACTTGTTGGAACTTGTTGTTGGAACTTGCTGTTGGAACTTGTTGTTGGAACTTGTTGTTGGAACTTGTTGTTGGAACTTGTTGTTGAAACTTGCTGTTGGAACTTGTTGTTGGAACTTGCTGTTGGAACTTGTTGGAACTTGTTGTTGGAACTTGTTGTTGGAACTTGCTGTTGGAACTTGTTGTTGGAACTTGCTGTTGGAACTTGTTGGAACTTGTTGTTGGAACTTGTTGTTGGAACTTGTTGTTGCAACTTGCTGTTGGAACTTGCTGTTGGAACTTGTTGTTGGAACTTGCTGTTGGAACTTGTTGGAACTTGTTGTTGGAACTTGTTGTTGGAACTTGTTGGAACTTGTTGTTGCAACTTGCTGTTGGAACTTGCTGTTGGAACTTGTTGGAACTTGTTGTTGGAACTTGCTGTTGGAACTTGTTGTTGGAACTTGTTGGAACTTGTTTTTGGAACTTGTTGTTGGAACTTGTTGTTGGAACTTGTTGGAACTTGTTGTTGCAACTTGCTGTTGGAACTTGCTGTTGGAACTTGTTGGAACTTGTTGTTGGAACTTGTTGTTGGAACTTGTTGTTGGAACTTGCTGTTGGAACTTGTTGTTGGAACTTGCTGTTGGAACTTGCTGTTGGAACTTGTTGTTGGAACTTGTTGTTGGAACTTGTTGTTGGAACTTGTTGGAACTTGTTGTTGCAACTTGCTGTTGGAACTTGCTGTTGGAACTTGTTGGAACTTGTTGTTGGAACTTGTTGTTGGAACTTGTTGTTGGAACTTGCTGTTGGAACTTGTTGTTGGAACTTGTTGTTGGAACTTGTTGTTGGAATGAATGGGAACATTCAAATGTTGGGTTTTGCTAACATTTCCACAACGTCGCTACAACGTTTCACTTTCGTTGTTGCAACGTTTTGCTCCAACGTTTTGGGGACATTCGAATGTCAAGTGAATCGAATGAGAATTCAGGAATTATTTCATTATTAACGATTAATGAAGTACTTATTTAATTAATTACATTTCTTATTACATTACAGTAATTACATTACAGTAATTACCTGAGGTAATTACAGTAATTACAGTTCCGGTAATTACAGTAATTACAGTAATCATTACAGTAATTGCAGTAATCTTATTACAGTAATTACATTACATTAACTCAGGCACCTTTTGAGTAAGGAAGCTGATATTTGGACATGACACTGACCAAGTGATGTGGCTGTCAAGGAAAATATTGATTTATTGATTAAT
Organism: Myxine glutinosa; assembly: GCF_964187855.1. NCBI lineage: Eukaryota > Metazoa > Chordata > Myxini > Myxiniformes > Myxinidae > Myxine > Myxine glutinosa. The sequence continues at coordinate 68,428,413 of NC_136267.1, forward strand.
CATTTAATAAATTAACTCGTTGATTTATAAATGACTTATTTAATTAAAATTCCTGAGAGATACATCTTCGGATGAAATACTTGCAGATTGGTTATGCTATGAGCCAATTGATTAAGGAAAATATTTTGTGATGGCCATATTGGCAATTTCGTGGCCATATTCGTGGCAACTCAGTTAGTGCCACTGCACCTTTAAAATGCATCCCTGCGTTCATTTTTCGATCGATTGAGTTGAAATTTTGAACAATCGGATCTGGACTGTCGTTGTTAACGACTCTAGCACGCACTCGTCCAATCAGGATGGAGCGGTATGGTCCCCGGATCATCACTGCCCGCAGTTTTAATTAATTTTACTTTTTCTCTTGGTCATATAATTTTGAAGACATGCGTGTCATGATAGAGGAAATGTTTGTTCTGTTGAACGGAATAAATGTTGTTTATTTGTGTGGGAGTGTATTTTTGTGTATTTCTTGTGTATTTTGGATATATTTTCACGACTAATTCCAGTTAACATCCTGCAAAATTTGCTCGTTTGCTGGCCGAGTCGAAATTGCGTTGAGTTTCTATGGCATGCGCCATTAAAAGCGCTGTGTAATGGTTGAGCTCCTTTTATTTCGGTTTGGTCATGCGGATGAGCAAACAAAGTGACAAATGCTGCGGCTGGAGCAGTAGAAGCGATGTTTTTTTAAATGGAAACGATGTAATGAGTAATTAAAAGTGGGAGGGGGCAACACCACGCATACCTCTTTTAAGGTGTGTATAAACCCTGGAATATTTCAGCAATCAATACAATGCTGAAACTATGTAAGTTAAGTTAATGAGTAATTTACTGAGTAATTTAATGAGTAATTTAATGAGTAATTTAATGAGTAATTTAACGAATAATTTAATGAGTAATTTAATGAGTAATTTAATGAGTAATTTAATGAGTAATTTAACGAATAATTTAATGAGTAATTTAATGAGTAATTTAATGAGTAATTTAACGAATAATTTAATGAGTAATTTAATGAGTAATTTAACGAATAATTTAATGAGTAATTTAATGAGTAATTTAATGAGTAATTTAACGAATAATTTAATGAGTAATTTAATGAGTAATTTAATGAGTAATTTAATAAGTAATTTAATAAGTAATTTAATGAGGAATTAAAAGTGGGAGGGGGCAACACCACGCATACCTCTTTTAAGGTGTGTATAAACCCTGGAATAAACGTGGGAGGGGGCAACACCACGCATACCTCTTTTAAGGTATGTATAAACCCTGGAATATTTCAGCAATCAATACGATGCTGAAATGATGTAATTTACTGTGTAAGAGGGTCGACCTTGGGTTTGTTTGGGTTTGTTGTTTATTTTGTGGATGTGTATTTTTTGTGTATTTTGGATATATTTTCACGACTAATTCCAGTTAACATCCTGCAAAATTTGCTCGTTTTCTGGCTGAGTCGAAATTGCGTTGAGTTTCTATGGCATGCGCCATTAAAAGCGCTGTGTAATGGTTGAGCTCCCTTTATTTCGTTTTGGTCATGCGGATGAGCAAACAAAATGACGAATGCTGCGGCTGGAGCAGTGGAAGCGATTTTTGAATTGTTCAATGATTATTCGATATTGTTATGACTTATTGTCAATAGGTATACTGAGTGGCCATGAGGTAGCCTGTTGCTATGTACAGTTTTATTCTATTGTTGATTATACCACATAATTGTGGTGATAAAGGAAATGTTCGTTTTAAATAGATGATTATGATATGACCATGACTATAAAATCATGATGATTATTATGAATGATATCATAGGGTTCAAATGCAGAATGATTGCATGAACTTGGGAAAGAACTTTCAAGCCCTATGGGATAAATTGGGTGTTACAAGCAATGGAGCTTCAAAATTTAGCATGATTGAAGGAATTTTACAGTCTTATTTCAGTAGTTTTACGAAATTTAAATTGCCAAGAGATTTTGGGTACTATTAAAGAAAAAAAAAAATGATGAGATATTTTTTCCAATGAACTTTAATATCTGCCATCCATTTTGGCTGTCTCACGAATGAAGGATGAGTTGCCTTTAGTGGTTGCAAAGAAAATTTGTGGAGACCAGGCAAAATGGGGAAATATGTCAGATATGACCCTAGGACAGGACGGTGATTCATCAATTGACATGAGGTACGAACCAGAGGTGACGACCGATGAGTCGATCTCAGTCAATGGATGGACCTGTCCTGACATCATTGGGGAAAGGGCTTATGCAAGGAGTCATTCAAAATGATTAATTTGATTTATTGATGAATATTGATGAATTAATTGAAATTGAATAATTGATTGAATTGTTAATTGATTGAATCTAATTGATTGAATTTAATTGCATAAATTGAACTGAATAAATTGAATTGAATATATTGATTGTTTGATTGATGAAAATGCGGTCTCAAGAAAGAAGCTTTGATATATTTGCGAGATATTATCAATGTGGAGACAACCTGGGAAAATTGAGCAAGGTGGTGAGTTTATATACAGATATATATGTGCGGTTACCATTGTGTGATTTCCCCGTCAAACAGAGCGGACACCTGAGGATTCACCCATTTCATACTGACCCTCCGGCTCATCTGCAAATACTGATCTGTGAGATTGGATTGTGCAAAAGCCACAGCTGAGGGAGATTCTCTGGAAATCACCGTGTGAACAGGTGGAGAGATCCTTCCTGGAGGTACGAGTGAAGCTTTAGAGGAACCTGGAACAAGCTACAACACATCCAACGCTACTTTGATAAAAGGCAGAATGGGAAATGGAGCCTGCAAGAATACACAAGGACAACCAGAAATTCCACAAAAAGGTACTTGTACACATCATATGTACGACCGTTATGGTGCCGAAGCTATAAGACAGGTCGAGAATTGGTATTTGTGGACAAAGGGACATGATGAGGAGTTTCCAAGAGATGGTACATTCGAGCGAAGTCGATTGGAAAGATTGGAACAAAGATTGAAAGCCAGGAAGAGACAGAATCTAACGGTAGACTGGCTTGCATTCCATCTTTGGGATGGTGAATCCAGACAACGGGAACAGCAAGAACGGATAACGGATCTAGAACTTAAAATAAAAAGGATACAGGATACAGTGGAGGAGACAAATGCACAACTGCCCTCGAAATTAGGAACGAAAGTGACAGTTGTCCCATCAGATTTCCAGTTGTCTCCCCAAAAAGGACGGTACAGAGAATTTTTTCGTGTTTCAGGAGATAACGAGAGATTGCAGTGGCAACTCAGGGATGTAGAGATGCAGCCCAGCAATACAAGTGCACAGGTGCACAGATCAGACAACGACAGAAACCGGTGTTTCAAATGTGGACGGATGGGACATTGGAAAAGAGGATGTCCGTATACCAAAAGGAAGACAAGTTAATAGGGTAAACCAAGATCAAGGGTACCAGTGCTGACCGATACCTCAGACAATGATTAGGCCTTCATTGCTGCAAATCCCAAATGATGATTGGCCTCAACAGATTCGATTACTGGACAAACATGAATAACTGTCGATGATTCTTGTGTCTGAAAAGTTTTCAGAGCAAGAATGATTCATTTTTTCTTTTTGCTTGTTAACAAATTAATAATTAATTGATCAAATGCCAAAATTGGATCTTCTATTTTGGGCACAGCAATTTTAAATTTACAAAGTTTGGAACAATTGCGTTGCAATTGTTGGCAAACCAAGTAACAAGAGTCACATGATGATCAGGTGGGAATTTCGGACTATTGTTCCGCACGATTGATAGGTCAATGGTCGACTGACATGCAAATGGGTGTGTAGTCAAAATTTGGATAGATTATTGTGAAGGCAGAAAGGGTAATTTCAATGTGACATCATAAGGGTTTTCTAAGAATGGACTTTTGGTTTATTTGTCTATAAGCATTTTGAATTTGATTGACAAATTTTATGAAATTGAAATAAAATTGACACCCATCTGATCTGTAAATAATGGTTCCAACGCAAACAAATATGCATAATGCATGTGTGTGTGTGTTTTTGTGTATCAATCTTACAAGATTGTTGACACCGACAGTGTGCCTGTCTGGAAATGGATAGTTATATGTGGATGGGATTGGGATATGTGGATGGGATTGAATATCCAGAGAATCCGTAAAATAAAATAGAAATATAATTTGATTATGAGCATTATCTCTTTTGTCAAGGGAAATGGAATATAAAAATTTGATGTGCTGGGTTATGAGCAGCCATTAATTAATAGTAAAATTGTGAGTAATTTTGGGATTCCATTTTTGATAGAATGTATATGAGAATAACATCTATTTATGGATATGAGCTTCATAAAAGGAAATGAGGAAGTACAAAATCATCCAAATTTGGGAGAGGTCTTACACTGACTTCCCAGAATACTCTGCTCATGGATTTTATATATATAAACTTGAATTTTATCAGCATATAAATTGTGCTGTATGTATGGATGTGTTTTAGGCATAGATGATATGGGAAAAGAGTAAAGAAAATTTTGCTGGTTTGAACTATTGTGGGTTTTCAGTTCTGGAGTTTAAACAAAGTCACTGGTTAACAGATGAGAAAGGATAGTAAATAAATTATTCTCTGCTGGGCAAATTAAGTACGATATTACTAAGACTTATGAGAGCTATTGTTCCGCCTTACAGCAGTGGAAAATTATTGGAAAAAATTAGATCCAACATAATGAATCTATAAAAGAATGTGATAAGGATAATATCCTCAATTTGTACTAATTATTTGATTGTGGGTAAAGGAATTAAGTCATCGTAGTGGATTGTTAACAGCAGCCTGAAAATGTCCTGAGAGTGTGCATCCATGTAATCAGAAATCCCAGATTTGTTTTTACAAACAACATTTTGGTAGAGGTCTTGTGTGGAACACTTCCTTGGTAGATAAAAAACGGTACTGCATGCTGGCAGCCACTTTTGCGGCCAGTTAGGCCAAACAAATTGAGAGGAAATTGTAGTTAAATACGTAAGTTACACATGGCTATTTGTAAAAAGGAAATTTGTTGAGATGGGAAACATTTTTTCGAAGGTTTATTAAGGTGTTATAATATGACATGTGGCAAGGCAAACTATTGGATGGGAAAATTAGATCTGGCTATAGAATAAATTTATTGACCCCTTGAAGTTAATCCTTCAAATCATTGTTTCACTGGCATTTTTGTTCAAATTGGAAATAGTTTGGTAGAGCTTTGGTTAAAACCTTTGGTTGCGGTATCTTGGAACGAATTGATAAACCATAGGAGATTGATAAGAATAGAAACAAATATGGACCCAAAATAGAAAGTTGGATTCATGCCTCTCATTGCAAGCAAGCACATGGGGCTAAGGTGGACGATCCCACAGAAAATGAGGCTGCACCTAGCAGCCCAGCAGAACATTCAGTGGTAGAAAAATGATAGTCATGATTTACAGTCATTTGAATTACATTTTAACACCCCTTGCATTGATAAACATTACATTTTCAACATGTGATATTCCTACTTGGAATAGTGACATTTATTTGCCTACATGACATACAATTACCTGCTGATATTAATACAGCATGAGTGAAAAAATGTATCACAACTACACCCATGATCAGGGGATTGAGTTCAACCCCGGGAGATAGGGGGATCAGGGTAAGACAAATAATCTGATTATGTTACATATTAAGGGATTTTCTTTATTTACCTTTTAGGAAGCTTGTTAGTTTGGTATATAATGTTAAATGTCATCGACATATAACTATGTCATAGATATGAATATATACAAGGAGTAGCAGACTTGTTTGTTGGTTTAGTAGTTATATTGGCAATTGTTTTAGTGGTGGCTTGCTTGAAAGCCTTAGTGACGGTGTGTTTGAATAAGGTAACCAACAACACGATGATAACACATGAAGTGACAAATGAGGAAAGAAATGTGGAACCAAAAAAGGAAGACTTTTATGGCGACATAAACAGTAGAATTAAGATAATGGCATAACGACAATGTTATGAGTTGTGTCAATTACAATATCAATGAACTCATATCACCACGAGTGACACACTGTTAGGGAAAAAAAAAAAAAAAAAAAAAAAGAGGGAAAAGAAAAAGTGGAGAGGAATTATGGTAATTATACATTATGCTTAATTTGTTGGTTTGGGAAAATTGTTGTTGGGAATTAGGTATTCCCGTTTGTGATTGTAATCATATACAATGCTATTCTTAGTTTAGTAATAAAATACATACCTGATTGAATATTATTTGTGTGACGCATATAAATGAATATAACTTTTTGTGTTAAGGAAAAACAACAAATTGTTGAATGTGAAACTGTCGGAAGATATACATGATTATGCTGATTTCATGGTAAGATGTACCCTATCTGATTCAGTGTGTGCGGAAAGCAGATTCAGATATGACTGAGCATAAGGATAAGACGAGATCACATTTTGGAGGGATTGCTAACGGAATTGGGAAGAAGAAAGAAAGAAAATTTGTGGCTAAAAAATGAAGTTAATCGTGGCATACACCCTCTTTCTCAAAGAATGATGAAGACATTCTCCCGTGTAACTTGGAGATGGATGCTTACCTTCACCAAGGAAATTTATGTGACCATCTGCCTGGATCACACTGCAACATATGAAAGAAAGGCGATCACTTACTCTTGTTCGAAGGCTTGGAACATTCATCACATCAGAAGTTGCAGGACAACGACATTTTACCTGCAACCTCTGTGAAATGCGGGAACATATGTTATTACTTCACCAACTTGCGGGGAGCCAGCATGGAGCTGCAAACAAATGGCTGTGCCTTTTCACAACAGCTGTGCACAATTCCGCTGGTTGCTCATGGTATGGACCATGGATGACCTGAACACCATGGTCCCAACATCATTGTGGATGCATCCGGCATCCCTGTTCCACATCTTGCTGGCCAATCAACGTCACACCAATACTTGCTGCCCACTCATAATGAGGGAAGAGGCAAGTCGACTACAACTGGGCGAAGGCCTTGTTCAGGAATTATTATGGTTTACAGCAAAAGTGGCAAGAATGCTACATGGAGAGCAGGGTCAGTCTATGACTCCGCACTGTTACCACAACAGCGAAATCCTACACGAAGTAGTGCAGGTGTTATGAAGACAGAAAATGTTTCATACCTGGATTCAAACACAAGTGATCAGCCCTTCCTTTCAAACAAAGTCAACATTTGTGTGGAGGCAAACGTTTTTGCCAGATGTTGCAGATGCTTTACAAAACTTGAAAATGAAGTGAAATTGTTGTATCTTGGTGATGGTGAAGTGTTGTTTTGAAAAGATATTTGTGATGCAAATGCAATAGATTGAACAATATGGAAGGAGTCAATGACCAACGAAATGTTTTGTGATTCTTGCAGGATGACGGTGTATGCCCAAGGGAATGTAATTACCAAAGTTGTGGTTTGAGTACTTGTATTGATATTTACTTATACTTGTATTGATATTTACTTGTAGTGATTGATTATTTACTTATACTTGTATTGATATTTACTTATACTTGTATTGATATTTACTTGTAGTGATTGATTATTTACTTATACTTGTATTGATATTTACTTGTAGTGATTGATTATTTACTTATACTTGTATTGATGTTTACTTGTAGTGATTGATTGTTTACTTTTATTGATGTTTAGATTAATGGTTAATATAAACAAAAACAAAAAGATAAGTGAATTGTGGAAATGTAACTCATTGATTGTAACTCAGTATAACTCATTGGTTGGAAGCAGGTACTAGCAGGTGGTTGTAAGAATGTCAGGAATGTATCTCGCTCTGTCGAAGCTGGGAGTCCTTTTGTCCACCTTTATTACGACCCCGGGCTAACACACATTCCCAAGCCCGCACTATTTGTTTTTGGACATCGGGATGCAAAGAGGGTGAAGAACCTCCCCAGCAGGGAGGCGGTTGTGGATGACCAAGGAGCTTCAGCGCATGGAGGATTAACATTCAGCGCACGGAGGATTAACTCCAATTTGCCCATATAAGCAAGAGCAAACTTTGAGTCAGGAGGACTTGCCACGAGAACATCTGCCCGACGGACGAACGAGTATGCAATGGGAAAGCAGCGCCAGGAGAGCACCGGCCAATGAGGAAGAACCAACGACTTGAATTACTAAATTCGTTATGGTATTGTAGTTCCTTATTATATTGAAACAAGTGAACTAGTAGTTAATAAAGTCTTGATCTTTTGTAAACCTGTTTCCGGTCATTGGAGTCTCGAGTCCCAAACACACTTCCACGACAGTCCTAAAGGCTCTAAAGGTTGTAAAGGGTCTAATGGGGTCTATAGGGTCTTAGGATTATGAAGGGTCTCATGGGTCTAATATTTCTAAACGGTCTAACAGAGTATATATGGTTTTAGGGGCTCTAATGGGGTCTATAGGTTATTTTGGGTCTGATAATTATACTGGGTATTCAGGATCTTATGAGTCTTAAGGGTGTAAGGGTTATAGGATACAGGATCTATGGGGTTCTGAAGTCTCTAACGGGGTCTATAGGGAACAAGAGTAATAATGGAGTATATAGGGTCTACAGGGTCAAAGGGTATAAGTGGTCCATAAGGTCAATGGATCTAATGGTGCTTTTCCATTGCACAGAACAGTACGGTACGGCATTGCACAAACGGTTCGGTACGGTAATCCCTGTGTCGTTTTTCCATCGCACAACAGAACCGTAAAAATAGGCGGAGTTATCTGAAGTGACGAAAAAAAACGCGACCGCTGTGGTGACGTAGTTTCTCATGCGACACTAAACTGTTAACGGCTCCGCAACTATGGAGGAACTTGAAGCTGTGTTTTACTTCTTCGTAGGGTTTTGGTTTTATCTGAACATGAGTTTATCAGCAAAATGCAAAAAGACAGAGGACGTGTTTGAGAAGAACCTGAAAGGATAGCTAAAAAGAGAAAGAAACTTTTGCAGACAATTATGAAGACCGACAACGAAGATTTCGGCCTTGTTCGTCGCCGTAAACAAAGAATGAACATAGCATGACGGTTCTGTGACGATTGCGATTGACCAATCAACGGTCTGCAGTATTGCTAGCTCCACCCATAGGTCCGGGTTCGGCTCGCTTGTTACCTATCCATAGGGGGAACCAAATTTAGCATGGGTACTTAGGTACGGTACGGTTCACTTGGCAATGGAAAAATGAAAAAACGGATTTTTGTTACAGTACAGTATGGTACGGTATCGTGGTGGAAAAGCGCCATAAGTGGTCCAAGAGGGTCTAAAACAGGGGCGGGCAACCCCCGGCCCGCGGGCCACATCCGGCCCGCGAAGGCTTAGCGTCCGGCCCGCCACCCTGCTAGGCTTTATTATTGCAATCCGGCCCGCGGACCTCCCAGTAAAACTCATATCATTTGTAAATGTAAGAGTTTATATTTAGCCGGTCTGAATTCAAGAAAGGGACATTTTGTCTTCAGCACCGTCCTCTTCCGGAAGACATGCGCACGGGGAACTGTCTTGCCTAGACACCGCCTGCTTGCTGATAGGCGGTCTTTTCAAATCAGCCGGCATGTGATACGGACGTCCTTCCGATTCAGTCAGCTTGCGACAAACGTTGGTGTCTGGGACAAATAACTTGCAACAAAGAGGTAAGCGACGCAGAGTTCTCTAAACCTATTTCAATTTTCACTTTCTTTCAATTTGCTTTGTTTTGTTTGTTAGAACATGTTATTATCTTTCATTTGCTGAGTTTAAATAATTTTATTCTCCCTTTTTATTTGTAAAAATAAAAATATAACGAACTTTCTATTTGTAAAGAAAAAATATATATAACGAACTTTCTGTTTGTAAAAGAAAAAAGAAATTGACGAACTTTTGTTTCAAAGGAAAACGAAATTGACGAACTTTTGTTTAAAAGGAAAACGAACTCTTTAAAAAAAAAAGTATGCAGACTGATTCATTTCCTGTATTTCAGTTTTACGGTGAAACTGTGTCATATTCAGCGTTGGCCACGTGCGCGCAAAATAAATACATTCATCTGTACAATTCGTCTTCCGAGATTTTTTGTGCCCCAGATTGCTTGCTGTTACATCATTTATTCATTGCTGATATACCTAATTTTCTTCCTTTTCAGCTCATCATGTCTGCAACCCAGCGTGTGAAGAAGAGGAAAGTGGACCTCGAGCGTCGGATCTTCAACCCTGAGTGGGAGAAGTACTTCTTCATCGAGCGCTTTGGACAGGCCCAGTGCCTCATATGCTTGAAGACTTTGGCTGTCCTAAAAGAGTACAACGTGCGCCGCCACTGGGAGACAGAGCACCGCTCGTCAAACTTCGCGTCGGTGTCTGCCACCGAAAGGAAGGACGCCATGGTTAGACTATCAGGCAACTTGGAGAAACAAACTTCACTCTTCCGCAAGCAGAATACTGAGGCCGAAAAGGTGACGCGCGCCAGTTATGAAGTCTCCCGCATCCTTGCTCGCCGAATGAAGCCATTCGCGGATGGGGACTTCATCAAGGAATGCCTCCTCGCTGTAGTGGACTCCGTCTGTCCAGAGCAGCATTCCGCCTTTGAGAACGTGAGCCTTTCGTCCCGCACCGTTCGTCGCCGCATCGAGGATATGTCGGAAAACGTGCACGACTCACTCAAAACACGCAGCTCAAATTTCGTCGCCTTTTCCCTCGCTCTGGATGAGAGCACCGACACAAAGGACACGGCCCAGCTGTCCGTTTTCATCCGTGGCGTCACCGCTGACTTTCAAGTGTGTGAGGAATTCCTCCAGCTTGTCCCGCTGCGCGACACCACCACTGGGAAAGACATCTGCGACGCCGTGCTTCTGTGTGTTGATCAGCACTCCCTGGACCTCTCCCGTCTTGTGTGTGTGACGACCGACGGTGCCCCGGCGATGGTTGGTGAGAAGAAGGGCGCCGCTTCGCTGCTAGTGCGTCACTGTGCAGCCGCCGGATACACTCAGCCCATTAACAAGATGCACTGCATCATCCACCAAGAGTCCCTGTGCGCTAAGTCTGCCAACCTCGTTGGTGTCATGTCTGTCGTGGTGAAGGTCGTCAACTCCATCCTCTCCCGCAGCCTTAACCATCGTCAGTTCCAGGCACTGATGGACGAGGTGAACGTGCACTACAACGACCTGCTCTACTTCTGTGAGGTACGCTGGCTGAGTCGTGGGGCCATGCTGTCTCGGGTGTGCGACCTACAGCAGGAGATTTCCACCTTTCTACGTCAGAAGAACCTTCCCCACGCTGATCAATTCTCTGATCCGCGGTGGCTAGCTCGCCTGGCCCTGCTCACGGACATCACGGCGCACCTGAACACCCTCAACATAAAGCTGCAAGGCAAAGACATTCTCGTGACAGACATGTACGCGCACATCACTGCCTTCGAGGTTAAACTGCGCTTGTGGGAGGCTCAATTGGCTTCTGGTCAGTTTGTGCATTTTCCTCGCCTTGCTGCATGTGCCCCTGACGATGTGGACCTGGGCACTTGCGTTAGTGTCGTCAACTCTCTACGTGAGGAATTTGCTTCCCGTTTTGCAGGAGTCAGGGTGCTGGCTGCAGACTTCAAGCTTTTCACTGCTCCCTTTGACTTCCCCGTGGAAGACGCCCCTGCCTCCTTACAGATGGAGTTGGTGGAGCTGCAGTGCAACGATGAAATGAAGGCGAAGTTCCGCACCTCTTCTCCATTGTCCTTCTTCCGCGACACCGTTCTCCCTTCTAACAATTTTCAAAAATACATTGCCCATGTCCAACGCATTGTGGCCATGTTCGGCAGCACCTACTGCTGTGAACAGCTCTTCTCGAAAATGAAGTACACGAAGTCTCACCTTCGCTCCCAACTCTCGGACCGCCACCTCAATGACATTCTTCTGTTGTCTACCTCAACCATCGAGCCAGACATGGAAATACTTCTTCATGGCAAACAGCACCAGCAGTCTCATTGATTTGTAGAGTGTTCAATGCAATTTTTGTACAATCTATTCATGTAAACAAAATATAGTAATTCTGAGATTTCGTTTTTCACTCCGGCCCGCGATCTCCTTCCAAAAGTCTCATCTGGCCCTCACTCTGAAAAGGTTGCCCGCCCCTGGTCTAAAAGTTATAAGGGGTCGATATAGTCAAAAGGGTTTAAACAGGGTTTAATGACTCGAAAGGTCCACATGTCCTAAAGGTGTGTTCCAATAGTACATATTTCATAGATGTAATGAATAGACATAGTCAAGGTCAAATAAAAAGTAATTAATAGATGTACCCACAGTCCAACACACGTTCAAACAGTACGTAATTAATAGACATACGAATAAAGATTGACCAAGGCTTCACCTCGAAGAGGTTTCACCATCCACCCATATTTTTTACTTGTATATACAGTGTATATATACAGTATGTGTATATATATATATATATATATATATATATATATATATATATATATATATATATATATATATATATAATATATATATATATATATATATATATATATATATATATATATATATATATATATATATATATATATATATATTGTTATGGATTTGAGAATCTTGTTGTAAATATCACCCTCTGTAAGTGTAATGAATTCTTGTAAATATCTCCGTTTTGTGTGTAAAGGTCAAAGGTCGTCCTCCTAGTTAATCCATATACATACACGCAGGCCACCATATACCCTTCTAAATTGTTATTTCTTTATTATGTGTATTAGTTTAAGGTTGTGTTTCCCATTAGTTGACTCTACATTCCACCGAATTCAAATAAGATAGATCCCCTTTCAATTCCCCATTTGTCCGCAATTGCCAACTGCATTCGCGCTCCATTGAACACGCGGTCAGTTCGGAGAAGAAAGGCGTGTCTCCGCCCTCGTCATCGGAGGGAGGAGTGAGCCAGCCCCGATCAACCAACCAAGGATGAGGGGTTTGGCTTGAGAGGGCGTTGAAAGAACGACCGGGGAGGTTCGCGAAGATTCGAGGGTGTGGCCTATATAACCCGTCATGCGACGCCCCCACCAGAGATGATTGAGGGAGAGAGATGATTGAGAGGAGTTCAGATGCGTCAGAGAGAGTCCACCGGTGGTTGTTGCTGAGAGTAAGACAGAAGGGAGAAGTTCATCAAAAGGAGTTTACCGCAGCTTTGGACAAACCGCAGCTTTGAACCAACAGCAGTTTTGACCACCGCAGCTTTGAGCGTCGACAGCGGTGATGGCAGTTGCGGCCACAAAGCGCCGCCGCCGTGCGAACACGCCTGCGGAGGGGCGGCGGCTGCTCACTCCCGGCCCGACCATTCTCCTGCTCCGGCTGAACCTTCCTCTCCTTCCAGCCATTCATCCCTATCATCATTCCCCGTGTAAGTCTGATTGTCGTCCGTCTTCTGTGTTGTCCTGGGGTTTAAGTAAGCCTGTATAAGCTAGAAATTGCTCTGTGTCCTTCTGGTCCTTCCATCCTTCTGTAAATTATTTTCGTTTCTTTCCTTCTCCTTGGTTCCTTTAATTGTGTAAATAGTAGTAATAAATTATATTTGTTCTTCCTACTTTTGCCTTCTTCTTCTTCTTCACATCCTTTCGTCTTTGAGGTTTCCACATTGAACACCTGTGGCGCGATTTTGGCCAACGTTTGAGAATCGGGTCAGTTACTTGCTAATGGTTCGTGCTGCGGCTGCTAATCCGCTCGGCAATTAACATCTTGTCCGCGGTCGCGAACGAGGTTGCTCACCTGCCTCTCCGGAGGGAGCTTGGGCAACTTCAGGACTCACGTCGGTCAGTCGCACACAAGGGGATTAATCCCCCCTTCTTAACGGGAAAAAGGCCGACGTGGAGATCCGCAACAATTGGTGTAAGGAGTGGGATTCGGACCCGAAGTGCGCTTAGCGCACTCAAAATTACGAGTGGCCCAAGATTTGATTTTATTTAACATTCCAAATTAAAAAATCGTGCAATGGATGATCAAGGCGAGCGGATGCCGGTGGGTGAGATAGAAGGGGGGGGTAGAATCGACCCAGGACCCCGGGGAGGATTTGGGAGTAATGGAGGAGCGCAATACACATTGGGTTGAGGGGGTATCAGGTGCACAAAATGGCGACGCCGCGCACGAGGTTAGAGGCGCACAAAATAGCGGCGGCTCGCAGGTGGCAACAAGAGCCAAGCCCACGGTACCAGCGGGTTGGGACCTGCATTTACTCATAGAGCAATTACGAGCATCTGTAGAAATGCAGAGGGCCAAATTAAGGGCAGAAATGGGAGAAGTGGGGGACAAATCCGCCCGGGAAATAAAAGGGTTAAAATTAACCCAGGACCCCAGGGAAGGAGAAGTACAATTGGTAATGGAGGGAGCAGATGAGGGCACAGTAGAGGGGGTTGCAGAGGGACAAAATGGCGGCGCTTCGCACGCGGCGACGAGGGCCACGCCCGCTGCGCAAGTAAGGGCTGGGGACATGCAAGCGTTAATTGGTTCGTTCGTTCGTTCTTCGACCACGTGTTTCTCCCCCATTTCCCCAGATAGATTGTCAAATTTCAACTCGTTATTTTATCGTCCATGCGTTATTGTTTTTATTATAGTTACTTTTGGTTTGAATTTCCTGTAACTTGTAATTATTTAATCGTGTTCTGCTCCTCGTGTGCGGCCTTGTAGTTGTACCCCCGTCGGTGTTTGTTATCTTAATCATGTTTTGCTTTGCTCTTAGTTTTTTTCCCTTCTACCCCGAACATAATACTCTGTCTAACGTTCTAAATCCCCACCTCCCCCCCCCCCCCCACCCCCAAAAACCAAACAAACAAAAAAAAAACCAAAAACATTTATTTTCCTTTCTCCACGTGTACTGTTGACTCATCCTGTATTTTCTGTCCAGGTGTGCTGTTCGCCCCGCCCCCATTAACTCCTTGCCATCCACCGTTTGCCCTTCACGTGACTCGTGGTGGTCCCTCTCGGCTCTCCCCCCGTTGGTATTTTTGTGCACATAAGATTGTTCACGGTTCTGTTTAAATATTATTTAAATATGTATAACCTTTCCCCTTCAGTGTTTTACTCAGTGGTATTTTACAACACGCTGTTTTTCTTCCTATTTAAAAGGCTTTTCTCAATTTGCTCTCCAACTCATTCCACCTCAAAAAAAAGAAATTCAATATCTTATACGTCTCCCTCACTACATGGTCTAAATTCACATTCATTCCATCCCTCCTCCATCATTCTGAACCGGATTGCTAACTTGAAAATCACAACAAACCCAATTTGTTTTCAATGTTCGTCTTTCATTAATCATCCACTTTCTAAACTCCCCCCTTGCCCCGCCACTCTTAAACTCCCCCCCTACCCCTCCACTCCTGAACTCCCCCCTTGCCCTTCCACTCCTGAACTCCCCCCTTGCCCTTCCCCTCCTAAACTCCCCCCTCACTCCTCCCCTTCAAAACTCCCCCCCAACCCCTCCCATTCAAATCTCCCCCCATACCATTCCTCTCCAATTCTCCCTCCTCTCCCCTCCTCCTCAAAGCTGCCTCCTCCCCACTTCGTCTCCCTTCTATCTCATACCTCCACCCCCCCCCCCAACCTTCTTCTTTCCTCTGCCCCCCCTCAAACAACCCCTCACTGTGCCTCATCCCTTCACCTTCAAACCTTTCATCCTCCTCATCCTTCCCTTTCTTGGAACTCTTCTGCAATCGCTGACACACTAACAACTGCTCTCCCTACCTCCCCCTCTCATCCTTCATCTTACCCTACTCCTCCCCTCCCCTGTCCTGTACCCGATGCTCCCCCTCTCTCTTCATTAACGGTATGGACCTCAAACATCCGGGGCCTTCGCTCAAACCTGACTGATCTCTCCATACAGGTTGCTTCTGACAATCCAGACTTGATCTGCTTAACAGAGACTTTCCTCCTTCAAGATGTCTCTGATTCCTTAATATCTCTTCCTGGTTACTCCCTCCTCCGGTATGATAGACCTGAGCCTCGGCCTGGTGGTGGGGTGGCTATCTTTATCAAAAACTCTCTTCCTCACTCTCCTTGCACTGCCCTCTCTCCTCCTCACCCCCAGGAGTACCTCTGGCTACGGCTTCCTCTCCGCTCCCACCTTTTGTTCATATGTGTTCTGTACCGTCCCCCAAACAGTGATGACTCCATCTACATTTCACTGTCTGACAACATGGACCAACTTCTATCCACTCATCCCAACTCTCTCTTCCTCATATGTGGTGACTTCAATTGTCATCATGCCACCTGGTTGGGTGTGGGTTCCTCTCTCACCAGTCATGGCACCTCAGCAAAGGACTTCTGTGACTCACTGGGATTGACACAATCTGTCAATTTCCCGACCCGGATCTCAGCAAATGGAGTATCTTCTCTTCTAGACTTGGTTATGACTAACTTCCCTGCTAATGTCTGCTGCTCTTCTTCTGCTCCAATCGGTTCTTCTGATCATGTGCTTGTCAAAGTGGACATCTCTCTGGCCATTCTCAGAGAGCCTCCTCAGCGTCGACGAGTCTGGCATTTCACTCAGGCCGACTGGGACGGTCTTCAAGCAGCCATCAATCGTCTGGATTGGTCTCCCATCTCCACTGCCTCTGACATCAATTCTTCCTGGGAATTCTTCCAGAGCAAACTGATCTCTCTCATGCATAGATTTATCCCATCTCGCCTTCAGTTGTCTTACCCTTCCTCCCGTCCATGGTACACTGAATCTTGTGGTGAGGCAGTTGCCCTGAAACAACTTGCCTTTGCCTCTTGGAAGGCTAATCCAACTGAAGGAAATCTCAGTTCCTTCCACCAAGCTCGGAACAAGTGTGTGTCTACCCTCAGGAGTGCCAGGAAGCACTATCTCTCCTCACTCAAGAATGAACTCTCAAACCTGTCTCCTTCCTCCAAATCCTGGTGGCGTCTGGTCAAATCCGTTTCTGGTGTTTGTTCCCCCTCCATCCCCTCCCTTACCTCAAATGGCCACACAGTTGACATCGCACGTGACAAAGCCGAATGCCTCAACTCTGTGTTTGCCTCAAAATCCTTAGTCCCAAACCCATCTCTCTCTGTTCCCACCTTTCCCAGTCGAACCAAACTGCTCCTGGACTCTGTGACCTTCTCTCCTGACAAGGTGGAGGAGTTTTTGTCAAACCTCGACTCTGATTCTGCAACTGGACCAGATGGCATCAGCCCACGGGTCCTAAAATCCTGCTCTGCCGCTCTATCTCACCGTCTCTCTGTTCTTTTCACCCTATCTTTTGCTCAAGGTCATCTGCCAGCATCCTGGAAATCAGCAAACATTACCGCTTTACACAAAAACGGTGCAAAAACAGATCCTTGCAACTACAGACCAATCAGCCTGCTCCCAATTATCAGCAAAGTCATGGAATCCATCATTGCTTCGGATATGAAATCTTTCCTCTTCTCCAATGGCTTGATCTCTGATCATCAATTTGGTTTCAGACCAGGTCACTCTACTCTGGACATGCTGCTTCTGCTGTCTCAACAATGGATGGAGGTCCTCAATGCCAAACAGGAAATCAGAGCTGTCTCCCTTGACATATCACGTGCCTTCGATACGGTCTGGCACCCAGCTCTGCTCACCAAACTCTCCTCCTATGGTATCCATGGAAATCTCCATGCATGGCTTGCGGACTTCCTCTCTGGTCGTAGTCAACGTGTGGCCCTGAATGGATTTCTCTCATCTCCCCTTCCCGTTCAGGCTGGAGTTCCCCAAGGCAGTGTGCTGGGCCCTGTGCTTTTTCTGGTCTTTATCAATGATCTCTCCGACTCTCTGGAAAATCCTCTGTATCTCTTTGCTGATGACTCCACTCTCTGCCGCTCCATTGCTCTTCCCTCAGATCGGCAGTCTGCAGCCTCCTCACTCTCTGAAGACCTGGACAAAATCACAGACTGGTCAAACATGTGGAACATGTCTTTCAATCCTGACAAATCTCACACTCTTACTATGTCTCTCCGAAAAGATCGACTGGACAACCCTCCCATCTACTTTCTCAACAATCCTCTCCAAGAAGTTCTGTCGCTCAAGCTTTTGGGTCTCACCATCTGCCATGATCTTTCTTGGGAAAACCACATTTCCAAGCTGGCCTCCAAAGCCAGTCGCCGACTGGGCATCCTCCGTCGTGCGAAGTCCTTCCTAGGCACACCTGAGCTCCTCACCACATACAAGGCTTTCATCTGCAGTTCAATGGAATACTGTTCTCCCCTATGGGCTGGTGCTCCTGCCTCACACCTGGCTCGGCTTCACGCTGTTGAATCCAAAGCTTTCAGAATCATTGGAATCTCCCGTGATGAAGCTATCTCTGAGGGCCTTTCACTCACTCACCGCAGGCAGGTAGGTGGTCTTTCTGTCTTCTACCGACTCCTCTCCGGCCTTGCTCCCCCAGCTCTCTCTGTGCTCTGTCCCCCAAATATTCCTACAGGTCGCACAAGATCTGCCAGCCACCCTCTGATGGTTAAACTGCCGAAATCTCGGCTCTCTGCTCACCTTCACTCTTTCATTCCTCTTTTCTCCCGCCTCTGGAACAAACTCCCATACTCACTTCAATCACACTCCTCCCTCCAGGTCTTCAAAACAGCTGTTCACCACCATCTCTTATCTTCCCCCATCCAAAACCTTGATCTTTTCTACCCCCACTAATTTACCCCAGATCCACCTTGTTTGAAATTCCAACTTCTTTCCTGGAAGTCTTGGCAGTGTCCATACGTTTTATACCTCTCCCACCCCCCCCCCCCCCTTCCCATGCCTTCACCCCAAAGCCCTCTCCCTCCCACAGTTCTCTCGATGTCTCCATGTCTCTCGGTCCCTGCTCTCAAATGTTGTGTTTGTGTCCTTCCCCCTCTCTCCCCATCTTGTCTACCGCTCCCGATGTTATTTGTTTTGTGTGTCTGTTTGTCTTTCTGTGTGATTAATGTTCGCTCTTTCACGAGCCTCGATCTTGTATACAAAAACAAAAAAACAAACAAAAAAAAAAATGGCACAATTCATGTCGGAAATCAGGCAAATGAATGACAAGTCCACCAAAGAAATTCGGGAAGTGAATATTGGCATGAATAAAATGAATGGTAAAATAGATATCCAAGGGGAGCAATTGGGAAACCAAATTAAAGAAATAACTGAGGGACTGGCGAGGGCCAGAGCCACATACGAGGTAGGGGAAGCTGAGAGGGAGGTTCACCGCAGGATGGGCGAGAGGGTCCCAAGGGTGCACGACGAGGTAACGCGGATCGAGAAGCGCTGGTTGAGCGAAGCTGAGCAAAGCGCGGGTAAAATGACGGGTATAGAGATCGCGACCCGGGGTATGGGGCAGCCAGCGACCGCTGAGGTAGAGGGAATTTTAATAAAGCCAGCGGTCGTCAAAGAAAAAGTAGTGGGCATTGAAATTGAAAAGACCGGGGACTTAGAAAAGCACTCGCGGCAGGGAAAGATGGAAAATGTGCAAAGTCCCTGCTCACATCACGATGCTGTGCTTAGTAACCAAAATGAAAGTTTGCAGGTGGTGAAGGAACGAGGAAGGGGAAGCGCCCATGTGAGTCGGACTGTATATGGCACGAAAGGATTTTTCATGCGCTTGGGATCGCGAAAGCACCCGGGCGTTCGTGGAAGGTCCTTTGTGTGCTGTGTTAAAGCGAATGGCGCGCGTGTGTAGAAAAGGTGTGTGAAGGTGAACGGTGCGCGTGTACGAATGGCGTCGGAGCGCGAGTGTGTTACTGAAAGTGAGGATGAGTACACAACAGAGTGTGAAAGTGAGGATGAGTGCACAACAGAGTGTGAAAGTGAGGATGAGTGCACAACAGAGTGTGAAAGTGAGGATGAGTGCACAACAGAGTGTGGAAGTGAGGATGAGTGCACAACAGAGTGTGAAAGTGAGGATGAGTGCACAACAGAGTGGGAAAGTGCGGGTGAGTGGGAAACAGAGTGTGAAACTGAGGATGAGTGCACAAAAGAGTATGTGAGCGTTATGAGTAGACCTGAGTTTGTGCGAGGGGAGAATGCACGAGCGAGTGCTGTGACAAAGTGTGTGGGATATACGAGCGGCATTGGGACGCCGGGTTTGGTGAGTGTGAAAAGGGTCGCGTGTGCGTGTGAGCAAGCGAGTAAAGCATCGACGTTAACCGGGTTAGCAGTTAGGGCGACGGATAGCCGAGGCGAGCACTGCGTGCGCGGTGCGTTTTGTTTGCAGCGAGGACCGGCCGGGACCATAAGCGTGTCGCTCTTCGGAGCGTCGCGCACGAATCGGGCCGGGTCCTGCACTGAATGGTCGGTGCTGCGTCAGAGCGGCGATCGGCGCGATTCCGGGGGAGGGGAGCCAGGTCGGAGGGATCGGAACGGTGCCCCCTGGTGGTGGGGCGGGGTTCCGACCGGGCGAGATTGAGCCATCGGGCCGGAGGCCGCAAGAATCTGCGCCAAGATGGTGCGTGGAATCTCGGCCCAACGAAGCCTCCTCCCCAGAATCGTGAATGCCGGACGGACTCAACCTGCAGGCGACCAAACCACCCGAATTCATTGCTCGGCTGTGCAGAGCCGAGCTGTGTAATAATGTAAAGACGCACCGAGGCTCCAGTGAAAGGACATTTGGTAGGGATAGGGAATCTGTAATTGGAAAATTTTTGATTGGTTGGAATTTGATGAGAAAAATTTATAGTGGAAGATGCCCGATGTGGTGGGATGGCAAATCCACCGTCCCTCACATACGGGGCACATGAGCAATAGTTTTATGGGGTTTGGCAGTGAAAACTAGCCCGGGAGGGTTAGGATAATGTATAGGGACCTAGAGATGACCATAGGTAACGGCAGAGGTAAGTAGCAACATTGGACAGGTAGTTGGGGACATAGAGAGGTTAGAATGGTTGTTAATGACGTGGGATGTGCTTAGTTTAAAGGGAAGATGGGGAGCACCAAGTTAGAGGGAAACCAGGTAGATCAGATGATGCCGTGTGTATGAAGCAGCGTATGAGGAATAATTGTGATTGTGAGTTGTATTGAGCGTGAAAGTGTATGGAGCAGTGCATGAGGAATAATTGTGGTTGTGAATTGTATTGAATGATTGAAGAAGCCTGGGAGGAAGGAGGGTGCAGGAGGCACCAGGTGTGATTGCACAGGTGTGCAAGTGAACAGGTGTATGGAGCAGTGTATGACTGAGTAGTGGTGATTGTGTGTTGGGTTGACCGAATGGTCCTGGAGGAAGTAGGGTGCAGGAAGCACCAGGTGTAGGAGTGATGGCACAGGTGTGCAAATACAGGTGAGCATGGTTGTATGAAATAAATGGTCTGGAATATATGGAGTATGGAATGGATGGTGTGGAGTAAGTATGGTGGAAACTGTGGAGTGGAGTGGATGGTGCGAAGGTGTGAATGGGGGAAAAGTGGACCCCTATCACGAATACCCGGGGAGGGTAGTTTAAGAGTTAGGTAGATGGAGTAGGTAAATTGTGGTTGGATATTGGCGTCTGTGGTGCGTGGTGGAAGAATGGTGTTTGGATGGGTGCATTAGTGACGTGGAAATGGCTGGGCGTGTGGCCTGTTAGTGTGTGTAGTTAAATGGGCACTCCGCCACTGACGATGTCGGCCAGGTGAGGCCACAGGTGGGCTCTGGGAGCCGTTAGAGTTGTGGATGGGGCCCGAGGATCCGGAGGACGGACCCGGGTAGCCCAGTGCCAGAGGGCACCGAGTGGTGAGAGCGCCAGAGGGCCTTCCCCAGTTAGATAGGTTAGGGTAAGGAGCAGGTAAGCTCAGAGGCAACTGCAGTGGTGGAGGTGTGCAGGTGGGTAGACCTGCTGGGAGAGCCACACGACCCAGTCCTGAAATTGTGCAAAGGCACAGGGAGTTGAATCGGGGGAGTGAGACCCCAAATTGATGAAGCACCACAGTTTGGTCAATGGGAATTTGGTTCTTAAAACCGCATAGAGTGTAAGATTGCCAATGGATTGGCAGGGAAAGACCCCGGGTAGTGTAAAGTGTGTTAATGTCATTTAGAAGGTAGATAGGATGGAAATCTCCTTGCACCATCTACATCCACTCACCTGGGGTGACAGGACTCCACACCATGCCATGTTTTATTGTTTTTTTGTGCAAATGTTTTGGATTGTGAGACGCATCATGACGTGGGTGTGACATTGTGTTGTTGTTCCATCTCTCCCTCCTTATGAGGATTGATGATGAATTGGTGATGGCAAATTTTGGGTTAGAGGGATTGTGATGACGAATTTGGTATTAGGGGAAATATGGGGAAGACGAGACAGTAGTGACGAATTGGTAAGGGTGTAGATTTTTGTACATACGGGGGTAAGGGCAAGGGTAGAACAGGTGAAGGGTGGGGTGACGTACGATAGGGACAAGCTTTTCTCCGCTCGGTCTCCAGATGCACCTCACCTTGCATTGCCTTTATTGATGTGTACCCTTGTGACCTTACCCCTCGCTAACCTGCCCTCTCTGTCTTCCTTCCCCGACCCATGGATCGTGCTCTCTGGGCACTAAGGGGAGCGTGCGGGAGTCCGCCATTGTGTGCCAGAACCCCCGCAACCAGCTGTCTGCATCGATGCACCACTTATGGACCACATGTCTGTGGCTGAGCACCACTCATGGACCCCACGGGTTGGGGTGTGGCCCCTCTGCTGGAACCGGCCACGATGGCCCAAGATCTTGCTTGCGGACCGGTGAGGTGGCACCAAGCCCACAGGTGAACCACTCATAGTCGGCCCCTGTGGGCCATAAATAAAAAACGGACATGTTTGTGCATTTTTTATTTCCACCAAATAGGCAGCAAAAGACGAAGAAAGACAACATCTGGAAGAACAATGGCCAGCAGAGGGAGCCGAAGAGGAAGACCAGCACCAGGGGTTTGGTTTTTATTTGAATTGTGGTGACTGTGCACTCTGGTGCGTTTTGGTGCTTTATGGTGCTTTGATGATAGTTGGTGCTGGTGCGTCGATGCAGCGCAGGCTGTCTCCCCCCCCCCCCCCCCCCCAAAAGAACAATCACAGGTCCTGGGTTAGTTTTGTAAATACAATTAGCATCAATTGTAAATAATGCTCCCCACCGTTCATGTATAGTTTGAAGACAATTCCGCAATTCGGTTAGCTGTGGGCGTAAATCTGTTAGGCAGGGTGCAATGCAGCAGGGGGACATACTTATTTGTGTTTTAAAACAGTCACACTCAGGGTCAGGTTAAATGTAGAGGGAACGACACCTATGTGTCACACTAAGTTAAAGTTTTAGAGGCCCGAGGACGTGCCTGGAGGATGAGGGTGCAGTGATGTGGATTTGAGAATCTTGTTGTAAATATCACCCTCTGTAAGTGTAATGAATTCTTGTAAATATCTCCGTTTTGTGTGTAAAGGTCAAAGATCGTCCTCCTAGTTAATCCATATATATACACGCAGGCCACCATATACCCTTCTAAATAGTTATTTCTTTATTATGTGTATTAGTTTAAGGTTGTGTTTCCCATTAGTTGACTCTACATTGCACCGAATTCAAATAAGATAGATCCCCTTTCAATTCCCCATTTGTCCGCAATTGCCAACTGCATTCGCCCTCCATTGAACACGCGGTCGGTTCGGAGAAGAAAGGCGTGTCTCCGCCCTCGTCATCGGAAGGAGGAGTGAGCCAGCCCCGATCAACCAACCAAGAATGAGGGGTTTGGCTTGAGAGGGCGGAGAAAGAACGACCGGGGAGGTTCGCGAAGATTCGAGGGTGTGGCCTATATAACCCGTCAGGCGACGCCCCACCAGAGATGATCGAGAGGAGTTCAGATGCGTCAGAGAGAGTCCACCGGTGGTTGTTGCTGAGAGTAAGAGAGAAGGGAGAAGTTCATCAAAAGGAGTTTACCGCAGCTTTGGACAAACCGCAGCTTTGAACCAACAGCAGTTTTGACCACCGCAGCTTTGAGCGTCGACAGTGGTGACGGCAGTTGCGGCCACAAAGCGACGCCGCCGTGCGAACACGCCTGCGGAGGGGCGGCGGCTGCTCACCCCCCGGCCCGACCATTTCCCTGCTCCAGCTGAACCTTCCTCTCCTTCCAGCCATTCATCCCTATCATCATTCCCCGTGTAAGTCTGATTGTCGTCCGTCTTCTGTGTTGTCCTGGGTTTAAGTAAGCCTGTATAAGCTAGAAATTGCTCTGTGTCCTTCTGGTCCTTCCATCCTTCTGTAAATTAATTTCGTTTCTTTCCTTCTCCTTGGTTCCTTTAATTGTGTAAATAGTAGTAATAAATTATATTTGTTCTTCCTACTTTTGCCTTTTTCTTCTTCTTCTTCACATCCGTTCGTCTTTGAGGTTTCCACATTGAACACCTGTGGCGTGATTTTGGCCAACGTTTGAGAATCGGGTCAGTTACTTGCTAATGGTTCGTGCCGCGGCTGCTAATCCGCTCGGCAATTAACATCTTGTCCGCGGTCGCGAACGAGGTTGCTCACCTGCCTCTCCGGAGGGAGCTTGGGCAACTTCAGGACTCACGTCGGTCAGTCGCACACAAGTGGATTAATCCCCCCTTCTTAAGGGGAAAAAGGCCGACGTGGAGATCCGCAACAATATATATATATATATATATATATATATATATATATATATATATATATATATATATATATATATATATATACAGTCACGTGAAAATGTAAGTACACCCCATGTAAAGTTTAGACTTTTTCAACATATTTCAACATACAGCTATTTGACCTTCATTTCAACAATATTGATAGATAAAGGTGATATAATATAACAAATATCATGAAACATTTACATTTTGTAGTCCATTGTATAATTTAAATAAACATAAATGCAAATTTCGCATGTGGAAAAAGTAAGTACACCCTTGGCTCTAATAGGTGGTATTGCCCCCTTTGGCAGAAACAACCTCAAGTGGGCGTTTCTTATAACTGTCTACCAGTCTCTGACATCAACTGGGAGAAATTTTTTCCCACTCCTCCATGCAGAATTCTTTCAGATGTGCGATGTTTGAGGGGTTTCTTGCATGCACAGCTCATTTCAAAACCCCCCACAACATCTCGATGGGATTTAGATCCGGGCTTTGACTTGGCCATTCCAGAACCCTCCATTTCTTTCTTTTCAGCCATTCCTTGGTGGATTTACTGGTATGTTTAGGGTCATAGTCATGTTGCAAGGTCCACCTTCGGTTGAGCTTCAACTTTCCGACAGATGGCCTCACATTATCCTCAAGCACCCTCTGGTACAATGAAGAATTAATAGTGGATTATACGATGGTGAGCTGCCCAGGCCCTGATGGAGCAATGCTGCCCCAAACCATAATATTTCCACCAAAATGCTTTGCAGTTGGTATCAGGTTCATGTGGTCAAATGCGGTCTTTGGTTTTCGCCAAACATGTCTTCTGGTACTGTGGCCAAATAGCTCTACCTTTGACTCATCTGTCCCGAGCACATTGTTCCAGAATTGCTGGTCTTTGCCTCGGTGTTCATTGGCAAACTTTAGTCTTGCCATGATGTTCTTTCTGGACAGCAAAGGTTTCCTCCTGGCACACCTCCCATGTAGATCAAATTTGTGCAGCCTCTTTCTAATGGTAGACTCGTGCACTTTGACATCAACAGTGGCAAGAGCTACCTGTAGTTCCTGTGATGACATTCTGGGGTTCTTAGAGACTTCTTTCAGCATCTTGCGGTCTGCTCTCGGGCTGAACTTGCTGGGGCGGCCTGGCCTGAACAAGTTGGCAGTTGTTTGGAATCTTCTCCACTTGTCGATGATCTTCCAGACAGTCGAATGATTGATTTCAAATTGTTTGGAGATCTTTATAAATCCCTTCCCAGACTCGTAGGCATCTATAACCTTCTTTCTGAAGGCCTCAGAGAGCTCTTTTGATCTCGGCATGGTGACGCCGCACACTTCAACAACAAAGAGCAAACCAAACTAAATGTCTCAGGTTTAAATGAGACAGGTTCCTCCAAGATCCTCTCTGTCGATGTTCTAATCATTTTCACCTGAGCTGGTGCACCTGATTCTAATTTTAGGTATTTGAAGTAGTCATAAATGTAAGGGTGTACTTACTTTTTCCACATGCGAAATTTGCATTTATGTTCATTTAAATTATACAATGGACTACAAAATGTAAATGTTTCATGATATTTGTTATATTATATCACCTTTATCCATCAATATTTTTTTAATGAAGATCAAATAGCTGTATGTTGAAATATGTTGAAAAAGTCAAAACTTTACATGGGGTGGACTTACTTTTTCACGTGACTGTATATATATATGTATGTATATATATATATATATATATATATATATGTATATATACTGAAACACAAAAGAAACTTACCACCTTTGAAACCTTTAAATAACAATAACACTGCGTGTAGTAAATGTGTGAACTTATTTGTGGACAATAGTGTCCTCACTGTCAGACAAAACGGTCACGTATGGTCACTTGAACCTTCAATGGTCAATTCATAGCACAGCTGTTGAACAGCCATTTTGACTGTCAGTGATTAGCCAAGGGGTACGGGATGATTTTAATGAGCTGCACGTGATGTCTTGATATTGGCTTTAAAAAGGCCAGTGCAAAATGGGCATTTCAATCAACATGCCACGATTGTCAAGGGATCAACGGCAGCGTGCCCTGGGCATGCTGCAAGGCGGACTGAGGTACCGTGAGGTGGCACGTCGCCTTGGCTGTTCACACCAGACGATATCGGCCCTGGTGGACAGAGACACCCTCCACAACTCTGCAGATGACAGACCTCGATCAGGGAGGCCAAGAGTCACCACTGCAAGGCAGGACAGGCAGATGGTCCGAAGTCACCTGCGGGATCGATTCCGTCCAGCATCCCGCACTGCGGCAGAAACTCCGGGGCGTGCAAGCCCACGGATCTCCAATGATACTGCACGAAGACGACTGCATGACTATTGCAGTCATGCAAGAAACTTACCACTTGTTTGAAATGTAATAAAATTGTAACAGTTCAAAATAAAACAAACCAACAATTGCTAATTGAAACATTGGCATTTTATTGATGACATGTCAAGTTTTTGACCAAGATACACCATCTCATCAGTTTGTGCTACAGTACAGAACAGCACAGGGTGCAATGTCAGTCCCCTTTCAATAGCGTGTGTGGCCACCTTTTTTTTGGATACAGGCAGTGCATCATCGGCGTATACTGCCTACCAGTCTTTGGATGGATTGCTGCTGGATTCTGTCCCACTCAGTCCTCAATGTCTGAAGCAGCTCTACCCGTGTGCTGGCCCTGCCAACTACGCGTCTCCCAAGCTCATCCCACAGGTGCTCTATGGGATTCAGGTCAGGGGAGAGCGCAGGCCACTGCATGGTGTTGATGTTCTCGCCTTGGAGAAATGCAGTGGTAAAGTGAGCAACATGGGGACGAGCGTTGTCATGCTGAAAGGTTCTCCGTTCTGGGTGGTCTAGCAGGAATGGCAGCAGATGAGGTCGCAGGATGTTATCCACATACCGCTGGGTGTCAAGGTTCCCATCCACAACCACCAGTGGCGTCCTGTACCGGCCTGATATGGCGGCCCACACCATCACACTTGGGCCACCCCACCTGTTGGCTTGACGCACGCAACAATCGGCATATTGCTCGCCAGTTCTTCTCCAGACACGCTCACGCCCATCAGGACTGTCCACACAGAACCTTGACTCATCGCTGAAAGCGACCTCGTTCCACTGCGCCAAGATCCACCGCTGATGCTGCTGGCACCATCTCTGTCGATTGCGGCGACGGGCAGCCATCATCACGGGGCCTCTGTATGGTCTTCTGGCAGTCAGACCATAGTCATGCAGTCGTCTTCGTGCAGTATCATTGGAGATCCGTGTGTTTGCACGCCCCGGAGTTTCTGCCGCAGTGCGGGATGCTGGACGGAATCGATCCCGCAGGTGACTTCGGACCATCTGCCTGTCCTGCCTTGCAGTGGTGACTCTTGGCCTCCCTGATCGAGGTCTGTCATCTGCAGAGTTGTGGAGGGTGTCTCTGTCCACCAGGGCCGATATCGTCTGGTGTGAACAGCCAAGGCGACGTGCCACCTCACGGTAGCTCAGTCCGCCTTGCAGCATGCCAAGGGCACGCTGCCGTTGATCCCTTGACAATCGTGGCATGTTGATTGAAATGCCCATTTTGCACTGGCCTTTTTAAAGCCAATATCTAGACATCACGTGCAGCTCATTAAAATCATCCCGTACCCCTTGGCTAATCACTGACAGTCAAAATGGCTGTTCAACAGCTGTGCTATGAAGTGACCATTGAAGGTTCAAGTGACCATCCGTGACCGTTTTGTCTGACAGTGAGGACACTATTGTCCACAAATAAGTTCACACATTTACTACACGCAGTGTTATTGTTGATATTTAAAGGTTTCAAAGGTGGTGAGTTTCTTTTGCGTTTCAGTATATATATATATATATATATATATATATATATATATATATATATATATATATATATATATATACTGTATATATATACGAGGTGTGTTCAAAAAGTATCCGACCTTTTTCATAAAAAATACTCGTATCCAGATACAACAAACTTACACTAATGTCCTTCAAAGTAGTCCCCTTGGGCTGCCACACACTTCTCCCAACGGTTCTGCCACTGTCGGAAGCAGCGCTGGAACGCCTCTTTTGGGATGGCGCGCAGCTGGTCCGTCGCATTCCGCATGATGTCTTCTCTGGACTGAAATCTGGTCCCTTTCAGGGGCATTTTCAGCTTGGAGAAAAGCCAGAAGTCACACGGAGCCATGTCGGGAGAGTAGGGAGCCTGACGAAGCACAGGTGTGTTGTGTTTGGCCAAGAAACTCTGTATCAAATGTGAAGAATGGGCGGGTGCGTTATCGTGATGGAGCTGCCAATTGCCCGCTGCCCACAGTTCCGGCCGTTTGCGTCGCACAGCGTCACAAAGGCGACGCAGAACCTCTTGGTAATACTCCTTGGTGATGGTTGTGCCGTGTGGTGCGTACTTGTGATGAGCCACGCCACTGGAGTCGAAGAAGACGGTCAGCATGACTTTGACATTGCTGCGGACCTGCCTTGCTTTTTTTGGCCTCGGGGATGTTGGATGCTTCCATTGTGATGACTGCAACTTGGTTTCTGGGTCGTACCCATAAACCCAGGACTCATCGCCAGTGATCACTGTGTTGAGGAAGCTGGGATCGCTGTTCACAGTCTCCAGCATGTCCTGTGCGATCTCCAAACGGAGTTGCTTCTGCTCAATCGTTAGCAGCTTTGGTACGAACTTCGCTGAGATTCTCCTGAAGCCCAAATCCTCCTTCATAATGGAATGAACGGATCCAATGCTGACGCCCACCTCGTCTGCAAGTTCTCTGATTGTGATTCGACGATCCTGCATCACCAGGGTCCTCAATTGGTCAATGACGATCTCATTTCGGGATGTTGAGGGCCTACCCGAATGTGCTTCACTCTCCACTGATGTGCGGCCATCTTTGAAGCGGTTGTACCACTCCTTTATCTGTGTGGTGCTCATTGCTTCGTCCCCGAAGGCCTGTTGAATCTTGCGGATCGTTTCCACTTGGGAATCGCCAAGCTTTACACAAAATTTGATGCATTAGTGTTGTTCAAGTTTTTCCGTCATTTTGTCAAAAACGAAAATCCGACGGCGCTCACTTACACTTCCTCACTCATCGGCGGTCTGCCGTCGAATGACAGCTTCTGCAGGTGGGAAAAAATTCACGCGTGCGCATTAGGATCGCCTACATATGTGCACCAATCAACGCCTCCCTAGCTTCATTTGTTTACGCACGACAAATTAAGGTCGCATACTTTTTGAACACACCTCGTATATATAATATATATAATATATTGTTGCGGATCCCGGGTTCATCGACGTCCTAAGGGGGGTTTAATCCCTGCTCCCCCTCAAACTCCGGGTCCACGAGGCCGCCAATCACAACTACACTTGTGGTGGATGGATTGCTGGGCAATTCTAGCCGCCGAGCCCGCAGCTGCGCATGGAAGGGTTAACGGTCACGACACGAATACCTTCGGACACACGCAGCCGTGAGAATGAGGGCTGAACCCCGCACGAGTCACGCGGATTCTTAATGCCCGAGCGGTTTGTGCGTCGCGTGACCTGCGCCATTTAGGATATTGAACCCGATCGAGCGGTTTTAATTCGGGGCGATGCTAGGTCAATATTGGAAAGGACGATGACGGCCAGGTTGGAAACCAAACACAGTATTTATTCACAGTATTTACAGAACATAGACAAAGCGAAGAATCTTAACAGCCTTACCTATGTGCCCAGACAAGGGCCCTCATTCGTTCGGGGAAGGGGAGGAAGAGGGTAATGCGCAAGAAACGTGGCCGCTTCGTGCAGCCTGCCTGGACGGGCTCGGTCGTGCAGCTCGCCCGGATGGGCTCGGTCGTGCAGTTCGTGCGAATGGGCTCGTTGGACGGAAGCCCCAAGAATCGCTCCAACCTCGGACACCACAGCCGGAGATGATCGCGGCAGGGACGATGAGCAATGACGTGAACGTAGCAGGAACTAGAGGAGCATGCAGTATGCAGGAGCCAAGCGAGAGAGTAAGCCAGCAAGCGAGGGAGAGTAGAGCAGGAGGCCAGCGCGCGTCAGAGAGAGAGAGCCAGCGAGCGAGGGAGAGTATAGCAGGAGACCAGCGCGCGTCAGAGAGAGGGTATAGCAGGTTCTGGGCCGGGTTTTTATAACCCCCCCGAAACCCCACCCGAATGTTCCATGGGCCTCAATTGGCTGCCTGGGGTCACGTGTCGTGACAGCCCCTCATTGGCCACCCTCGGCCACTCCCTTTAGCTCTCATTGGTTGCAGCCCCTCATTGGCCACTCCCTTGGCCACTCCCTTTAGCTCTCATTGGTTGCAGCCCCACATTGGCCACTCCCTTGGCCACTCCCTTTATCTCCTCCTTTGGGCCTGCAGGGCCTGGCCTAATCCTATGACGAGGCACTTTAGGCTTCAATGAGGCCTACTATCATCCTGCCTGCCTGCCTCAACGCATATCAACGCATACTAACACTGGAAAGGGGACTATGCTTTACTTTTAATAAGAAATAACTAACTATACAAGGCTACATGTTGTGGTGTAATTAACTATAGGGGGGTTGCCTTTATTCACAAAACGGCAACAATATATATATATATATATATATATAAATATATATATATATATATATATATATATGTATGTATGTATGGTTTTTTTGGGGGGGGGAGGGGTTGGGGTTCCATGTCATTAGTTGGTGTACACCCTGTGAAGGAAGTGGATCCACACATTGGGTATTGTACCGCTAGTAACTTGCGAGCTATATGATCTTTCATTTCAACCACCTATAAATAGTAAAAGGCAGTGTGTGTGTGTGTGTGTGTGTGTGTGTGTGTGTGTGTGTGTGTGTGTGTGTGTGTCTCCACCACAACTCCAAAACCATGATACCAAGAGCCCCAAACTTTGCTTGCATACTTCTCAAACTCCAAAGGAGTGCATGAATGAAAACTGGTTGTTTGGGTGTGTCAAAACACACTTTTAGAACATGAGTAACAAGGTGCTCACAACACAAAAATGAAAATAAGCCTTACCAAAATGGCGGTGTGCCATCTTGGTCAGCCCTCTGTGACATTGCTGGGTTCTGAAGCCGCTATTTTGTTTTGGCCGATTGAAACGTGCCTTGGCTTGGAAACACTATATACTCTCACCGACTAATTAAAGCTTATACTGTACTTGAAATCAGGATTCGGATTTGAGGGTTGGATCCCCTACACTTAATAAGTATCGAAATCTGAAAAATTTAACAACATTCGCGATTCTTATAACTAAGTGTATATCACAAACTAATGAAAGCATACAATCAAAATCTAGATTCAGATTTGAGGATCGGATCCCATATCACTTAATAAGTATTAAAATCTTGAGTGAAATCTTTAAAAAATTTAACGTTAGCGATTCTTATAACTAAGTGTATTTATGAAAGCAATGCTGTTCTCCTCATTCTGCAGTCATCTTTATTCACACCTATGTAGGATAGGGTGTTTTTTCAATTTGTAAAATGCTTCATGTTTATTCCCATTTGTCCGAATTTAATTATTGTGATTGTATACAATGCCTTCAGAAAGTATTCACACCCCTTCACTTTTTCACATTTTGTTGTGTTGCAACCCGAATTTAAAATGGATTCAATTGAGATTTTTTGTCACTGATCGACACATAATACCCTATAATGCCAATGTGTATTGCACAGCGCTCCTTTCCTATGCCATCTCCAGGAGCTGCATGACGTCATCGCTGGGCACTGAAGGGGGCCCGGCGATGACACACGCTGAAACGGAGTACTCAGTTTTCAGAGTGGTCAGACGGAAGCCAAACAGTTCAATCTTGGTTTCATCAGACCACAGAATATTGTTTCTCACAGTCTGAGAGTCCTTTAGGTGTTTTTTGCAAACTCCAAGCGGGCTTTCATGTGTCTTACACTAAGGAGAGGCTTCCGCCTGGCCACTCTGCCATAAAGCCCAGATCGGTGGAGTGTTGCAGTGATGGTTGTCCTTCTGGAAGTTTCTCCCATCTCCACACAGGATCTCTGGAGCTCAACCAGAGTGACCATCGGGTTCTTGGTCACCTCTCTTAGCAAGGCCCTTCTCCCCCGATTACTCAGTTTGGCCGGGCGGCCAGCTCTATGAAGAGTTGTGGTTGTTCCAAACTTCTTCCATTTAAGAATTATGGAAGCCACTGTGCTCTTGGGAACCTTCAATGCAGCAGAAATTTTTTTGTAGGCCTCCCCAGATCTGTGGCTCGACACAATCCTGTCTCTGAGCTCTGCAGGCAGTTCCTTCGACCTCATGGCTTGGTTTTTGCTCTGATATGCATTGTCAGCTGTGAGGCCTCATATAGACAGGTGTGTGCCTTTCCAAATCATGTCCAATCAATTGAATTTACCACAGGTGGACTCCAATCAAGGTGTAGAAACATCTCAAAGATGATCAAGAGAAATGGGAGGCACCTGAGCTAAATTTCAAGGGTCATAGCAAAGGGTATGAATACTTATGTCAATGTGATATTTCAGTTTTTTTTTTAAATAAATTTGCAAAACTTTCTAAAATCCTGTTTTCTCTTTGTCATTATGGGGTATTAAGTGTAGATTGATGAGGGAAAAAATGAATTTACACGATTTCAGCATAAGGCTGCAACATAACAAAATGTGAAAATGTGAAGGGGTCTGAATACTTTCTGAATGCACTGTATATGTATCGAAATACCAAGTAATAAAAGATGACCTTCTGTACTCTTGCCTTGTATTCATCTTTTGATCTCAAATCCAAATTTCTTTCTCAAATTTCAAACAACAAATTTGACTTCACTGTTCCAATACTTATGGAGGGCACTGTATCTATATATATATATATATATATATATATATATATATATATAAACAAATGTGCCCTTCCGTCCCGATAAATGCAACACAACTGTGAAACGTCATGAGCACATGCATGCAGCTTCTCTTCCTGCATGGATAGCTTCAGCGACGACGCATACTCAGTCTATTTTAAAGAACGGTTCAATTGCCACAAATAAAGGCCTGTGGAAACATCAACCATGGTGCCTCTCTTATTGGAGCTCAACAAGACGACTCATCACAAGATCGTTTACCGGTGACCAGGCAACCTTGTCCGCTTAAATGCTGTTAGTACCTCCTAGCTTGGTAAAGCAATGTGTGTGTATGTGAATACATATATATATATATATAAGTATATATATAATTATATATATATATAAGTATATATATAATTATATATATATATATATATATATATACACTACATGGCCAAAAGTATGTGGACACTTGAATATCACACCCGTATGTGCTCGCCGAACATCTCAATTCCAAAATCATGGGCATTAATATGGAGTTGGACTCCCCCCCCCCCCCCCCCCCCTTTGCTGCTATAACAGCCTCCACTTTTCTCGGAGGAAGGCTTTCCACTAGATGTTGGATCATTGCTGCGGGGATTTGCTTCCATTCAGCCACAAGAGCATTAGTGAGGTCGAGCACTGATGTTATGTTGGGCGATTAGGCCTGGCTCGCAGTCGGCATTCCAATTCATCCCAAAGGTGTTCGATTGGGTTGAGGTTAGGGCTTTGTGCAGGTCAGTCAAGTTCTTCCACACCGATTTTGACAAACCATTTCTGTATGGCCTTCGCTTTGTGCATGGGCATTGTCATGCTGAAACAGGAAAGGGCCTTCCCCAAACTGTTGCCACAAAGTTGGAAGCACACAATCATCTAAATGTCATTGTATACTGTAGCGTTAAGATTTCCCTTCAATGGAACAAAGGGGCCCAAACCACGAAAAGCAGCCCCAGACCATTATTCCTCCTCTACCAAACTTTACAATTGGCATTTGGGCATTACTGTTGGACATTGGGCATTGGCAATTACTATGCATTTGGGCAAGTAGCATTCTCCTGGCATTCACCAAACCCAGATTCGTCCATCCGACTGCCAGATGGTGAAGCGTGATTCATCACTCCAGAGAACGCGTTTCCACTGCTCCAGAGTCCGAGGTTTACACCACTCCAGCCGACGCATGGCATTTTATGCTTGTGTGCAGCTGCTCGGACATGGAAACCCATTTCATGAAGTTCCCGACGGACAGTTGTTGTGCTAACGTTGCTTCCAGAGACAGTTTGGAACTCCGTAGTGAGTGTTGCAACCGAAGACAGACGAGTTTTACGCACTACGCTTGTGTGGCCTTCCACTTCGTGGCTGAGCTGTTGCTGCTCCTAGACGTTTCCACTTCACAATAACAGCACTTACAGTTGACCGGGGCAGCTCTAGCAGAGCAGAAATTTGACGAACTGACTTGTTGGAAAGGTGGCATCCTATGACAGTGCCACGTTGAAAGTCACTGAGCTCTTCAGTACACCCATTCTACTGCCAATGTTTGTCTATGGAGATTGCATGGCTGTGTGCTTGATTATATATACCTGTCAGCAATGGGTGTGGGTGAAACGGCCGAATCCACTAATTAGAAGGGGTGTCCGCATACTTTTGGCCATGTAGTGTGTATATATATATATATATATATATATATATATATATATATATCTGTCAGCTTCATTAAATAGGTTCTTCATTCTCAACCTTTGAACAATATCAGTTTGAATGAAGTAGGGGCCAAATATTGATGGTGTAGTATCATTTTGTAGATGACTTTTTCATCTCCCAAGTTTTGCATGTAAGCTGTTAATACGACTGAGAATGCAACAAAATGTCCTCGTACTTTGCATTTTCCAGAATGATCTGGAGTCAAATATTGGCCATTCCAGCATGTTGTTCTGGGATGGGATGCAAGCACAGCTCAGAATTGGTGAATTACGGGCTTGACGTTAGCACCACCTTATGTCGAAAAATTGCGTTAAAGTGCACCCATGCAAATAAACCCAAGAGCAGTTGATCTGAACCTTCTACCTACTCATCATCCCTCCTTTCTCCCTTCTGTTTCCAAGTATCTATGAGTATCTCATTCTCTTTTAGGCTCTTAAATCTTGCTTAATTTGGTACTTTTGAGGATAGTTTATTATACATCCTTATCAAGTTTATAATCATTTATATTTTGCCATTTATGAATGTGTTGAAACACTTGTGTGAAATTCCTCATCGTTCCATTGTTCTTTTTAGCTTAATCATTTAAAATTAAAATATCATGCAAAACAATTTAAATACAATTTAACCCTGATGTCCATTAAATTTACATCACAGTGAATCACCCCCCTCCCACACCCCCCATCCCACCAACCCCCCTGGAGCACACAACTCTACTTTGAATTTCATGATCATTAAGCTAATTTAGTGTCATTTACATTACTTTGCAGTCGATCATGGCTATCATACAACTCAGAATTCTTACAAAATGGAAAAAGGTGTAGCATTTATTCCATTTTCCGTAAAGTATTTAGTAATAAATATTCAGGTGTGCCATGCTCATTCCCAAAATATTTTCCCCTTGTTTAATTCCTCAATAAATTTTTTTAATCAACTTTTGCATGCAGTCTAACAGGATGGTGTACACTGTTGACTGCGGAAAATTTGTCGTCGAGTTGTCTCACCTGGGTTCACTACTCAGCAGTTCGACTATAAACTGTCGCATTGGTGCTTCAAAGGTACTACATCACAAAGTGCATCATCGTCGGATGGGACATTACGCTGGGGTCCTGACTGTTAGCATCGATTGCTGCTTGACATTAAATATCCCATGGTGTCTTTCAATGAAGAGTAGGTGACTTATATGTGGCATCCTGAACAAAGTCAAATTCCTGCCATGAGTACTTCTTTAAAGTCCAACCCCAAGCACCACTCCCTCTCTTCCACCACTCTGTGTTGTTACTTCAGCACCCCAACACGGAAATAAAGCAAGGCCAGGATGCTTTCTTTTCCAATGCTGCACTCAACGACCACTGGGAATGATGTCTGACAATGGCTAACAAGAATGACCGCACTGTGGTCACAACCTGTGACAAAATCTGGAAATGGGCTGTTGGAAAACGCACATTTAAAGCACTCTTAAAAGATGAACAGCACGATTTGGAAACACATTTAATGCGCTATTAAAAGATTAATTCAACTCTGCTTATCCATGTCACCCTCCCCACGGTTATATCAAAGCAAGCTGATTCGTCGCACGGTCACAGATTGTTTAACCCCAATATGGGGTCATTCAAACTTTACATAATGCTATTTTTTAGTAACTTGTGTGATGTAATGCCTGATTACGTAATGTAACACTTGATTACTGTGCATTCTGACATGCTTGATTAAACCTTACTATTATTCGACATTTGATTAGATTTCTCGGGGTCCTTCATGAATAACATTTGACCCAAACAAAGTCAATGGAAATCTGAAGCAACAAACTCAAGCCGTGTATAATTAGCAGATGGCTACAGGCCTAATGTGTTAGGCCCACCAGAAAAACAAGATGGCGGCCATATCTTTTTTTTTCTCAGTGCTATGGTGGGTTGAGTCAAGCGACAGATGTGGGTGTGGTCCGGCAGCTGTCTGACAATGGGTGCACATTTCAAATACCGAACCACAACAAGAACCCAAACAACAACAACAACAACAACAACAACAACAACAGCAATGACAGCAATGACAAGCTCTTGTCCACCTGTGACATGTTGCAGGTAAAAACGAAATAGGTAAGGATTAGCATCTGAGCTGAGGTTCACTGGTGCAACATCTTTCCTTCATGGTTGGGATACAAACATTTTGACTCGTACTCATAACTCAAGAGAACGATAAAAAAAATCTTTGCTTTGCATTACTTTTATGACAAAGAAAGATCAGGTTTATGAACTTATGAAAAAGGTGATCTCAATTCGACCAAATCCGTCCATAATTTTTTGAAATATCATGCTTTTTGAGATATATTTTTGAGATATTGAGGTTAATAACACGCAAACAAAAGATAAAAAAAATTATTGTATCCGTCCATATCTTCAACAAAATAGAATGATTTTGTCCTTGTCACACACACAACCTGTCCACCAAATTTCGTCTGAAACCGTCCATAACTTTTTGAGATATCATGCTATATATCATTTTTGGCCTTATTTCTCAATTGTGAAGAATCACTAAATTCTCGTATCCGGATCTGGAACTTCACTGACATTGAATCAATTCGTCCTTGTCACACCCCAAACCTGCCTACCAACTTTTGTCCGAATCCATCGATAACATTTTGAGATATTTTGCTGAAAGGCAAACAAACAAACAGACAGGAGTGAAAACATAACCTCTGCCACCGAAGGTGGGGACAAAGGTGAAGAGGGATAAATTAACTATGTCAATGTGTACTGTGTAGCACCACCTGGTGGTGGTGGCAGAGGGTATTGCAAATTCCTTTTTCTTACCTGGGCAACGCTGAGGTTAAAGCACTCTTCGCATGGCTAAATTAATTTTATTGGTCCATCAGCGAAGCGACGGATAGGCTCCACTAGTTGTAAAATAATAACCAATGCAATCATAACAATATTTGAAAATTCAAACGACGTTCCTAACAAGAGATTACAATAATATCTAACCACTGTGCAATGGAGTGACAACAAGGAAGTTATAAAACCATCACAAAAAAAACCTAAAATGGCATTGCATCAGATTGAGCTTTTACATCTCTCAGCGTCACTTGCTGCGATTTCTCCCACCAAGCATAGCACATCCAGGTGTGATGGGTTGATTTTCAATTGTAATTGTTCCACTGTTACAACGTGAACTGGGATCTATTTACAAATGTGTGTGCACAGTCATTTCCATAAACTTTCAGCATGTATTGGTGCCATGGGAGATATGTAAGCAGTAATCTAATTAGAGATGGTTATATTCACACTATATTCAAGAAACTATTAAATCCTGAAAGGTGTGACAGCAATTTTACATGAAGGAATTACATTTTACCGGTACCGATGGAAACGTGTTACAGCATTTCTGCAAACAATACCCAAATGGGCATGAAGGAAAAGAAATACTGTATATCTGAAAGCAGTTTCTTCTAGGTGACAATTTGTCACTTATTCTGAGTGAGTCTTGGTGGAAAATCGTAAATTTAATCATTTTTTATACTTCATTCTTTTGGGGTAGCAGTGCTGTGAAATATTATGGGAAAATATTATGAAATAATAAATGAAATAAATAAATAGTAATAAATAAATAAATAAATAATAGTAATAATAAATAAATAATGAAAATATGAAATGAATAAATATGAAATGTAAATATTATGAAATATTATGTGCAGTAGCAATGCTGTGAAATATTGGGTGTGCACCAAATATTGTACAAAGGTGTGCACTAAATAGGTGTGCACCAAATATTGTACAGAACACACATACACATATGTGTGTATGTAGCCAAAATCTCAACAGATGTCACCATTTATATTATACTGCATACTAAAAACTCCTGATTGTGTGGCCA
Organism: Myxine glutinosa; assembly: GCF_964187855.1. Taxonomy (NCBI): domain Eukaryota; kingdom Metazoa; phylum Chordata; class Myxini; order Myxiniformes; family Myxinidae; genus Myxine; species Myxine glutinosa. The sequence continues at coordinate 68,467,298 of NC_136267.1, forward strand.
CTTTTACTTATTGGCAGAAGGCAGCAAAGGACAGGTGTTTGGAAATGGTTTCACATATCAAGCAGCATTTTAATCAAACCTCCTCACCAACTTTCCACTGGTATGATGATGCAACTGCAGAAATATAATGCTCAACCACATTAAAGGCTAGTATTTGTATCCAACGTTTTATGGTTTCATGTAATTGTGATCCAAGGCTCATGGAGGAGCTTGTACATCACAGGATAAAATGCAGGACAAGAAAATCAGGAGACAGTGTATTTTTCAATTAATTACAAGAACAGAAATGAAAAAGTGGTATTTGAATCTGGAATCTCAACATCATTAACAAAGTATGGAACAAATTGCGTATGAAAAAAACATTTGAAACAAGCATTCTGAGTATTGCGCTGCAATACATGGCGCCTACCGGCAGTCTGTCGTCCGGAAAACTGTTGGGGAAATTACCCAAATTTCAAAGTGCCATAACTTTGTCAAAAATGATCGAAACGTCGTGAAGTTCGAACTTGATCTGTAACTTATCATGTGGAAACCATGGACCAAGTTTGAAATCATTAGCATTAAGAGTTAAGAAAAAAAAGTCCGGAAAGCTGTTCTTTGCGTGACGGACTGACAGACTGACAGACTGACAGACAGAGGTACAGAGTGCAAACCTATAGTCCCCTCCGGTGTACACCGGCAGGGGACTAATAAAAGGAAAATATATATACATATATATATATATATATACAAATATACATAATTATATACATATACATATATATATATATATATATATATATATATATATGTAATATATATATATATTACATATATATATGTTCTGTATATATATATATACAGAACATATATATATATATATAGTCTGTATATATATATATATACAGACTTGGCATTTAATATGGAATTATTTTTTTTTCTTGACTTCGGTTTACTTTCTTAACTCAGTATATCAATCTGGTGAGTTTCTTTTACACTTTGGTGATTTATTTGTCAAAAGAACCATGTCACTGATTGTCTGTCGCAGCAAGAAATCAACAACAGGATTATATCACAGGTGGCGTGGCAAAATGTATGGACAGGTGCATTTGATGATTGGCGTCACAGTCAGGTATACAAGGGTTGTTGCGTTCTGTATTAGTGGAAAACAACTGCTGCACGTCTCCAAAAGTTTTTGCCGCTTCCTCTGGAGATGGTCCGTCAACTCGACAATGCTGTTTGTCATGGAGTGGTGGCTTTACGAAATTACGGCATGAAACAGCGTGCTATTGCTCGGCAGTATGGCATCACTCAAGGTCAGGTGTCAAAGATCCTTAAACGAAATGCTCAGAGGGGTGTCCCGACTCCAATACCGAGGCCAGGACGTCCCCGCAGAACCACAAGGAGGGATGATATATACATACATACAGTCACGTGAAAAAGTAAGTACACCCCATGTAAAGTTTTGACTTTTTCAACATATTTCAACATACAGCTATTTAATCTTCATTTCAACAATATTGATAGATAAAGGTGATATAATATAACAAATATGATGAAACATTTACATTTTGTAGTCTGTTGTATCTATCTATAATTCCAGTAATCTCTGTGTGTATGTGTGTGTGTCTGTGTGTGTGTGTGTGTGTTTGTCTGTGACCGCTGTTTCTCGACAACTACCGGTCCGATATACTTGAAACTTGCCAGGTATATTGCTGGGGACCCGAGGATGTGCCTTTTCAAGGTTTGAAATTAATCGGACAAGTGGTTCCCAAGGTATGGTCACCGTACTCGCAAGCCGTTCGCTTTGGCTTTGCGAATGGACCAAACCATTTCATGTAAATAGAGGGGGGGGGGGGTTCTGTGGTCGTTACTGCCACGTGGTTTCAAAGTTGCCAATGGACCAAACCATTTCATGTAAATAGAGGGGGGGGTTCTGTGGTCGTTACTGCCACGTGGTTTCAAAGTTTTTTTTTGTTGTTGTTGTTTGCACGCATGTTTTTTTGCACGCACGTACGGGCAAGCACGTACGGGCAAGCACGTACGTGCGGGCACGCCCTAGTAATTTAAATAAACATAAATGCAAATTTCACATGTGGAAAAAGTAAGTACACCCCTACATTTATCACTACTTCAAATACCTAAAATTAGAATCAGGTGCACCAGCTCAGGTGCAAATGATTAGAACAGCATTGGAGAGGATCTTGGAGGAACCTGTCTTATTTAAACCTCAGACATTTAGTTTGGTTTGCTCTTTGTTGTTGAAGTGTGCAGCATCACCATGCCAAACCAAAAGAGCTCTCTGAGGCCTTCAGAAAGAAGGTTATAGATGCCTATGAGTCTGGGAAGGGATTTTAAAAGATCTCCAAACAATTTGAAATCAATCATTCGACTGTCCGGAAGATCATCCACAAGTGGAGAAGATTCCAAACAACTGCCAACTTGTTCAGGCCAGGCCGCCCCAGCAAGTTCAGCCCGAGAGCAGACCAGAAGATGCTGAAAGAGGTCTCTAAGAACCCCAGAATGTCATCACGGGACCTACAGGTAGCTCTTGCCACTGTTGATGTCAAAGTGCACGAGTCTACCATTAGAAAGAGGCTGCGCAAATTTGATCTACATGGGAGGTGTGCCAGGAGGAAACCTTTGCTGTCCAGAAAGAACATCAGGGTTAGACTAAAGTTTGCCAATGAACACCTCGGCAAAGACCAGCACTCTGGAACAATGTGCTCTGGACAGATGAGTCAAAGGTAGAGCTATTTGGCCACAGTACCAGAAGACATGTTTGGCGAAAACCAAAGACAGCATTTGACCACAAGAACCTGATACCAACTGTAAAGTATGGTGGTGGAAATATTATGGTTTGGGGCAGCTTTGCTGCATCAGGGCCTGGGCAGCTCACCATCATAGAAATCCACTATGAATTCTTCATTGTACCAGAGGGTGCTTGAGGATAATGTGAGGCCATCTGTCAGAAAGTTGAAGCTCAACCGAAGGTGGACCTTGCAACATGACAATGACCCTAAACATACCAGTAAATCCACCAAGGCATGGCTGAAAAGAAAGAACTGGAGGGTTCTGGAATGGCCAAGTCAAAGCCCGGATCTAAATCCCATCGAGATGTTGTGGGGGGATTTGAAACGAGCTGTGCATGGAAGAAACCCCTCAAACATCGCACAGCTGAAAGAATTCTGCATGGAGGAGTGGGCAAAAATTTCTCCCAGTCGATGTCAGAGACTGGTAGACAGTTATAAGAAACGCCTACTTGAGGTTGTTTCCGCCAAAGGGGGCAATACCACCTATTAGAGCCAAAGGTGGACTTACTTTTTCCACATGCGAAATTTGCATTTATGTTTATTTAAACTATACAATGGACGACAAAATGTAAATGTTTCATGATATTTGTTATATTATATCTCCTTTATCTGTCAATATTGTTGAAATGAAGATCAAATAGCGGTATGTTGAAATATGATGAAAAAGTCAAAACTTTACATGGGGTGTACTTACTTTTCAGCCAATCAGCCGCAAATAGTCTGCCAATCAGCCGCAACAATATATATATTGTTGTTTGTTGGGGGACGGAACCTTTCCTAAGTGAAAGACACATAAAAGCCCGCTTGGAGTTTGCAAAAAAAGCAACTGAAGGACTTTCAGACTGTGAGAAACAAGATTCTGTGGTCTGATGAAACCAAGATTGAACTGTTTGGCTTCCGCCTGGCCACTCTGCCATAAAGTCCAGATCGGTGGAGTGTTGCCGTGATGGTTGTCCTTCTGGAAGTTTCTCCCGTCTCCACATAGGATCTCTGGAGCTCAGCCAGAGTGACCATCGGGTTCTTGGTCACCTCTCTTACCAAGGGCCTTCTCCCCCGATTGCTCAGTTTGGCCGGGTGGCCAGCTCGAGGCAGAGCCGTGGTTGTTCCAAACTTCTTCCATTTAAGAATTGTGGAGGCCACTGTGCTCTTTGGAATCTTCAATGCAGCAGAGATTTTTTTGTAGGCTTCCCCAGATCTGTGCCTCGACACAATCCTGTCTCTGAGCTCTACAGGCAGTTCCTTTGACCTCATGACTTGGTTTTTTCTTTGATATGCATTGTCAGCTGTGAGACCTTATATAGACAGGTGTGTGCCTTTTCAAATCATGTCCAATCAATTGAATTTACCACAGGTGGACACCAATCAAGGTGAAGAAACATCTCAAAGATGATCAAGAGAAATGGGAGGCACCTGAGCTAAATTTCAAGTGTCATAGCAAAGGGTATGAATACTTATGTCAATGTGATATTTCAGTTTTTTCTTTTTAATAAATTTGCAAAACTTTCTAAAATCCTGTTTTCTCTTTGTCATTATGGGGTATTGAGAGTAGATTGATGAGGGAAAAAATGAATTTAAACGATTTCAGCATAAGGCTGCAACATAACAAAATGTGAAAAAAGTGAAGGGGTCTGAATACTTTTGGAATGCACTGTATATTGTCCTGTGGATTGCTCTATTAAGACAGAGCACCCATGGATGTCTTATAGAGCTTACTTTGAGGTGTTATCCAATTGATGGTGAATGATACGCGAGACGGAATGAAGAATACCAACTTACCTGGTCGGCCTTGGTGATGTCTTCACCCTTTGAAAAGTAACACAAACCGAGGCGGATTTATGTACAAAAATAAACACGGCTTTATTTTCGGACCCCAAGAACAAGAACGCGACAATAAAGCTAAACCCCCTAGTGAGCGCTCTTGCACACAGACTTGCACAACAGACAAATGGGGAGGCTAAATTAAAATAAGCATTGTGTTTGTGTGGTGCGAGCTTATCTCTGTCTGCAGAGTGTGTCCTCGTCAACGTTGCCAACTCGAGCACGCAGTCCGGACGAGGCGCTGGTGTTCACGGGAACTGCTCGGCCGTTGGCGCAAAACAGGCCTCGATGTCCTCACACGCCGCAGCGCTGGTACTCTCGTCCATGCGCCGCCTCTCCCGTCAGCTGTTTCAATCCCCGATGCCAAACAAACAGGGGAACGAGGAGACAGGGCCGGCACGCAACCACTTGTGCCGGGGACCAAAATGCTGAATGTCCACACTCACTCGCAGGAAGGCTCCAGAGCAAGAGGCAGTCCAACCACGAGAGGAACCAGAACAAGAAGGGCAAAATGCCGGCTTACGAGTCCTTTTATCGATCGTCTCGTGATGTCAGCTCTCTCTCCCCGCCAATCAGAGCGTCGCTTATTCCCCTCCCTTGACCAATCACGATCTCTTCCTTAGTCTGCCAATCAGCAGCCTGCTTCTTACTCGGCCTGCCTCGATCTGCCCATCAACCCTTCGACCAATCCTTCACAAGGTGGGCGTAGCCTCAGCCTGGCTTGCTCGATGTTCCATCGCCATGGTGCGCAATGCGCAGCCGCTTCCTGACTGTTCTTCCTGTCAGTTCCATTGTTATTTTGGTGGTGGGGGATTAATTTGTGTGTTTGTGTGGTGCAACTAATGGGACTAACTAATGTCTATGGTGCGTTGCCATACGGGACACAGGTATGATCACAGGTTTGACACACCGGGGAATTAACATAATCCCTACAACTACTTAACATGCCCCATTTCTCGTAATGGGGATGACGATACACTTAATCCGACAGTCGGGCTAGACAGGTCCCTGACATACTGTACATCGAAGTGGTTCTTGCTACCCACGATCATCGGAGCACCTACCTATGCAGATCTACCTATATCTATATATCCACCCACCCCAAAATTAATAACATAGCCTCACCACCCCACCCCCAATGCACCCCAAATTTCCACGGGCCCTGTCCTGGTCTTACAGGCGAATGACATGGCTTGGTGGATTTCGCCCACATTCACTCAACACAAACCCATAACCACGCATACACATTCCAAAAATCATTACAACATTTCAAAAATCAACAAAACACTTATTTCACCCCCCTGCAGGACCAATGGACCATGGCACAGATGTCATTCACATGTATGTGTTTCTCTACTAGGCAGCGGGGAGGTATCACACAAGTAAGATGGTGGGGGCGCTTCAGGCTGTGGTGCCCGCAGTCCCAAAAACAAGTCACCCAACTTACAACTTAATTGCCGCCCCCGCCCCCCCCCCCCCCTTTACCTCTTAGCCCGTGACAGCCAAACAGCTCATTTTGCTGTTACCCCGCCGGTGGGGGTCTCCACACACCAGGCTCCGTAACCTCCTGCTTCCTTGCAGCTACACAGGTCGCCGGGAGTCTCACTCACCCCCAGGGCACCCAACAGACCCTACCACTGACGGGCTCCAAATCCCAGACAACACTGGCTGTCAGGGGTAATTGCCGCAGAGGGGAGCTCCTCTAGAGCCTGATCTGTACCTGCGGACACGCACACATTCCCCACCCACAAAATCCCCAAACCACATTTCCTCCCCCGCTGCCATTCAATTCTCCAACACATTTCCCATAGATGGTCACAAAAAGGATTTTCCAACAGTTGCTGCCATGGCCTGCTTGTAATCATGTGAAAGCCCCGTTCATATTTAACCAACCATTTCAAAACAACCTCATCAATAAATCACTCATTCACAGTTCATTTCCATTCTCCACGAACACATAAAAAGACCAAACCTTGACAGATAAACAAACGCCACCCACAAGACACTGTAGCACACATTCGACCTCCCCCCCCAACCCCCCCTCCCCTCACCGACCATGCCATCACTCTCACCCGCTCCCTACTCCAAATCACATGTCCCCAATTTAAATAGCAAGTCGTGAAGCCTGGGACAGCACACATCCAAGCACTTACCTCAAGTGCAGGTAGTTGCAGGTTGGTCAGGTCCAAGAGTGCCATCCACCCGACAGAATCCCAAAATTTCTCATTGGGCCTATCAAACTCACCTAATTGCCTTTTTTATGCCATGGTACTGGCAGGTATGTGGATCCGCCTCCAACGGCAATTTTCACTACACAACTACATTTGGCTACGACAGCTCCGCACCTCTACCATGCAAGGGCCATTGGGACAAGGTGAGCAGCGAAAATGCCAACATGGCCCATGAGTGTCCACAAGGGTGCGACCCACCATCCATCCTTCGGGCCCCCTGCAAGGAACACAGCTGCACTAGCCCCAGCTGACCAAGGTGGTGAGCACCTTCTACCAACAAAACTACCACACTCACAACCTCGGCCGTGGGGGAGGCGGTCGCAGTGCGTGGCATCCACATCACATCACCTGCGCCGCCCTCATCCCCCAATCCACACAACTGCAGCCCCCAGTGCCCACCCACACTTGACCATGCCAAGGTCCAGCAGACAGCCATGCTCCACCAGGAGACCCACCCAGAGGACATGGTCCAGGCACCTCGGACACGCACAGCACCACGTTGACCCCCAGACTACCCAACCACAAATCCACAACCCCGCGTCCCAAATATTGGCGCAGTCGCCCTCTTAGCCAGTTGAAGGCTGTGTTCTGCTACTCCATGAATTTTTATCCCAGCCTCCAACACTTTGGTCTAACATACCTATATCAGTAATAGTGCCACTGCTGGCAGTGTCCCAACCTAGCATCACAAAATCCACCCTTAAATTGAAATCTAACCCTCAGATTACCATGCCAAATATTTTTCACATTTCACTAATCTCACCAAAGAAGGATGCTTCTCCAGACACATGCCAGCCGAGCATGGCCCATATGCTCGGCTCGTTACACATTCCAGATTATTCAAACCCATGGCTCTCTTCCCAAGCCGAGAGTCCACAAATCATAACAGAACATCTGTGGAAGATCATTCTCACATCATCACGTTCCACAGATGCTCTAATGGTTGTCCGGTGGGCTATCACATTCCTGTCCATGCGGTTCGACCCGCGTCCATAGACCAGCACAGCATGGCAGATTACCAAATGCCGGCTGTCCCAGAATCTCAGGGAGAGGCTGTCAGGGCGGTCACCACATCAGGCTCATGTTGGCCGTCCGCGATGCCACCACCAAAGTGCGACCTACAACACCTCCCCCTAGTGGTCCTCATAATACACTATCCCAGGCTTGTGAGGAACCACCTCGGACACCCCCTCCCCACCCCAGAGGTCTTAACCCCCACCAGGGTCCAGTGACCCTGCCAGCCCGAGACATCCACTCGGGTGGCGCCCCAATGGACAAGGGACGTCAAACCCCACCAGACCCCCCGTGGGGCCCAGGTCATACCATTACACCCATGGTCAGACCCCACGTTCAAATCTCGCCAGCCCAGCCCCCCAGCTGGCTGGCATAACAAAATTTCCAAAGGGCAAGTTTTCCCCGAGGTCATCCCCAATGACCTCTCCTGGTCTGAATTCAGCAGCCCGGCGACCAACTCCCACCAAGGCAGTTCCAAATCAAATTCCCATTTCAATTTTATTTTCGACTAGCAGAAGTACCCGGCATTGCCGGGCGGGGGAGAGGAGGGGAGGGGGGAGGGGAGGGGAGGGGAATGGGGGGGGAGGGGAGAAGAGTGGGAGGGGGAGGGGGAGAGGGGAGAAGAGGGGGGGATGGGGAGGGTGAGGGAAGGGAAGGGGGAGGGGTGGGAGGGGGGAGGGGGGGAGGGGAGAAGAGGGGGGGATGGGGAGGGTGAGGGAAGGGAGGGGGGAGGGGGAGGGGGAGGGGAGGAGGGAGGAGGGAGGGGGGAGGGGGAGGGGGAGGGGAGGAGGGAGGGGGGAGGGGAGGGGGGAAGGGGGGAGTGGAAGGGGAGGGGGGGAGGGGCCGGAGAGGGAGGGGGAGGGGGAGGGGGGAGAGGGAAGAGGGGGGGATGGGGAGGGTGAGGGATGGGAGGGGGGAAGGGGTGGGAGGGGGGAGGGGAGGGGTGGGAGGGGGAGGGGGAGGGGGAGGGGGGAGGGGTAGGGGGGACCCGGCAGAAGTACCCGGCATTGCCGGGCGGGGGAGGGGAGGGGCGGGGGGAGGGGATGGGAGGGGAACGGGGGGGAGGGGATAAGAGGGGGGGAGGGGAGAAGGGTGGGGGAGGGGAGGGGGAAAAGGGAGGGGGGGAGAAGGGGAGGGGCTAGGGTGGAGGGGGTAGGGTGGAGGGGGAAGGGAGGGGGAGGGGGAGGGGGGATGGGGCAGGGGGAAGGGAGGGGGAGGGGGAGGGGGGAGGGGGCAGGGGAAATGGAGGGGAGGGGGGAGGGGGCGGGGGAAATGGAGGGGGAGGGGAGAAGGGGAGGGGTAGGGTGGAGGGGGAAGGGAGGGGGGATGGAGGGGGGATGGGGCAGGGGAAGGGGATGGCCAGTCAACAATGACATTGCAGTTCTCATGGTCGGAGAGCAGCACAACAATCGGACATAGTCCTGCATATTCGCAACAGCACGAAGCGGATTTTGGAGACTCACCGATCCTGTGACGTCCTCCAGTACCGGCGTTGCCGGGCGGGGGAAGGGAGACCCATACATTCCCAACCCGTACATTCGCCCTCTCGACTCAAGCTCACTCGGACAAAAGCCTCGCACAAGTTACACCGTGAAGGCCCAATGGTCATGTCGATGCCACAAATCACGGGCGCACTGAATTGAAAATATATAGAACGCTCATACTCCGTGAAAAGTGAAGCCGCCGTGTCACCATCTTCGTCAGCACGACTCGACCAACACGTTTCGCGGATCTCGTTTTGTGCGGCAATAAACTGCTCCAATCGGTTACGGAAGGGTTGTGGAAAGACGTTTCACAGCTGTTTCAAAGACATTTAATTCATATCGCACAAAATCGATACAAAACACGATGGCATAAAAGGTGAAAAAACGTGTGACGTGTGACGGGATGGAACATCACGTGATCGCTCTGAGCGAATCAGTCTGGCGGCGGGAATGGAACATCACGTGATCACTCTGAGTGAATCAGCGAGCTGCTCTGGCACCGGCTGAGATTAGCGGGTACTTCGCTGAAATGCGCTGAGGTAAATATGAATAAAAAATATGGATCGTCAAATATTTTGAGTTTGGCCATGTTCGTCCCAGGCTCAATGGCCATGTCTATGCCAAATATCAAGCACGTAAGCCTCTCCGTTTAGGAGTCTATCGGTAACATTACACACACACACACAAACCGTTTTTTATATATATATAGATTTTCTTGAAAAATTTCGGCCTCGTGCGTCCAATAACCACAGCTGCAGGTAACAACCCCTCCCTCAGGTTGTTATGCTCTTCCCTGCAGCTGTTCCACATTCCCTATGGGGACCAGTTTTCCCGAGGCTATATTGCCCGACTCTTCCGTATCCAAATCCAGCTCAGAGTCAAAATACTCCCACTGTTGGGTATCCAGTTTCGGAGCCTCTGGTGCCCAATTGTTATGCATGGTGAGGGTCCCCTCGATCACCTCCACCTTGGACCGACTCACCTCAACCGCCAAGCTCCCTTGGGCCTGGTCAACCTTTACCTCAATGGTGTTGTCCCAGGTCTCCAGCCGCTGTGTCACATCATGCTCATCCCCATCACCCCCAATCAATTCTGACCCCCACAGGCCTGTATCAATAAATACCCGGTCCGGTTCCGTTACCCAGACCCCCAATACCTATACCCCCTCGTGCTCTGCACAAATGCCCTGGTGCAGCAAGGATTCAAATCCATCCCCCTGCTGATGAATTGTGACATCCACTCGGCCCCGATAACCTTCCAGGCCTTCATGTAACAAACATTCCCCATTTACATTTTGACACTCCCCATTTACCTCTTGACACTCCCCATTCACCTCTACACATATTGTAATCAAATATTTCCCCTCCTCCCTTTTTAATTCAAATTATGCCACCCTTGGCATCTCCTGTGCCCCACTTTCATTCTTTTGTTCTTTCTTTATTTCATTCGTTTGTTCACATTGGGCACTTATTTCTTTCCTTTTGGCTTCCCTTTGTTCAGTATATTTTTTCCTGTCCCTCCTTATTTTTTCCCGCCAATCCTTTATATCTCCCATCAATTGTTCACCCCTTGCCCTCATTCCCTCCTCCATTCCCCTCATAAAATTCATCATTTTGGCCTGGAAAGCGTTCGTGACCGTCTCTACATCGGGGGAAGTTCCATTACTATGCTCCACCCCATCATTCGGCCCACTTCCAATCCCCTCGATTTATTGTCCCCCGTCGCACCGCGGAGCGAAAGGTGGACTATGGTTTTCCCCTCCGTCCGTGTGTCCGTCCATCCGTGCGTGCGTGCGTGCGGGCGTGCATGCATGCGTGCGTAAGCGAAGGATCGAATTCTAATTTGGTGTGTGGGTGCAGCCCACGTCAAAATCCAAGATGGCCGCCGCCATGTATGTCTGAACTTTGTGAGCGGAATATCTTGAAAAACAAGCATTCTGAGTATTGCGCTGCAATACATGTCCCCTACCAAAGTTCAAAGTGCCATAACTTTGTCAAAAATGATCGAATATGCAAATTTATGCACGGTTGATGCTGGTTTTCAACCTTGATCTGAGGTATGCTGAGACACGTGTGTCACGCCTCGCCTCGTTGATAAGCCCGCAAGGTCGCTCCGTGGAGTGGCCTGCACGTGTTGCACTGTGTGAATTATATAATTTATTACCAACTCATGGTCTGAGGTACTAGCAATTCAAGAGATATCCGTTTTTTAAATATTTTAGTTTAATTAACGATATCTGCCAAACCACGTGCCGTATCGCAAATTCCAAAAGGACATTTTAGTAGATTGACATGCTGAACAGATCTGTGAAGTTTCCCCTCGATTGGATCAAAAATGAGGGAGGAGCTCAGTTTTAAAGGTTCATGCTTAAAAACGTCATAACTCTGAAACCATGTGACGCATGACCTCATGCTCAATGACTTTTTTGTTCGCCATGGGTATGCGATTCTGCCTGCAAAGTTTGGCCTCAATCTGTTCAGCCGTTGCAGAGAAAAAGGGGTTTTCGTGTTTTCATGAAAACCAATATGGCGACCGAACCACGTGACCTGTGACGTCATAAGTACCATTAAAATATTCTTCAGACCGAGTCCATCATATGGCGAAAATTTTATCTCAATCGGTCCTATTATTGCAGAGAAATTGGTTTTTAAAGGAAATTAAAACTTAAAATGGCAATGAGTTAAGGATCATCAGAATTATCAAAATTCCCAAAGTTCAAAGTGCCATAACTTTGTCAAAAATGATCGAAACGTCGTGAAGTTCGAACTTGATGTGTAACTTATCATAAGGAAACCACGTACCGAGTTTGAAACCATTAGCATTAAGAGATTAGAAAAAAAGTCCGGGAAACTGTTCTTTGCGTGATGGACTGACGGACTGACAGACGGAGGGACGGCGTGGAAACCTATAGTCCCCTCCGGTGTACACCGGTAGGGGACTAATAAGCGAAGTACCAACGTCTAATCTGGTGTGTGGGTGTATCTAGGCATAAGGAAGAACGCTATTGAAAATTGGGTCGCCACGTCAAAATCCAAGATGGCCGCCGCCATGTATATCTGAACATTGTGAGCAGATTATCTTGAAAAACAAGCATTCTGAGTATTGCGCTGCAATACATGTCCCCTACCAAAGTTCAAAGTGCCATAACTTTGTCAAAAATGATCGAATATGTAAATTTATGCATGAGTGATGCTGGTTTTCAAACTTGATCTGAGGTATGCTGAGACACGTGTGTCACGCCTCGCCTCGTTGATAAGCCCACAAGGTCGCTCCGTGGAGCGGCCTGCACATATTGCACTGTGTGAATTATATAAATTATTACCAACTCATGGTCTAAGGTACTAGCGATTCAAGAGATATCCATTTATTTTTTTTTCGTTTAATTAACGATATCTGCCAAACCACGTGCTCTGTCGCAAATTCCAAAAGGACATTTTAGTAGACTGACATGCTGAACAGATTTGTGAAGTTTCCCCTCGATTGGATCAAAAATGAGGGAGGGGCTCGGTTTTAAAGGTTCATGTTTAAAAACGTCATAACTCTGAAACCATCAGTAATTTATTATATTTTCCGGTTCACGATCAATGATCGATGTGTATATATATATGTTGCTCGGCTTGGCTCTGCCCCTCCCGAAAGCACGCGCTGTGTCGCGCTGTTGACGTTCGCGAGACGAGGCTGAGGACGCGCGGTGCGGCTTGAGGAGAACTCAAGAATAAACAAGAGATATCCATTTTTTTAAATATTTTCGTTTAATGAACGATATCTGCCAAACGACGTGCCCTATCGCAAATTTCAAAAGGACATTTTAGTGCTGAACAGATCTGTGAAGTTTCCCCTCAATTGGATCAAAAATGAGGGAGGAGCTCGGTTTTAAAGGTTCATGCTTAAAAACGTCATAACTCTGAAACCATGTGACGCATGACGTCATGCTCACTGACTTTTTTGTTCGTCATGGGTATGCGATTCTGCCTGCAAAGTTTGGCCTCGATCTGCAGAGAAAACGGGGTTTTCATGTTTCCACGAAAAACAATATGGCCACAGAACCACGTGACCTGTGACGTCATAATTACCATTAAAATATTCTACAGACCGAGTCCATCATATGGTGAAAATTTTGTCTCAATCGGTCCTATTATTGCAGAGAAATAGGTTTTTAAAGGAAATTAAAACTTAAAATGGCACTGAGTTGAGGATCATCAAAATTATCAGAATTCCCAAAGTTCAAAGTGCCATAACTTTGTCAAAAATGATCGAAACGTCGTGAAGTTCGAACTTGACCTGTAACTTATCATGAGGAAACCATGTGCCAAGTTTGAAATCATTAGCATTAAGTGTTTAGAAAAAAGGTCCGGAAAACTGTTCTTTGCGTGACGGACTGACGGACTGACGGACTGAAAGACTGACGGACTGACAGACGGAGGGACGGAGTGCAAACCTATAGTCCCCTCCGGTGTACACCGGCAGGAGACTAATAAGCGAAGTACCAACTTCTAATCTGGTGTGTGGGTGTATCTAGGCATAAGGAAGAACGCCATTGAAAATTGGGTCGCCACGTCAACATCCAAGATGGCCACCACAATTTATATGCCTGAACCTTGTGAGCGAAATATCTTGAAAAATAAACGAACTACTAACTTCTAATCTGGTGTGTGGGTGTATCTACGCATAAGGAATAACGGTATTGAAAATTGGGTCGCCACGTCAAAATCCTAGATGGCCGCCGCCATGTATGTCTGAACCTTGTGAGCGGAATATCTTGAAAAATAAGCGAAATACCAACTTCTAATCTGGTGTGTGGGTGTATCTAGGCATAAGGGAGAACGCTATTGAAAATTGGGTCGCCACGTCAAAATCCAAGATAGCCGCCTTGCGTCTTCCACTTTGTCAACTGACATCACTTCACCGACGGGGAACCTAGGCGTAACGCTTGTTAGAATTTGATAACCTCCGACTATAAAAAAATTTCTTCCGAATGTCGAGCGCAATGTACCCTCGGCTGTGTCAATCTCAGCCCGTGTACAAAAAAAATTGTCCGCCGAGTCAGAGTCCCACTCATGACACCAGTTGTCCTGTGGATGGCTCTATCAAGACAGAGCACCCACAGTTGGCTAATAGAGCTTACTTTGAGGCATTATCCAATTGATGGCGAATGATACGCGAGAAGGCATGAAGAACTTACCTGGTCGGCCTTGGTGACGTCTTCACCCTTTGAAAAGTACCTCAAACCGAGGCGGATTTTATGTACAAACATAAACATGGCTTTATTGCCGGACCCCGAGAACAAGCACGCGACGATAAAGCTAAACCCCCTAGTGAGCACTCTTACACACCGACTTGCACAACAGACAAATGGGGAGGATAATTAAAATAAGTGTTGTGTTTGTGTGGTGTAAGCTTATCTTTGTCTGCAGTATGTGTCCATGTCAACGTCGCCAACTCGAACAGGCAGTCCGGACGCGGTGCTGGTGTTCGCTGGAACTGCTCGGCCGTTGGCGCGAAACAGGCCTCGATGTCCTCACACTCAATGTCCTCAAACAGGCCTCGATGTCCGCAGCGCTTGTACTCTCGTCCACGCGCCACCTCTCCCGTCGGCTGTTTCAATCCCCGATGCCAAACGAACAGCGGAACGAGGAGACGAGGCCGGCACGCAACCACTTGCGCCATGGACCAGAACGCCGATTGTCCACACTCACTCGCAGGCAGGCTCCAGAGCAAGAGGCAGTCCAACCACAAGAGGAACCAGAACAAGAAGGGCAAAATGCCGGCTTACGAGTCATTTTATCGATCATCTCATGACGTCAGCTCTATCTCCCCGCCAATCAGTGCGTCGCTTCTTCCCCTCCCTTGACCAATTACGAGCTCTTCCTTACTCTGCCAATTGGCAGCCTGCTTCTTACTCGGCTGCCTCGATCTCCCCATCAACTCTTCGACCAATCCTTCGCAAGGTGGGCATGGCTTCAGCCTGGCTTTCTCGATGTTCCACCTCCATGGTGTGCAATGTGCAGCCTCTTCCTGACTGTTCTTCCTGTCAGTTCCATTGTTATTGTAGCGGAGGGGGTTTAATTAGTGTGTTTGTGTGGTGCAACTAATGGGCCTAACTAATGTCTATGGTGCGTTGCCATACGGGACACAGGTATGATCACAGGTTTGACACACTTGGGAATTAACATAAACCCGACAACTACTTAACATGCCCCATTCATCGTAATGGGGATGAAGATACACTTAATCCGACATTCGGGCTGGACAGGTCTCTGACTTACTGTACATCAAAGTGGTTCTTGCTACCCACGATCATCGGAGCACCTACCTATGCAGATCTACCTAAATCAATAAATCCCGCTACCCCGAAATTCATAACAATAACAATATATACATATATATATATATATATCGGCTCATCTGATCATGTGCTTGTTAAAGTGGACATCTCTCTGACCATTCTCAGAGAGCCTCCTCAGCGTCGACGAGTCTGGCATTTCACTCAGGCCAACTGGCATGGTCTTCAAGCAGCCATCAATCATCTGGACTGGTCTCCCATCACTACCGCCTCTGACATCAACTCATCCTGGCAATTCTTCCAAAGTAAACTGCTCTCTCTCATGCACAGATTTATCCCATCTCGTCTTCAGTTGTCATACCCTTCCTCCCGTCCATGGTACACGGAATCTTGTGGTGAGGCTATTGCCCAGAAACAACTTGCTTTCGTCTCCTGGAAAGCAAATCCAACGGAAGGAAATCTCATTTCCTTTCACAAAGCCCGAAACAAGTGTGTGTCCACCCTCAGGAGAGCCAGGAAACAATATCTCTCTGTTCTCAGGACAGAACTCTCTTATCTGTCTCCCTCTTCCAAATCCTGGTGGCGTCTGGTCAAATCTGTTTCTGGTGTTGTTCCCCCTCCATCCCCTCCCTCACCTCAAACGGCCACACGGCTGACTCCGCGCGTGAAAAAGCTGAATGCCTCAACTCTGTGTTTGCCTCTAAATCTTGTGTCCCAAACCCATCCCTCTCTGTACCCACAGTACCCAGTCGTACCCAGCTGCTCCTGGAAAAGTTTCTGTCAACCCTCGACTCTGATTCTGCAACTGGTCCTGACGGCATCAGCCCACGGGTCCTAAAATCTTGTTCTTCTGCTCTTTCACTCCCTCTCTCTGTTCTCTTCACACTCTCTTTTGCTCAAGGTCATCTGCCATCTGCTTGGAAATCTGCCAACATCACTGCTTTGCACAAAAAGGTGCAAAAACAGATCCCAGCAACTACAGACCAATCAGCCTTCTCTCAATTATCAGTAAAGTCATGGAATCCATCATTGCTTCAGATATGAAATCTTTCCTCTTCTCCAATGGCTTGATCTTTGATCATCAATTTGGTTTCAGACCTGGTCACTCTACTCTGGACATGCTGCTACTGCTTTCTCAGCAATGGATGGAGGTCCTCAATGCCAAACAGGAAATTAGAGCTGTCTCCCTTGACATATCACGTGCCTTCGATACGGACTGGCACCCCGCTCTGCTCACCAAACTCTCCTCTGTTGGTATCCATGGAAATCTCCACGCATGGCTGGCGGACTTCCTCTCTAGTCGTAGTCAACGTGTGGCCCTGAATGGGTTTCTCTTATCTCCTCTTCCTGTTCAGGCTGGAGTTCCCCAAGGCAGTGTTCTGAGCCCTGTGCTTTTTCTGGTCTTCATCAATGATCTCTCCGACTCTCTTGAAAATCCTCTCTATCTCTTTGCTGATGACTCTACTCTCTGTCGCTCCATTCTTCATCCCTCAGATCGGCAGTCTGCAGCCTCCTCACTCTCAGCAGACCTGGACAAAATCACAGACTGGGCAAACAAGTGGAACATGTCTTTCAATCCTGACAAATCTCACACTCTTACGATGTCTCTCCGAAAAGACCGACTGGACAACCCTCCCATCTACTTTCTGAATAATCCTCTCCAAGAAGTTCTGTCACTCAAACTTTTGGGTCTCACTATCTGTCATGATCTTTCCTGGGAAAACCACATTTCAAATCTGGCCTCCAAAGCCAGTCGCCGACTGGGCATCCTCCGTCGTGCGAAGTCCTTCCTTGGCACACCTGAGCTCCTCACCACGTACAAGGCTTTCATCCACAGCTCAATGGAATACTGCTCTCCCCTCTGGGCTGGTGCTCCTGCCTCACACCTAGCTCGTCTTCACGCTGTTGAAAGCAAAGCATTCAGAATCATTGGAATCTCCCGCGATGAAGCAAACTCCAAGGGCCTCTCACTCACTCACCGCAGGCAGGTTGGTGGTCTTTCCGTCTTCTACCGACTCCTCTCTGGCCTTGCCCCCCCCCAGCTCTCTCTGGGCTCTGTCCCGCAAATATTCCTACAGGTCGCACAAGATCTGCCTGCCACCCTCTTATGGTTAAACTGCCAAAATCAAGACTCTCTGCTCACCTTCACTCCTTCATTCCCCTTTTCTCCCACCTCTGGAACAAACTCCCTCACTCTCTTCAATCCCACTCCACCCTCCAGGTCTTTAAAACAGCTGTTCACCACCATCTCTTATCTTCCCCCATCCAAAACCTTGATATTTTCTATCCACGATAATTTCACCCCAATTCCACTTTTTGAAATACCAACTTCTGTCCTGGAAGTCCTTGGTGTCCTTGTGTTTTATACTTCTCCCACCACCCCCCCCCCCCTTCCCACGCCTCCTCCCCCCAAGCCCTCTCCCTCCCACACATCTCCCTGCTCTTAAATGTTGTGTACTCTCAAGTGTTTGTGTGCTTCCCATTCTCTTGTCTTCCGCTCCCTCTTTTTATATATTTTGTTTGTCTGGTTGATTTGTTTGTGAAGTAAATGTCAGCTCTTTCACGAGCCTCGATTCAGTATACAAAAAAAAAAAAACAAAAAAAAAAACAACTGCAATAATCGGGGGGTTAAAGGCGACGCAGAAGGAGATAAAGAACGAACTCATAGCGACAAAGAGGGAATGTCGGATGGTACATGAGGGGTTGACAAAGAGGTTGGACGAGGTAACAGAAGTAATGGAGACGAAAGAACGGGAGGTGAGGACGCACATAGAGACGACTAAGGTGGCCTTAGAGGAAGAAATTGAGGGGGCGCACCGGGAAATAAAAGAGGTGAAGCAAGCAAAAATTAGAGGATGTGGAAGAGGGGGTGAGTGAAATTAAGAAGAGACGGAGGGAAACTCAGAGGGTGATAAAGGAGGAAGTGATGGAATTGGTACAAAGTCTGTGTTCAAATCATGATGATGTGCTTACTGCCCAAATAAAGAGTTTGCAGGTGGCGGAGGAGAAGCGGAGACGAGGTGCCGAGGTGAGTGGCGAAATACTCGGAAATGTATATGGTGTGAGGGGAGATTCAGTCGGTTTGGGTGTTGATTTAGACCCGGGTGTTCATGAGAGGCCGCTGGTGAAGTGTGCGACAGGTACCGAGTGTGAAGGAGGAGGTGTGTGAGGAGGTCCGACTATGGGGTGTGTGAGGAAGAAGTGCGTGCCGAGGAGTGAGTGCGCTGTCAAGAGTAAGGGTGAATGCGCGACCGAGTGTGGTGGTGAAAGTAGTGAGAGTGACACGAAGCACGAGTTGGTTGTAGCAAGTGAGAGAGGATGCACACCTGGAATGGAAGGATGGACACCTGGAATGGAAGGATGCACACCTGGAATGGTCGAGCGCATGTGGGAATGCACACTGGAGTTAGTAGTGAAGCACGTGATTGGGTGTGCAAGTGAGTGCACACCCATGGTTGTCACCGGGGATGTGACTGAGGAGGGGGCGCGAAGAGGTGTGTTGGTGAGGTGTGCGAACGACGAGTGTGTGCTAAGGTGTGCGGTGGTCAGGTGTGTGACGAAGTCTGTGAGCGGAACAAGAACAAGTGCAATAACGAAGTACGCGGGGTGTACGGGCGGCGTTGGAGCGCCGAGCTCGGTGAGTGTGAAAGGGGTCGCGTATGCGTGTGAACCTGCAGGTGAAGCATCGACGGTTAACCGGGTTAGGAGCTAGATCGACTTTTAGCCGAAGCGAGCCCGCAGTTCGTGCCGGGCGTTGTGCGCCGCGGGAACCAGCGGGGATCGTAACCATGGCGGTTTCAAAGCAACCACCGTACGGGATCCACGCCGGGCTTCGCTCCGAACGGTCGCGTCCGTGCTCCGCTAGGCGGAGGGGGCGGCCCGGTCGGAAGGGTCGTCATGGCGACCCCTTGTGGTTGAGGCGTTCCGGCAGGGCGAGATCGGGTCATCAGGCGGGAGACCGAAAGGCTCCGCGCCGAGGTGGACCTTGGGATCTCGGCCTGAGCGAACCCCCTTCCCTGCACCGAATGCCGGACGGACCCAACCGCCGGCAACGAACCACCCGCATTCATTGCTCGACTTGGCGAAGCCAAGTTCTGAGCATGTAAAGACGCACCGAGGCTCAAGTTAAAGGACATTTGGTAGGGATAGGAAATTTGTGGATGGAAAAAAAATTGATAGTGGGAGATACCCGATGTGATGGGATGGCAAAATTGATAGTGAGACATACCCGATGTGATGGCAACTCTGCAATCCCTCACACGGGGGCAAAGGAGCTATAGGTTTATGGGGTTTGGCAGTGAAAACTAGCCCGGGAGGGTTAGGATATAGTGTGTAGGGACCTAGAGATTGACCATAGGTAACGGTAAGTTTAAGTAGCGACATTGGACAGGTAGTGGGGACATAGAGAGGGTAGAATGGAAGATAATGACGAGGGAGCGCAATAATGTAAGGGGCGACTGGGAAGCGCGAGTTTTAGCAGGGCACCAGGTAGCTTAGATGATGCCGTGTGAGTGAGAGTATTGATATCGAGCAAATGAGGAATTGCTAGGCAATGCTCGGGAGAGACGTGTGTATGAGCGTGGGAGAATATGGGTGTCTGAGGCAATGGTTTGGAGATTTAGAAGTGTATTGTGAAAAGTGTGAGTTGTATTGAGCGTGAGAGTGTATGGAGCAGTGTATGAGTGAGTAATGGTGATTGAGTGTTGTGTTGAGCAAATGGCTTTGGAGGAAGGAGGGTGCAGGAAGCACCAGGTGTACGAGTGATGGCACAGGTGTGCAAATCCAGGTGAGCATGGTTGTATGGAATAAATGGTCTGGAATACATGGAGTATGGAATATATGGAGTATATGGAATGGATGGAATGGATGGGGTGGAGTGAGTATGGTGGAAACTGTGGAGTGGAGTGGATGGTGTGAAGTTGTGTATGGGGAGGATGGACCCCATCACGAATACCCGGGGAGGGTAGTTTAAGAGTTAGGTAGAGGGTACAGGTAAATTGTGGTTGGATATTAGCATCTGTGGTGCGTGTGGAAGAATGGTGTTTGGATGGGTGCATTAGTGACGTGGAAATGGCTGGGCGTGTGGCCTGTTAGTGTGTGTAGTTGAATGGGCACTCCACCACTGTGAGGATGTCGGCCAGGTGAGGCCGCAGGTGGGCTCTGGGAGCCGGTAGAGTTGTGGATGGGGCCCGACGATCCAGAGAACGGACCCGGGTAGCCCAGTGCCAGAGAGGGCACCGAGTGGGGAGCCGGTAGAGTTGTGGATGGGGCCCGAGGATCCAGAGGACGGACCCGGGTAGCCCAGTGCCAGAGAGGGCGCCAGAGGGCCTTCCCCAGTTAGATAGGTTAGGGTAAGGAGC
This sequence comes from Myxine glutinosa, assembly GCF_964187855.1. Taxonomy (NCBI): domain Eukaryota; kingdom Metazoa; phylum Chordata; class Myxini; order Myxiniformes; family Myxinidae; genus Myxine; species Myxine glutinosa. Next base: position 68,488,280 of record NC_136267.1, read on the forward strand.
AGGTAAGCTCGGAGGCAACTACAGTGGTGGAGGTGTGCAGGTGGGTAGACCTGCTGGGAGAGCCACACGACCCAGTCCTGAAATTGTGCAAAGGCACAGGGAGTTGAATCGGGGGAGTGAGACCCCAAATTGAGGAAGCACCACAGTTTGGTCAATGGGAATTTGGTTCTTAAAACCGCATAGAGTGTAAGATGGCCAATGGTTTGGCAGGGGAAAAACCCCGGGTAGTGTAAAGTGTATTAATGTCAATTAGAAGGTAGTTAGGATTGAAATCTCCTCGCACCATCTACATCCACTCACCTGAGGCGATGACAGGACTCCACACCATGCCATGTTTTGTTATTTTTCTGTGCAAATGTTTGGAATGTGAGACGCATCATGACGTCGGTGTGACATTGTGCTTGTTGTTCCATCTCTCCCTCCTTATGAGGATTGATGATGAATTGGTGATGGCAAATTTTGGTCAGAGGGATTGTGGTGACAAATTTGGTATAGGGGAAATATAGTGAAGACGAGACGGTAGCAACGAATTTGTAAATGTGTAGATTTTTGTAAATATGGGGTAAGGGCAAGGGTAGAGTAGGTAACAGGGGGGGTGACGTACGGTAGGGACGAGCTTTTCTCCGCTCGGTCTCCAGACGCACCTCACCTTGCATTGCCTTAATTGATGTGTACCCTTGTGACCTTACCCCTCACTCACCTGTCTTCTGTTCCCCTGTCTCCCACCCAAGGACTGTGCTCTCTGGGCACCAAGGGAGGCGTGCGGGTGTCCGCCATTGTGTGCCAGAACTCCCGCAACCAGCATGCATTGCATTGATGCACCACTTATGGACCGCCGTTCTGTGGCCAAGCACCACTTTATGGACCCCACGTTTTGGGGCCTGGCACCTCTGCTGGAACCGGCCACGATGGCCCGGGGTCTTGCTTGCGGACCTCGGTTAGGTGGCACCTATGCCGAACAGGTGGACCACCCTTAGTTGGCCCCTGTAGCCCTAAATAAAAATGGACACGTTCTGTGCTGTTTATTATTGCCAAATAGGCCGCATGATTAAAGGAAACATCAGGAAGAACATCGGCCCAGCAGAGAAGAGGAAGACCACCACCAGTTGATTTAGTGTGTATCATTATTATGAACTGGTGACTGTTGCACCGAATGGTGCTTTTGGTGCGGTTGTGGTATTTATTGGTGCTCCTTATAGTACTGGTGCGTCGATGCAATGCGTGCTGTCTCCTCCGTCCCAACAGGAATTTCTTCTTGTTTCCTCAAAAGAACAATCACAGGTCCTGGGTTGCATTTTGTAAATAGTCAAAATAATGTCAATGTAAATAGTGCTCCCCCACCGTTAATGTTTAGTTTGAAAATAATTCCGCAATTCGGTTAGCTGTGGGCTGTGAAACTTAGGCAGGGTGCAACGCAATTAGCGGGATATATTTATTCGTGTTTTAAGATTGTCGCACTCAGGGTCAGGTTAATTGTAGAGGGTTACTACACCTGCGTGTCACACTAAAGGTAAAATTTTCGGGCCGGGACGTCCCGTAAGGAAGGAGGATGCAGTGTTGGGGATTTGGGAATTGTGTGTGTAATTTGATGTAAAACTTGTTGTAAATATCACCCTCTGTAGTATACAGATCAAAGGTCGTCCGTAGTTAGGCCATCGCACACACATAGCAAATCATAGATGCCCTCAGTAGTTATGTCCTTAGTAAATGTCAGTATAAGGCTGTGTGGTCCACTAATTCATTGCGTTGCATCAATTAAATAAGATAGGTCCCTCCGACGCCCCCATGGCATCTTCAAAGTGCCAGGTTTGCTGGGTTTGCTGCACTTGCCTCCATTGAGCACGCGGTCGAGTCGAAGAAGAAAGGCGTGTCTCCACCTCGTCATCGAAGGGAGGAGTGAGCCAGCCCTTGCCGACCAACCAAGAACGAGGGGTTTGGCTTTGCGAGGGCGTGGAGAGAACGTTCGCGTAGGCTCGAGGGTGTGGCCTATATAACCCGTCCTGCAACGCCCCCGTTAGAGGTGGTGAGAGGGATGCATCGGATACAGCAGCTTGAACGATCGGAGCTTGGAGCACAGCAGCTGAACGCCGCAGCGTTGAGCTTTAACGGCGGCTGCTCACGTCAAGCACACACCGACCGGACCTGCATCCTTCCCGCCCGGAGATCCCACCTCATCCGTCCAGCCATCCACCTCTTGCCATTCGTTCCTGCCTTCATCCATCATGTGAGTCTGCCCGCTTGTCCGTCTTTCATGTTGTCTTAGGGTTTATTAAGTAAGCTTGTATAGTTAAGTTAATATTTGCGCTGTGTCTCCTTGCTTCTTTCTGTCCAGTTATTTTCTTATCCTTCTTTCTTCTTGGTTCTTTTGATGATTTGTATATAGTTAGTAATAAATCCTGTTATTCCCTACTTTGTCTTCTTCTTCTTCATGCTCGTTCGGTCGCTTTAGTGGTTTCCCTCATTGAATACCTGTGGCACGGTTTGGTCAACGTTAAGGATCGGGTCAGTCCTTGTTAATAGTTCGTGCCGCGGTTGCTAAACCGCTCGGCAATTACCATCTGTCCGCGGTCGCGAACGGGGTTGCGCTCCTGCCTCTCCGGAGGGAGCTGTGCAGCGTCAGGACTCACGTCGGTCAGTCACGAACAAGGGGACTAATCCCCCCTTCTTAAGGGGAAGAAGGCCGACGGAGAGATCCGTAACAATATATACACAACAATTCAATTTTTTGCAAATTCAATGTAGATAAGAACCACATACATATATATATATATATATATATATATATATATATATATATATATATATATATATATATATATTAGGGTGGGCTTCAAAAAAGCAAAATGCAGATTTTCTCCAGGACATGGCCTATTTTTGTTCCTTTTGGTCTCAAAGGAAACCACACCACATTTGAATGGGATCCAATAATATTTAGGGGTGCCACATCAGTGATGAATTTTCCCCCATGCAAAAATAGGAATTCCCATTTTTTGGGCTGTATATACACAAAATAAATACATAATTATATATATACATTAAATATAATATTAAAAATAAATATATAGTAAATATACATTAAATAATAAATATACATAAATACACATTATACATTATATATATACAATATATTATACATACAGTTTTGAGACTTCCTATGATCACTATCTGGGCAATTTTCATGCATGTTTTGTACAGGTTCCCGGGGTCAGGGGTACGCTTTTTTAGTGTGTAATATGTAGGCCTAACTTATTGACTGTGGCTCTTTTGTAGAGAGTGACCCTGTGGAGTAAGAATTAACAGGATTTTACCCACATTCTTGCTTATTTTGCAGATATGGCATGTGCTAGTACCAGTGTTTCATTGAAAACTCGGGCTCAGGATAATGTGTATCTCATTGGGTCCACTTCTGGAGATGCCATCAAAGGTGCCAAGCTCCCGACTGTGCATCAATCTCTTGTCCTGTTTTTCCATCACCTGAAGAAGGAGAATCGCACTGCCCGGGAGAGTGCAACCCTCACCATTGAAGAGGTTGTGAAGTTCTGGGAAAAAGCTCACCTACCTACAACGACGAAGCAGCACTGCATCCATCGTTTGGAGAGGCTATATGAAGAATGGAGGAGCATCCAAAAAGGTGCAAAAGCGGGGTGGTGCGACCCAACAGAAAAAGGAAGCATCCTTCAAGGCCTCCTTGGAGAAGACGTTTGATCTTAGGCATGCAGATTCGGAGGCCATAATCACCAACCCCGAGGACAGGAAGTTTCTTCACGATCAATTCTCAGAGAGGAAGGCTTCAATGGGATCTGTAGACACAGTGTTGGAAGCAAAAACGTTCTTGTGTGTTTGAAAGATCAGCAGCCACGAGATGATTATCGTGAACACCTAGAACTGACTGTCATCTACATGGGAGGAATCCCACCTCGTGGAATCCGGATCATGGCTCCAGGAGCAATGCACAGAGCCAGATGGATGGCAAAAGCACTATATTCACTACAGGTGTTCATGTTTCGGTCAGAGTTCCACTTGACACTTCGAGAGGCGAGAGAACTCCGAGCCTTCAACATTTTTGTCTGCCTTGTGTATGTACAGGCTTGGTTTCGGGCTCCACAAGCTATTGAGGCTCCCCTGAATGACATTAACCTCTTCAAGAAGTTGGAAAAGTTTGAACAAATCAATCAGAAGATGGCTCAGGCAGCCTTGAAGGCACTTGGCCGCCACACGTGGTACATGAGCCCAGTACTAGTGGCATTTGCATTCTTTGACACCAGAATTGACAAAGAAAGCAAGATCAATATGATTGAAGCATTGAAAAATGACGGTGAAAACCCCTCTCCAAAGAGACCAGCTATCAAACGAGGAACCGCCCTGTCAATCGCTGGCCTCATAACAAAACACACCAAGCATTTCTTCAGCATCCTAGGGACCCCAACTGATTGGATGGATAAGGATCCTGGTTCATGGGAGCAGGAAACCAGCTTTCAGGAAGCAAAGAAAGCCGCCAGTGGCTTAGTCGTGGTGAACGACAGGGCAGAAAGGGGTGTCGCATTGATACAAGACTACAATAAGCTCCTTACAAAGGATGAAGAGCAAAAGCAAGCTCTGCTCCAAGTTGTTGCTGCTCACAGGAAGATGTACCCCGATGCCAAGAAGGCAACAGTGGTGAAACAGGCCCAGAAATAGGAGTTACATTTCTCATTATATTTGGGTTTTTAAATATTATGTGATATGGTGTCTCTTCATTTTATGAACTGAACATTTGGATTGTTATCATTGAATTTGAGTTTTCATAGCAATATAGTGCTATTTGTGCAGCTATTGTAACTTGTGTTTGCTAGAATACAAAGAAAGTGAGTGGAGGGTGGATTTTCATAAAACAAACTTCTGGTTTTGCTTTCGATCCATATATAGAAAAGTTTTGTAGACACCTTTAGTTTGAAGGCTGATGTGGCACCCCTAAATAAAATCAGATTGCTTTCATATTTGGTGCCTTTTCATTTTGGAACAAAAGGAACAACATAAAGCCATGTCCCAGTAAATATTTTTTTTAAATTATTTTGAGCACCACCCTAATATATATATATATATATATATATATATATATATATATATATATATATATATATATATATATATATATATATACATATACATATATATATATATATATATATATACATATATATATACACATATATATATATATATATTGTGAGACGCAATCGGTGCATATATATATATATATATTGTAACGAATTTGAGAAGTGTAACGGATCTGAGAAGTGTAACAATTTTGAGAAAGTGTAACGAATGTGAAAAGTATGGTTTTGTTGTGTGTAACTGACCCTCGTAATGTAAAGAATGGTCGCAGCTCGTCCTCTTAGTTAATTCCATAAACCTACACACAGGACACGATATATCCTTTTAAATAGTTAGTCCCTTATTCTCTGTGTAGGCTAAGGATGTGTTTCCCACTAGTTTGACTCTTCATTGCACCGAATTAAATACGAGTAGGCCCTCTGACGCCCCATGGCAGCTTCCAAGTGCCAGGTTCGCCACTTTGCTGCAATTGCCTCTTTAGGCACTTTCCTGTATTTTCATCTGCCGTCCACTTTGCTGCATTTGACTCCATTACGCACGAGGTAACGCCGAAGAAGAAAGGCGGCAGGTCTCCACCTCGTCATAGAGGGGAGGAGTAAGTCGGCCCCGCTCATCCAACCCAGAACAAGGGGTTTGGCTTGAGAGGGCGGAGAGAGAACGTTTGGGGAAGGTTCGAAAAGGGTGAAGGGCGGGGCTTATATAACCCGCCGCGGGACGCTCCCAAGAGATCTGAGATGAGCTTTTACGGAGATGGGTCCAGGAGATGCGCTGGAGACGAGCAGGTGTGACCGAGCCGCCGTGAAACGTGCCGCGCTGCAGGAAAAGCGGACCGGGGCAACGCAAGGAGCGCACGAGGCAGCAGTACAGAGAGAGGAACTTCGCCGCGCAGTTTGGGACCAAAGCTCGGCTTCTTGACGGCAGTGCCTTCTGGCCCGACCGTGCCCAGTACCCGCTGAACCTTCCTTGCCACGAAAAGCCACCCATCTCCAAGCCATTCCTTCCTGCCTGCATTTCCCCGTGTAAGTGTGATCGTCCTTCTGTCTTTCACGTTGTCCTGGGGTTTATTAATTAAGCTTGTATAGGTAAGCTAAAGATTTCACTGTGTGCCTGCTCCTTCCATTTTCTGTATATAACCAACTGCTCTCTTTGCTTTGGCTTATGAAAATAATTAATAAAACCTGTTATTCCTCCGTACGTCTTCATCTCCTCCCTCTCTTTTGTAGATGCCGCCCTCATCTGTCCCAATTCATCCCTCTGAGCATCCAATTTGGTTTCTACCCCGATTTTTACCTCCTCTATCTGCTCTCCCATTTGTTTAATTTCTCGGGCGGATTGCTCCCCTATCTCCCGCAATTTGCCTTCCATCCTATTTTCTAACCCCATTAACCCATGTTTCACCCCTTCTATCTGATTCTCCTGGGCAGCCATTCTATTTTTCACCCCCGTTAATCCATGTTTCACCGCTTCTATCTGATTCTCCTGGGCAGCCATTCTATTTTCCACCCCCGTTAACCCATTCTTTACCTCTTTTATCCCGTTGTCTAACCCCTCACCGGTACCCCTCGCTTCGTCCCTCATTACCTCCAATTGCTCACCCTGAGCATCCATCCGGTTCCCCATTTGTCCCATACTGCTTTTCAAACCTCTAATTTGGTCTCCCAATTGCTCACTATTCTTTTCCATAAGGGCCTTCATTTGCATCATAAAAAGGTTCAAATCCACCGGTGGCGCTGCTACGGTCGCGGGCGCGGTCGCCGTAGCCATATGCGAGGCGCCATTTTGCGCGCCCGTAACCTCGTGCGCGAGAGCGCCATTTTGTGTGCCTGATACCTCCTCAACCACCTCCTCCATATACATTTCCCCGAGGTCCTGGGTCGATTCTACCCCGTCTATCTCTCCCACCGGCATCCCGTCGCCTTGACCAGCCATGGCGCGATTTCAAAATTCGGGTTTTGTAAAACAAAAGCAATTTCGGTACTTTGTAATTTTGAGCGCGTTAAACGCTTCAGGTCCGAATCCGACACTCCTGACACCAATTGTTACGGTCCGCGGTTAAGGATGTTATATTTGCCGAGCGGAGGCCCCGCGACCTAACAGTTTTTCCCGACTCACCCGATTCACCCAGACGTTGGCCGTATCGCGCCACAGCTATTCAATGTGGAAAACTCTAAAGCGACCGAATGCAAAGAGGAAAAAGAAGAAGACGTACGGAGGAATAACAGGTTTTATTAATTATTTTCATAAGCCAAAGCAAAGAGAGCAGTTGGTTATATACAGAAAATGGAAGGAGCAGGCACACAGTGAAATCTTTAGCTTACCTATACAAGCTTAATTAATAAACCCCAGGACAACGTGAAAGACAGACGGACGATCACACTTACACGGGGAAATGCAGGCAGGAAGGAATGGCTTGGAGATGGGTTGACGAAGAGGTTGGAAGAGGTGACAGAAGTAATGGAGACGAAGGACAGAGAGGTGAGGACGCACATAGAAACGGTTAAAGTGGCATTGGAGGAAGAGATAGAGGGGGCGCACCGGGAGATGAAGGAGGTAAAGGAAAAATTAGAGGAGGTGGAAGAAGGGGTGAGTGAAATTAAGAAGAGACAGAGGGAAACTAAAAAGGAGATAAGGGAGGAAGTGATGGAGTATGTGCAAGGTCGGTGCTCAAATCATGAATATGTGCTCACTAACCAAATAAAGAGTTTGCAGGTGGCAAAGGAGGTGCGGAGACGAGGTGCCAAGGTGAGTGGCGATATATTCGGCAATGTATATGATGTGAGGAAAGCTTCAGTCGGCTTGGGGGTTGATTTGGATCCGGGTGTTCGTGAGAGGCCGTTGGTGAAGTGTGCGACAGGTACGGTGTGCGAAGGAGGAGGTGTGCGAGAAAGTCCGACTCTGGGGTGTGTGAGGAAAAAGTGCGCGCCAAGGAGTGAGTGTGCTGTCGAGAGTGAGTTGGTCGTAGCGCGTGTGCGAGGGGGCACATGGAAGCGCGTAGTGAGGAGTGTTACAGAGGATGTAACGAGAGAGTGTACACCTGTGGTGAGTGTTACGGAGGAAGTAACGGGAGAGTGTGCGCAAGAGGAAGCGCGAGAAAGGGTGTGTAACGGACAGGTGCATGGGGAAAGAGTGCGCTGTCAAGAGTGAGGGAGAATGCACACCTGTGGTGAGTGTTACAGAGGGTGTAACGGGAGAGTGTGCGCAAGAGTGTGTGCGAGAAAGGTTGTGTAACGGACAGGTGCATGAGGAAAGAGTGCGCTGTCGAGAGTAACGGTGAGTGCGTTGTCAAGAGTGGAGGTGAGAGTAGTGCGAGTGACACGGAGCGTGAGTTGGTTGTGACAGGTGAGAGAGGATGTACACCTGGAATGGAAGGATGCACACCTGGAATGGTAGAGCGTGTGTGGGAATGCACACTTGAGTTGGTAGTGAAGCACGTGGTTGGGTGTGCGAGTGAGAGCACACCCGTGATTGTCACGGAGGAGGTGACCGAGGAGGGGGCGCGAAGAGGTGTGTTGGTGAGGTGTGCGAACGACGAGTGTGTGCCAAGGTGTTCGGTGGTCAGGTTTGTGACCAAGTCTGTGAGCGAAAGAACGAGTGCAATAATGAAGTATGCGGGGTGTACGGGCGGCGTTGGAGCATCGAGCTCAGTGAGGGTGAAAAAGGGGTAGCGTATGCGTGTAAGCATGCAGGTGAGGCATCGACGGTAACCGGGTTAGCGGTTAGAGCGACTTATAGCCGAATTAGGCCCTCGGTGCGTGCCGGTTTCGCGTGCCGCGAGGACCAGCGGGGATCCGAACCACAGCGGGTTCGAAAGGACCGCCATATGTGATTCACACGGGGCCGCGCTTGGAACGGCCGCGTCCGTGCTCCACTAGGCGGAACGGGCATCCCGATAGGAATAGGCTCCGGGCCAGGTATGGTCCATCTGCACCCCCCCCACAACTCTCCGACCCTGGGTTTTTCTGAACCATTGGGGTGTCCTGGGGTGGAAATCAACTGGTAACAGTAAATAAACTTGGACTCACTACCCATTTGGTACCTATATTGGATGGTACCCTCAAAACAGCATATTTTTAAATCCGCGTTGCGCCATATTCGACACACGTGTTCTTTTGGTATTTGTGCCTGCTAATATTAACTCAGAATAAAAAGTTATATACCAAAAGAAAGCTGTTCATCTACTGATCATCATAGAATATTGACACATTACTTATAATGGTACCTTAATGGTCATAACTAGTGCTGAATAGCAGTACCCCACTTTAACGTAACATAATTCGGTATCGACCGTACTATTTCATCTTACACACATAATATGAACACATTACACCTGATATGCTTACATATATATTTTATTGGCTTTCTCCTGTATATCAGCTTTAATTTGATACCAGATACATCCCCATAGCTTAAATTCTCTTTTTTATACAGCGTGTCAAAGATACTACCGGTATGGGGTGATATTGTAGGCGATGCTGCATTTGTCAATTTACAAATGCTGCCACGTATATCATGTACATATATGTTGGACACATGACAAAATCTATGTATTGTTAATATGTGTTACTTAATATATTGTTGTATTGATGTATCACTGTAGTTTATTGCAGGAATTTTGACGAAAATGGCATGCAGATCCTTCCATGTTTGTATCCTGCGTAAATTGAGATCATCAGATTGTACAATTATGTTATTTAAGTGTCTCTTACAGCGACAGAACGAGTCAATTAGTTAAGTTAAACACCTTTTTTTACATAGTTAAGTATGCAATATAAGATATTTTTTATAATTAAGATGCAATTTATAATAATTATTCAGCTTGGTACTTACCAATATTTTGATGTGTTTTGCAGGTGAAGTAACAACGCTAATATGGAACATCCGGCGCGAGCGAAACGTACACGTGAGAGTGAACAACCACCCATTGTGTGCATAACTCATGTAAAGGGACTGAGCTATGGAGAGTTGCACTTGTTATCTGGACTCAAAAATTCTGAGAAGAAATTGGCCAAGCTGCAGGAGGTCAAAGAAAGACGCCTTGCACAACCCCCACAGTCTCCGCATATGATGAAGGACACATGTGATTTGGTCCCTGAATCTCTGGCCGAACACCATGGTTTCCACTGGGAGTGTTACAAGCGTTTCACGATGAACTTAGACAGACTGAACCCTCCTACTGCAGGTACATCTGAAACAACTGGTGCCACAACTCAGCGGATGGCCCGTACTAGTTCTGGTGACAAGATCATATTTAAGCCAGACTGTATCTTCTGTTCTTCGGAAAGTCGTAAAAAAGTGAAAGTGCATGGCAGTTGGACTACCCAGGGGATGAGCCAGTTCGAGTATGAAGGCTGGAAGACGGTACTGGAGATGGCTGAAATGAAGCAAGATGAAACGCTCTTAATGAGGATCCGAGGCCATGATCTTTTTGCCTCTGAGGCAAAGTTCCACAAAACTTGCCGTATGAAGTATATGCAAAAGCCAGAGAAATGGCGCAGTACTGACGAAGAGGCACAGCACCATCAAGGAGAATTAGAAGAAGCCCACAGACAGGCATTCGATGTGGTATGTGATGCCATTGAAAGGGATGTGTTAATGGCCAAGAAGATAATGAAACTATCCGACCTGAGGCAAATGTATGTCATTAACCTGCAAACCAGCAAATATGCGAATCCTGACTACCGAGCCAGCAAACTAAAACTGAAGCTTGAAAACCACGAGCCTTTCAGGGAGAGACTATCATTCTGTGATCTGGGAAAGTCCTACATAATATTCAGCACCTGACCTGACCTGACCTAGGACTGTACTGACATCACTGTACCACAGGCAAGGGTCACCCTGACAGTGTATGACGGAAATGCCACCTTCTACTATCTAAAAGACATTCCTAACAACTTCAGCCAGATCTGTTCCAAGGTCTTTGACATCATCAGTAAGACAGGAGATGTGGTGTTCAGCACAGATCAATACCTACCTGGATCAGTGAAGTCGATGGAGAGGCGACGTCGCGGCTGTGGAGAAAAGTTGATTCTAAAAGGAGAAGCTACAAAGAAACCGCAAGATTGGAAAATGTTTCTCTCGAACGACGAGAATAAAATCCAGTTCATCCGACTGCTACTCAGGCTCTGGAACAGTGACCAGTATGCTTCTCGGTGCCATGGTCGAAAAGTGATCTTGATATGTGAAGGGAAGGCATACCAACTCACATCCACAGATGGTCAGACAACAAATGCCAAAGAGTTGCCTCAGCTGGAATCGTCTCAAGAAGAAACAGACTCGCGCGTGATATTATACGTAAACTACGCCAGGAGCCAGAAATATGAGTTTGTTCGAGTGAAGAGCCCAGACTCGGATGTATTCTTCATCTTACTGCACTACGCCGCATCGATAAACGACATAAAGATACTGTTTGACACAGGCACAGGAAACAAGCAGAGGCTAATAAACGTCAGTAAACTCGCAGCAGACTTCGGCCAAGAGAAGAGTACTGCTCTTATGGCACTTCACGCCTACAGCGGTTGTGACAGCACTAGCGCTTTCCGAGGGATTGGAAAAATCAAACCTGTTAAAACGCTGCTTCATCTGCCGCAATACATCCCTATTCTCAACAAGCTTGGAGATACGTGGGATGTGCCAGAAGAGCTGAACAATCAACTAGACAGCTTCACATGTGCCATGAGAGGAAAGGTATCACACGTTGATGATCTGCGACTCCTGAGAATAAATGAGCTATGTGCCAAGGAGAATCGTCACCTACCCTCAGGCAATGTAGACATGGCCAATATTCCACCATGTATGAGGAGCCTCACACAGCACATCCGAAGGGTCAACCACCAAGTGGGAATTTGGAAGAGAGCTCACGTTCCTCGACCAAGGATTCCCAAAGCAAGTCCAGGCCATGGCTGGGAAGAGGAGAAAGGCTGCCTGGATCCTCTCTGGTATGATGGAGACATGCTTCCGCGTGAGCTGGCTGATATAGCTCAGGTCATGTCAGACGACGATGAGAGTGATGATGAATCAGGTGATGAAACACCTGATGATATGGATCGTGTTTTGTACAGTGATACCGATGAAAGTGACAGTGACGATGACTGATCATGATGGACATATGCCATTCGTGCAAGCAAGCCAACTTGACTGCACTCATGCAGTGTTTGACTTTTGTTGATAATTAACAAAATGCAATTGTTTGTTTGTGTTCTTTTGAGAGTGGATACTTGTATTATATGATATAATGTGGTTAACTGAGTGTACGACATACATATGTAATTGTAGGGATAAAACTGACTGTTAATATTATTATGATATCTGTTGTTGAGCAATAATGTTTGGTTTATCATCAAAATATTCGATACTAAAAAATTTTTCAATGGGATGTTAAAATTTAGTTTCAAATAAGAAATATTTTTACTTTTACAGTAAATATTCGAGCATTACATTGTTACTGTTCTGTGGAAGGTGTTTGACCCAGTGTATGAATATTAATATGATGATATTAAAAACTACTGTGATTAATAAACAAGTTTTTCTTGTTTAATATGTTAATAAGATGGCAGTATGATTATGATATTCGATTATGAATGACATTTATAAGTATAATAGGCAGTTCTTTTGAATATAGACAAAGACTGTTACCGAGATTATATGATTCATGGTTCCCGCGAAACAGGTAGTATCTTTGACACGCTGTATAAAAAAGAGAATTGAAGCTATGGGGATGTATCTGGTATCAAATTAAAGCTGATATACAGGAGAAAGCCAATAGAATATATATGTAAGCATATCAGGTGTAATGTGTTCATATTATGTGTGTAAGATGAAATAGTACGGTCGATACCGAATTATGTTACGTTAAAGTGGGGTACTGCTATTCAGCACTAGTTATGACCATTAAGGTACCATTATAAGTAATGTGTCAATATTCTATGATGATCAGTAGATGAACAGCTTTCTTTTGGTATATAACTTTTTATTCTGAGTTAATATTAGCAGGCACAAATACCAAAAGAACACGTGTGTCGAATATGGCGCAACGCGGATTTAAAAATATGCTGTTTTGAGGGTACCATCCAATATAGGTACCAAATGGGTAGTGAGTCCAAGTTTATTTACTGTTACCAGTTGATTTCCACCCCAGGACACCCCAATGGTTCAGAAAAACCCAGGGTCGGAGAGTTGTGGGGGGGGGGGTGCAGATGGACCATACCTGGCCCGGAGCCTAGAAGGGTCGTCATGGCGACCCCCTTTTGTTGAGGCGTTCCGGCAGGTCGAGATCGGGCCATGGGATGGCTCCGTGCCGAGGTGGTGCGTGGGATCTCGGCCCGGGTAAGTGTCCTTCCCTGCACCGAGTGCCGGACGCATCCAGCCGCCGCCACCAAACAACCCGCATTCATTGCTCGGCTTTACGAAGCCGGGCTGTGGAAGTGAATTGGCGCACCGAGAGGCACTAGTGAGTGGACTGTGATGATGGTGATAGTGATAGTGATTTGATACGAAATTTAGAATAGTGAATAGAATTGGCAGTAATTGGAAAATTTTTGATTTGTTGAAATTTGATGTGCAAAATTGGTAGTGGAACGTCCCCGTGGTGGTGGGATGGCAACTCTGTCATCCCTCACAACGGGGGCAAAGGAGCACTAGTTATGGGGTTTATGGCAGTGAAAACTAGCCCGGGTGGGTTAGGATATATCTTGTGTAGGGATCGAGAGAGATGACCTTAGGTAACGGTAAGGTTAGTTAGTGACAAGGATACCGGTAGTGGGGACGCAGGTAGATTAGTGTGGATGATAATGACGTGGTATGTGCTTAGTTTAAAGGGAAGACGGGGAGCACTAAGTTAGCAGGGCAACAGGTAGTTTAGATGATGCCGTGTGAGTGTTGGAGGTGTATTTAGAAGTGTATTGTGAAAAGTGTGTAAGGAACAGGTGTGATTGCACAGGTGTGCAACTGAACAGGTGTATGGAGCAGTGTTTGAGTGAGTAGTAGTGATTGCGTGTGGTGTTGACCAAATGGTCCAGGAAGGAAGGAGGGTGCAGGTGGCACCAGGTGTGAGTGCACAGGTGTGCACCAACAGGTGTATGGAATAAATGGTTGTGTGAAATACATGGAATGTGGAATACATGGAGTGTGGAGTATATGGAGTATTGGAATGGATGGTAGTGGAGTGAGTATGGTGGAAACTATGGAGTGGAGTGGATGGTGCGAAGGTGTGAGTGGGGGAAGGATGGACCCCCATCAAGAATACCCCGGGAGGGTAGTGTAAGTGTTAGGTAGAGGGTATAGGTAAATTGTGGTTGGATATTGGCATCTGTGGTGCGTGGTGGAAGAATGGTATTTGGATGGGTGCATTAGTGTTGTGGAAATGGCTGGGCGTGTAGCCTGTTAGTGTGTGTAGTTGGTTTGGGCACTCCACCACTGTGAGGATGTCGGCCAGGTGAGGCCGCAGGTGGGCTCTGGGAGCCGGTAGTTGTGGATGGGGCCCGAGGATCCGGAGGACGGACCCGGGTAGCCCAGTGCCAGAGGGCACCGAGTGTGGTGACAGAGCCAGGAGGGGCCTTCCCCAGTTAGTTAGGTTAGGGTGAGGAGCTAGGTAAGCTCGGGTGGCAACTACAGTGGTGGAGGTGTGCAGGTGGGTAGACCTGCTGGGAGAGCGACACGTCTCAGCCCAGAAATTGTGCAAGGGCACCGGGAGATGAATCGGGGGAGTGAGACCCCAAAAATGGAGAAGCACCACAGTTTGGTCAATGGGAATTGGTTTTTAGAACCCATAGTGTAAGTTGGCCAATGGATTGGCAGGGAAAGACCCCGGGTAGTGTAAAGCGTGTTAATGTCATTTAGAAAGTAGTTAGGATGAAAATCTCCTTGCACCATCTGCATCCACTCACCTGAGGTGACAGGTACTCCACACCATGCCAGGTGGTTTTTATTATTTTTATTGATGCAAATGTTTTGGAATGTGAGATGCATCATGACGTGGGTGTGACATTGTGCTTGATGTTCCATCCCTTCCTCCTTATGAGGATTGATGATGAATTGGGTGATGGCAAATTTTGGATACAGGGATTGTGGAGACGAATTTGGTATTGAAGAAAAATGGGGAAGACGTGACAGTAGTGACGAATTTGTAAATGTGTAGATTTTGTAAATATGGGGTGAGGGCAAGGGTAGTGTAGGTGACAGGGGGGGTGACGTACGGTAGGGACGAGCTTTCTCACTTCGCTCTCCGTACGCATTTCGCCATGCATTGCCTTATTGATGTGTACCCTTGTGACCTTACCCCTCGCTCATCTGTTTCCCCCCCCCTTTTGTCTCCCACCTGAGGACTGTGCGCCACTGGGTGTTGAGGGGAGCGTGCGGAGGTCGTCTTGTGTGCCAGGACCCTCTCAACCAGCATGCATTGCATTGATGTACCACTTTATGGACCGCTGTTCTGCGGCCAAGTACCACTTGATGGACCCCAGGTTCTGGGGCAGGGCACCTCTGTTGGAGACTGGCCATAGTGGCCAGGGAATCTTGCTTGCAGACCTCGGTAAGGTGGCACCTATGCCAAACAGGTGGACCACCCTTAGTTGGCCCCTGTGGCCCTCAATAAAAATGGACACGGTTTGTGCTTTTTATATGTCCAAGTAGGCTGCATGAAGCAAGAAGACATCGGGAAGAACATCGGCCCAGCAGAGAAGAAGAAGACCACCCCCAGTTGTTTTTTTTGTGTGTTTATTGCAAACAGTAATGACTGTGCACTGGTTGGTGCGTTTGGGTGCTTTTGGGTGCTTTGGTGTTATTGGTACTGGTGCATCGATGCAATGCGTGCTGTCTCCTCCCTCCCAACAGGAATTTCCTTCTCTTTGTTTCCCTAAAAAGAAAAGAAAAAAAACACAGGTCCTGGGTTGCGTTGTAAATAAGCAAGAACATCACTGTAAATAATGCTCCCCACCGTAAATGTATAGCTTGAAAACAATTCCGCAATTCGGTTATCCTGTGGGCGCAAATCTGTTAGGCAGGGTGCAATGCAGCAGGGGGACATATTTATTTGTGTTTTAAAATTGTCACACTCAGGGTCAGGTTAATTGTAGAGGGAATTACACCTACGTGTAACACTAAGTTAAAGTTTTGTAGGCCCGAGCACGGGCCTGAAGAAAGGAGGGTGCAGTGTAACGAATTTGAGAAGTGTAACGGATTTGAGAAGTGTAACAATTTTGAGAAAGTGTAACGAATGTGAAAAGTATGGTTTTGTTGTGTGTAACTGACCCTCGTAATGTAAAGAATGGTCGCAGCTCGTCCTCTTAGTTAATTCCATAAACCTACACACAGGACACGATATATCCTTTTAAATAGTTAGTCCCTTATTCTCTGTGTAGGCTAAGGATGTGTTTCCCACTAGTTTGACTCTTCATTGCACCGAATTAAATAAGAGTAGGCCCTCTGACGCCCCATGGCAGCTTCCAAGTGCCAGGTTCGCCACTTTGCTGCAATTGCCTCTTTAGGCACTTTCCTGTATTTTCATCTGCCGTCCACTTTGCTGCATTTGACTCCATTACGCACGAGGTAACGCCGAAGAAGAAAGGCGGGTCTCCACCTCGTCATAGAGGGGAGGAGTAAGTCGGCCCCGCTCATCCAACCCAGAACAAGGGGTTTGGCTTGAGAGGGCGGAGAGAGAACGTTTGGGGAAGGTTCGAAAAGGGTGAAGGGCGGGGCCTATATAACCCGCCGCGGGACGCTCCCAAGAGATCTGAGATGAGCTTTTATGGAGATGGGTCCAGGAGATGCGCTGGAGACGAGCAGGTGTGACCGAGCCGCCGTGAAACGTGCCGCACTGCAGGAAAAGCGGACCGGGGCAACGCAAGGAGCGCACGAGGCAGCAGTACAGAGAGAGGAACTTCGCCCGCGCAGTTTGGGACCAAAGCTCGGCTTCTTGACGGCGGTGCATTCTGGCCCGACCGTGCCCAGTACCCGCTGAACCTTCCTTGCCTCGAAAAGCCACCCATCTCCAAGCCATTCCTTCCTGCCTGCATTTCCCCGTGTAAGTGTGATCGTCCGTCTGTCTTTCACGTTGTCCTGGGGTTTATTAATTAAGCTTGTATAGGTAAGCTAAAGATTTCACTGTGTGCCTGCTCCTTCCATTTTCTGTATATAACCAACTGCTCTCTTTGCTTTGGCTTATGAAAATAATTAATAAAACCTGTTATTCCTCCGTACGTCTTCTTCTTCTTCCGCTTTGCATTCAGTCGCTTTAGAGTTTTCCACATTGAATAGCTGTGGCGCGATACGGCCAACGTCTGGGTGAATCGGGTGAGTCGGGAAAAACTGTTAGGTCGCGGGGCCTCCGCTCGGCAAATATAACATCCTTAACCGCGGACCGTAACAATATATATATATACAGGGTGAGTCAGAAGTAGCGCCCAATTTCTGTTTATATATATATATTGTTACGGACGCAGCTAGGTGTTAATTGGCCGAGCGGATGGCCGCCGCACCCGAACAGTTACCCCGACTAACCCGATTCCTGAACGTTGGCCAAATCGTGCCACAGATATTCAATGAGGGAAAAGACAAAGGCGACACGGATGTGAAGAAGAGGAAGACAGAAGTAGGGAATACTAATATAATTTATTTGCTATTTACAACCAAAAGTAACCAAGGAGAAGGAAGGATAATAAAATAATTTACAGAAGAAATCAAGGAGACACAGTGAAAATTGCTAGCTTATCTAAACAGGCTTAACTTATACCCTGGACAGAACAAACAAAGATGGACTCACACGGGGAATTGCAGAGTGGATTGGCTGGAAGGAGGAATGGGGAGGCCCAGGCCACTGCAGGCATCGAGGTCCCGCTCCAGGAGTCGACTCGCGTTCTTGGCGGGAAAGCCTTCGTGTGCAGTGGCGCGTATTGTTCACCGCGAGCGGATGGCCGCTTCGTGCTGGACTCCGGGCTCTTCAGCTCCACTTTAATGCCACTTAACGCCACCCTCAACTCGTCCTCCTCCAACGCCACTCTCTTTCTTCATCAACCCTTCCTCCTTCAACAACAACTGTACTTTTAGCCACCAACCACCAACCAACTCCTCACCACCGACAACCCGTTTTGACGCATGCGCCCGCGTTTTATAGCGCGCCTGGCGATCAAGACGCCGGCCGCTAGGACACGCCCATCGGTGAGCTCGCCTCGGCCCTGATTGGTCGCGAGGCTCACCGACCCCGCCCTTAGAGGAGGCGTTGGCTAGGCCACGCCTTGTCCCCGGCGCTGGGCCGACTCCTCCCACCTCCTGCTCCGAGATGACCTCGTGGCTAATGGAGTCTTGCGGCGATGGAAAACCACTCGCACCGCTGGGATGAAAACGAAAGAGGACCTAGCTTATTTGACTTCGGTGCAATGGAGTATCAATAAATGGACGACATAGCCTTAACCTAATACACAGAATAAGGAAATAACTGTCAACAAGGGGGAAATCTATGATTGGCTAACGTGAGTGCTTATGAACTAATTACGGGATGCACTTTGACCTTTATACATAACTGGAGCAAGGAGGGCGATATTTTTACAACAATTTACACAACAAATAAAAACACCATTCTCATATCCACAACACTGCACCCTCCTCCTCTTAGGCACGTCCCGGGCCTCTTACCTTGACTTTTAGTGTGGCACATAGGTGTAGTTCCCTCTACAGTTAACCTGACCCTGAGTGTGACAGTTTTAAAACATAAATAAATATGTCCCGCTGCTCCATTGCACCCTACCTAACAGACTCATGCCCACAGCTAACCGAATTGCGGAATGGTCTTCAAACTACACATTTACGGTGGGGGCGCATTATTTACAACGACTCTACTTTATTTACAAAACGCAACCCAAGACCTGTGATCGTTCTTTTGGGGGGGGGGAGACAGTCTGCTCTGCATCGACGCACCAGGAAGCACCCAAAACGCACCAAAACACCCTCAAGCACCAATCGGTGCACACTCACCACAGTTCAATAAAAATAAAACCAACAAACCCTGGTGCTGGTCTTCCTCTTCGGCTCCCTCTGCTGGCTATGGTTATTTTCCTGTGGTTGTCATCTTCTTTGCTGGCGGCCTATTTGGACATAAAAGTGCACAAACGTGTCCATCTTTATTTATTTATGGTCCACAGGGCCGACGATTGTGGTTCACCTGTGGGGCATAGGTGCCCTGTGACCAAGGTCCGCCAGCAAGATCTCGGGCCTTCATGTCCGGTTCCAGCAGAGGGGCCATGCCCCAACCCATGGGGTCCATCAGTGGTGCTCAGCCACAGACATGTGGTCCATAAGGTGGTGCATCGATGCAGACAGCTGTGGTTGCGAGAGGTTCGGGAGCCCAATGGCGGACTCTCGCACGCTCCCCTCGGCGCCCAGTGGCGCACAGTCCTCATGTGGGAGACAAGGGGGGAAAAGACAGATGAGCGAGGGGTAAGGTCACAAGGGTACACATCAAACAAGGCAATGCAAGGCGAGGTGCGTATGGAGACGGAGCGGAGAAAAGCTCGTCCCTACCGTACATCACCCCCCCTGTCACCTACTCTACCCTTGCCCTTACCCCATATTTACAACAATCTACACATTTACAAATTCGTCACTACTGTCACGTCTCCCCATATCTCTTATACCAAATTCATCTCCACAATCCCTCTAACCAAAATTTGCCATCATCCAATTCATGATCAATCCTCATAAGGAGGAAGAGATGGAACATCAGCACAATGTCACACCCACGTCCTGATGCGTCTCACAATCCAAACATTTGCACCAAAATAATAAAACAACAAAACATCCATGGCATGGTGTGGAGTAGCGTCACCTCAGGTGAGTGGATGTAGATGGTGCGAGGAGATTCTTAATCCTAACTATCCTCTAAATGACATTAACACACTTTTACACTACCCGGGGTCTTTCCCTGCCAAACCATTGGCCATCTTACTCTATGTGGTTTTAAGAACCAAATTCCCATTGACCAAACTGTGGTGCTTCTCAATTTGGGGTCTCACTCCCCCGATTCATCTCCCGGTGCCCTTGCACAATTTCCAGGCTGGGTCGTGTAGCTCTCCCAGCAGGTCTACCCACCTGCACACCTCCACCACTGTAGTTGCCACCCGAGCTTACCTAGCTCCTCACCCTAACCTATCTAACTGGGGAAGGCCCCTCCTGGCTCTGTCACCCCTCGGTGCCCTCTGGCACTGGGCCACCCGGGTCCGTCCTCCGGATCCTCGGGCCCCATCCACAACAACTCTACCGGCTCACAGAGCCCACCTGCGGCCTCACCTGGCCGACATCCTCACAGTGGCGGAGTGCCCATTTAACTACACACACACTAACAGGCTACACGCCCAGCCATTTCCACGACACTAATGCACCCATCACTACACTCTTGTGCAACTACCCGCACCACAGATGCCAATATCCAACCACAATTTACCTGTACCCTCTACCTAACTCTTACACTACCCTCCACGGGTATTCGTGATGGGGTCCATCCTCCTTTCCCCCATCCACACCTTCGCACCATCCACTCCACTCCACAGTTTCCACCATACTCACTCCACGACCATCCATTCCAATACTCCATATACTCCAGACCATTTATTCCATACACCTGTTCTCCATTCACCTGGTGTTGCACACCTGTGCAATTACACCTGGTGCCACCTGCACCCTCCTTCCTTCCTGGACCATTTGGTCAGCACAACTCACATCACTATCACTCACTCAAACACTGCTCCATACACCTGTCCAGTTGCACACCTGTGCAATCACACCTTTTAACCACACACACGGCATCATCTGCACTACCTGTTGCCCTGCTAACTTAGTGCACCCCGTCTTCCCTTTAAACTAAGCACATACCACGTCATTATCATCCAAACTAATCTACCTGCGTCCCCACTACAGGTATCATTGTCACTAGCTAACCTTAACGTTACCTAAGGTCATCTTCTCTAGGTCCCTACACACGATATCCTAACCCTCCCGGGCTAGTTTTCACTGCCATAAACCCCATAAATCTATTGCTCCTTTGCCCCCGCTGTGAGAGATGGCAAAGTTGCCATCCCACCACATCGGGCATCTTTTACTATCAATTTGGCTCATCCAATTGCAACCAATCAAAAATTTGCCAATCACTACCAATCATCACTCTGCCAATCCCTTGCCAATCATCAAATTTTGCTTTTTTCTCAATTTCGGGTCCAAAACACTATCACCATCATCACAGTCCGCTATATCCTAGCCTCGGTGCGTCATGACATCATTAAACTCGGCTTCGCAAAGCCGAGCAATGAATTCGGGTGGTTTGGTCGCCTGCAGTTGGATCCGTCCGGCATTCACGACTCTGGGGAGGAGGCATGCTCGGGCCGAGGTTCCACGCATCATCGCGGCTCGGTACCTTGCGGTCCCGGGCCCGATGACTGAGGCTCGCCCGGTCGGAATCCCGTCCCCGCGAGGGGGCACCGTCCGCTTCCTCCCACTCACCCTTGAACTGGACCGGTCGACTCGCCCGACAAGGCCCGGACTCGACCGTGCGGGGCGGGGCCAAGTCCGAATCGGCAACGACGCTTCGAAGAGAAGCGACGCAGCATCGATCCGCGCCGGGCCTGGCATCCAACAAAGCGCACCGTGCCCCGAGTGCTCGCATCGGCTATCCGTCGCCCTAAACGCTGCCCCGTTCAACGTCGATGCCTCACTTGCATACGCGACCCGTTTCACACTCACAAAACCTGGCGTCTCGGCGCCTCCAGTGCATCCCCCACACTCCGTCCATTCCACCACCGCACTCCCTGTTACACACCACACATCTCGCGCTCCCTCGCCGTTCGCACACTTCCTTAACACACCTCCTGCATCGTCTTGCGCACTCTCCCCACTCGGTACGTACCCCGTACCACCACCATGGGCGTGCACTCTTGCATCCACCCACTAACGCGCTCAGATGGGCTCTCCCACACCCGCGCCACAACCAACTCAGGTGTGCTTCCTCGCACACGTTCCTCCACCACCACCTTACTCTCCGTGTCACACTCACCCTCGCACGTACACTCCGTATCGCTCTCACTCCCTGTGTCACACTACGTACACCCCGACGTGCATTCTCGCTCGCACTCGGTTTCACTCCCACACTTTATAACACACCCACTCGTTGTCGTCCTACTCTTCTTACTCTTCCTTAGTTTGAACTCCTCAATATCCCTAAATATCATCTTCTCTATGGCTTGCCACGACTTGAGGGTAAAGCCGGTATTTCCCCACCAGTCCTGCAAGTCCTTCACTACAAGCTTGACTGCATCCTTTTTGCTAGACTGAAGGTGGCTGGTTTCCTGCAGATGTCTGTGATACCCATGGTACTGGAGAACAACCAGTTCCCCTGTTGGTGGATAAGGGCCAGTGAATCCCTGGTTTCCTGGTAGATTGAAGATGGGGGGACACTTTTCGAAGAGCCACAACACGGTCTTGGCTTTTGTATCCATGCCTAATTGCCTATGTGATGCACTGCAATAAAAAAAACAATTATTAATATAATGTTTGAATGAGAAAAGTAAACAAAAACAGCATACTTGCCTGATGAATGGTTACAGTAACAACCGAAAGCAGGCATTAAAATTAATGATTGTAAGCTGCTTTTGTTAACTTTTTTTTATTGAAATTAAGATGGCCAAATTTAAACAACGTTATAACAGTTATAAAAACTGGACAATACAAGGTTGTAAAAGACAATTTAAAGTAAATTTAATTTGATTAATGGTTATCCTATGATTAAAAAGCAAAATTTTCAATTTTTTTCCATAAATATGCTTGAAATTTCAGACAAAAATCTGTTTTTTGGATAAAAGTGGTATTGAATTGTGTTACAGACATTGTTCAGCTATCCAATCATCCTTGGCTTTCAATTCTGCATCTTTTGGTACCAGAATCAACTCTGGGGGTCAAACACAGCTTGAGAAATCGTCAATTTAGGCATTTTTTGAGTCGTCTGTAACTGTTGCTATGGTAACGGGCTGTCTGACCGTAAAACGTCAATATTTTTGAATTTCTTTTTCATGATTTTGTTCCTGATACTCACTCACAACTTTTAGGTAAATTACATTGAATTAGGAAAATCACCTCCGATTTGGCCCAGCCTAATATATATATATATATATATATATATATATATATATATATATACCTGTATATATATATATATATATATATATATATATATATATATATATATATAATATATATATATATATATATATATATATTGTTACAGACGCGGTTTTAGATGTTATATTGACCGAGCGGTGGTGTATTTAACCGCGTCCGAACAGTTACTCCCCGATTAGAACCCGATTCCACCCGACGTTGACCAGATCGCCCCACAGATATTCAATCGGGAAACCTCTAAAGCAACCGAAAGAGAAGGAAAAGAGAAAAAGACAGAGTACGGAGGAAGAACAGATTTATTATACACACACAAGCAATGGATGGAAGAAGCAGTAACACAGCGAATCGTTAACTTACACTATTCATTTTTACTTAACCCCAAGACAACGAGCAGGACAGGACGTTCACACTTACACAGGGGATATTGCAGGCAGGTAGGGCTTGAGGTGGATTGCTGGAGAGGGAGGCAAAGTCGGAGGCAGCAGCTCTCAATTCCTCGCGGTTTTTGGCGGGAAAACCCTCCGTCGCGTATCCGCTGCTATAGACGTCACGCGCTGGTTCGGCACACCTGCTCCTCTTCTTGTGGTGGAGCCGTCTCCCTCCTTTCAGCGCGTCTCTCCAAAGCTGGTTTCCTTGCCGAGTACCTCTCCTCTTTGGCTTGGAGCGTTTCGCATCTCACCGCTCCTCTTGGTGCCGCCTCTTTGCTCATCTCCCAGGTCATCTGGTAAAGCAGTCCCTTACAGTCGCTTTTATCACCTCGGGCGGAATTAAGCCGCCGGCTCCGAGGGCACGCCTACCGGGTCGCTCACCGCGGTGCTGATTGGCTGTTAGGGCTGGCTCACTCCTCCCCTCTTATGACGAGGTGGAGACACGCCTTTCTTCTCCGAGATTAGCACATGGGCAATGGCGGCCTGCGGGATTGAAAACAACTCCCACCCTTTTGAAAGGAACTTTGGAGAGCGGAGATGTTTGGGGAAATTGGAAGGGCCTACGCTTATTTTGTTTGATACAATGCAAAGTCAATCTAGTGGGAAACACATATTTAGCCTACATGGAATAAGGAAATACACTATTTAAAAGATATATCGTGACCTGCGTGTAAGTTTCATGGAATTAACTAGGAGGACGGCTGCGACCATTATTTACATTAACAGGGTGTTACCATACTTTTGTAACGTTCACATTGTAACGTTTCCACATTCGTTACAATATATATATACATACTGTATATATATATATATATATATATATATATATATATATATATATATATATATATATATATATATACACTAGCTTGGTGAGGCGAGCGCAGCTCCTCACCAAGCATCGATACTGAGGAACGGGCTTATTTTAACTGAAGCTAATGACTGTACCTGAGTTGCTGTGTTGTCATGATTTTCACAAATCATAATACAAACAATTACTTTGCACAAATGTATTTGTTGTGTTTGTGATATTACATTTTTATTGGCAATTTAGGTTGAAGATTTCGGTTGAATGTTTTTTTTTCAAGAAAGAACCCCTCTGCACATACATAGGGGAGGGGTAGGTGCAGACTGGAGGTTTGGGACGATTACACCTCACCACCACGTAATTCAAAACACCTCACCACCAAGTAATTCAAAACACCTCACCACCAAGTAATTTAAAACACCTCACAGCCATAAAACACGTAATAAAAACACCTCACAGCCATAAAACACGTAATAAAAACACCTCACAGCCATAAAACACGTAATAAAAACACCTCACCACCACGAAAGTAAAAACACCTCACAGCCATAAAACACGTAATAAAAACACCTCACAGGCACGAAATTAAAAACACCTCACCACCACGTCATTTAAAAACACCTCACCACCAATTAATTCAAAACACCTCACCACCACATAATTAAAAACAACTCATCACCAACTAATTCTAAACACCTCACCTCCACATAATTAAAAACACCTCACCACCACGTAATTATAAATACCTCACCACCAATTAATTCAAAACACCTCACCACCATGTGATTTAAAAACACCTCACCACCATGTGATTTAAAAACACCTCACCACCACGTCATTTAAAAACACCTCACCACCACATAATTCAAAATACCTCACCACCACGTGATTCAAAACCACCACAACGTTATTAAAAACACTTCACAACCACGGAAACAAAAGTTTGAGGGAGTCGTTAAGTGACAACACAGACACTGCCCAGATGTGTAGATATATAGATAAATGACTGTACCCGAGTTTCCGTTTTGTCATGGTTTACACCAATCATAATTCAAACAATTATTTTGCGCAAGCTGTATTTGTAATATACGTGATATCACATTTTATAAACAATTGAAGTTGAAAAAAAAAAAATTCCCCAAAAAATTCCAAAAGAAAATAATAATAATTGAAAAATTTTCGAAGAAAATACCCTTAGGACATACCGACGGGAGAGATATGTGCATTCCAGAAGTTTGGTACGATTTCACAAAAGTTTGAGAAAGTAGTTCAGTGACAACACAGGACAACACAACACAACACAGGACAGGACAGACGCTGCACAGATGTGTGTGTATGTATATATATATATATATATATATATATATATATATATATATATATATATATATATATATATATATATATATATATATATATATATCCTGTATGGGGAAAACACCACATGACAATGGTTAGCAGCAAGACACCGTGCAATGTATTACAAAGTGATAACAGACATGAAGGAGGACAATGTCACATCTGGAAATCCGCAGGTAATGTGGAATAATGCAGTGCTGGTAGGGAAATCTGGTTTTGACACAATGCAAATTGATATCGTGTGTCAAAGAGGTATCAGGTGCAGTATGTGTTTTAGAGTATGAGATATAGGCCATTTAAAAGCTTTGATAATGACAATACCTGGGAATAATTATGAGAACATCATAAACAAATCATTTTTCACTAAAACTGCTATTGTCACCTTTATAATTTGATCAGTTTTGAGAGAATTATAATGCTATATTTCATTTTATAAAGATATATACATATACAAGGGTGAGGTGTGTGTGTGTCCAATTGCCCCAAAATTTGGTGTCTCACGTCATTTTCACCCGCAGAAGGTCAACTTCACAATAAAAACTTTCAACTCTCAATCAAATCAGAGTTAAAACATGAAATAAATGCATTTTAGCGAGAGGAGCAGAGCTTGGCCAAACCGTTGGCACTTCCACATCACCTTCGAGGGTGAAATATTTGTCAGGAATCAAACCAATTGGATTTAATTATTTATAGTCTACATGCAAAATGGAAATGTATACACAAAGGTTACTCAATCATTAATCGCTATATATACACATACACATATATACATATATATATACATATTGTTGCAGTTGTGCCATAAAGGCAAACCCCCTATAGTCAATTGCACGACAACATGTAGCCTGCAGTAGTTAGTTGTCTTATTGAATGTAAAGATTAGCCCTTTCCCATTGTGTAGTAATCAAGACCAATATGCGTTGAAGTTAAGCAGGATGTCAAGCCTTGGTGTGGCTGGGAGAAGCCATTACTAATGAGCAGGAAGGCGTGGCCAAAATCGAAGCCCACGTGACGAATGAGGAGGCGGGAACACGTCCCCGGCACGTGACTAACCTCAGCCAATAGGAGGCTGTGGAACATTTTTGAGGCGTGGGCGGGTCTGATAAAACCCCTGTCCAGCGCATTTTCATTATCTTTGCTCTTGGTCGCAGCGCACAGGACGACATCTCTCTTGCTTTTTGGGACTTCATCGAGGATACACCTGAGCTCTTGCCTTTTTCGCCACGCCCACGACGAGACCTCACTTGCTTTTTCGTATCTCCCACGACACGTGTTTGGCCTTTGTGTTCTTGGTCGACACCCATCGCTTCTGCGCCGATCTCTTGCGCCATCCGGCTGACCTGCAAGCGTTGGCTTTCTACACGACTCACCTGCGCTGAAGTTCATTTACCTGCGCTGAAGTTCATCTACCTGTGCTGAAGTTCGTCCATGCCAACTTCGAGGCGGCGGTTCGTCCTTCGGACCTGACCTCGTCCAGGCTGCACGTGAGGACCGAACTGCACACACCAGACCACGTGGCCAATTGCAAGGCAATTCCAGCACTACATCGGTACGATAATAACCAGTGTCTTTTCCCCTGTGTGAAAGTGAGTGTGAAGGGGCCAGTGGGGTTTATTATTAGGTAAGAGTTGATAAGCTGTATATTTTGTGTATTCTCTGTGTCTTCTAATTAAAAGGCTGTACATTTGGTTACTTTCCAACCTGTTCAGTACGTCTTTTCTCCATTGGCCTAGCATCATCCGAGACCGAATTTGGCTCGAATCGGGTTCATAAATCATGTAAGGTAACGCCGCTTTCCACACCGTGCAAATCTGCTCGGCACACAATTGAATAAGGTGTGTGAAAGCGAGGGTTCGATCCCCGGTTTCTCCGGTCACGTGTCTTGAAGGTATTTGGGAATATTGACCAGTAAACTCTGGTCAACATGTCAACGTTTTATTACTTCACCAATCAACGTGTGCCACCTTTTTGTATTCCATCTCTGCTTCTATCAGCAAGTCCCATCTTACCCGGGCTTGTGCCAATCAAATCCCCCCGCCCAATCACGGCTCTTCAGGGCACGGCTCTCGGCCTTGCCCGTTCTATGTTTCTTTCCAGTCGGGGTAATCAGCACTGGTGCTTCATCTGGGTTTCCGGTGGCTTTTTAATTAGTGAGCTTAATGGGGAGTTGATTGCGTGGCTTCGTTATGTGTCTATGGTGTGGTGCCAAAAGGGACATAGGAATAAAGTACAGAGGTAACGACATACAGGGGATAAATTACCCATAATCCCTGAGCTAATTAACATACCCCACTCCTCAGATGGGGACGAAGATACACTTAATCCGAACACATGGAGCTGACTTATTTTCATCAAGGTTTCTACACGACATTCGGAGCACCTACCTATACATTCTACCTGCACTAAGGTATGATTACCCCTACAAACGTAACAATCTATAGTGTATATTTAGATATACTTAGGTATATACTATATAAGTATGGGTAGAGGGTGGTTGGGGATTATACAAGGTTAAGAGAAAGTTGCATCCAACTAAAGAATCTTTGGATGCACATCCAAAACCTACATTGTCAGTTTTATAACAAGCAAGTAATAGCAGTCTTGGGCGGCTTCATCCACACCCCAATGGACTTCATCAGGCCAAAAAAACACGAGGCATCACCACTTGTCCACCCTTACTCACAAAATGCATCCATTTGTTTCCGATCACGTGATGGTTTGAGTAACAAATCGTAGAGCGCTCTTCATATTGACTTTAAGTAAAACGTCATTTATATCATCTATAGCTAGTCGGCCATGCTCTCTTTCGCATATGTGAGCTGGTTATGTTTGTGTGGGAGCGAGTAAATGTGAGCGCATATATTTGTTGTGTCCTTCCATGGGTTCAGTGTGAGGACATGTGGATTGTGTAATTTGCGGAATCCTCTTGTGCGCTGTATGTGTGTGGGGCATGGTGTTATTGGGCACATTGTTGTTGTTTCCTCAAGGAAACAATATTTTGAGGAGACAATCACCAATAACATATGGTGCTGGGCGAGGTCCTCTAGTTTAACATCCTTCCGATGGATGTCACACTCTTTCATCCATCACTGTGTGCAAAAACCTGGAGCGATAGTTTGTAGCTGGGTGGAGATTCAAACCCAGATTAGACAACTCAAAGGAGTGTGTGCATAGGTCTAGCTATCCCAGGAGGTCTGTAATAGGAACAGAAATAAGAGGAATAAAATAATAAATAATAACCTTAGATCAACAATAATTATGGATAGAATCGTAACAACCATATTACTATTAAAAACAAATCAAATGAGTGTCAAAACAAGTACACAAGGAAAGCTTCAGATACAGTCTGACAAGAATTACAATCAACAAACAACCTTCATCTTTGCTCATATCTCAATTGGCACTGGCTGATAATTCTGTCGGATCTCTTCCAGTCTCTCACGTCTCTTCGAAAAAGTCCAATGTCCTTCAGGAAAATAACCAGACTGAAAGAAAACCTGGATATCGAGCTTCCGTACTATATCAAGATCTAAAGACCAGGCATGATGTTCATATTGTGCAGGTAGCCCTCATAGCACAATTTCTTTCAATGACCGGTTAGGGTCAATCCCTTCTTCCCTTTCGGCACACTCACCTCGACCATAACGATCTTTTTACGGGAGTTTGATGTGATAGACAGATCAGGGGCAGGCTCGTGTTGTAACTGTATCTGATGGAAGAAAAAAACAAAAAACATCCTTGGTCCAAAATAAACTTGTACTTTCCATCTTCAGGGCACAGGCCTGTTCATTTATTTTCATGATAATCACTTTACGTCGCCTTCTATCCATCTTTTAAAGAAAGAACTTTTTCTACGAAGTAGTCAACTTGTTTTATGCTCTGCTAGAGCACACACATGATCATGCATAAAGACTTCTAATACCATCTTATGGTGAAAAGTGTAAAGGCCTAATGCTAAGGCACTAAACATGCAAATAAGACTTGCTCTAGTGTTCATCTTTTAACACACACACACACACACACACACACACACACACACACACACACACACACACACACACACACACACACACACACGCATGCATGCACGCACACACACACACACACACACACACACACGCATGCACGCACGCACACACACACACACAAACACACACACACACACACACTATGTTGTTGATGAAGTCAGCACGTAATTGCCTCATCACACCCTCTTACTCACCGGTTTCCTTGCTTGGGTCTGCCTGTGGCCAGGCCTTGATCTGGATGGTGAGGTGAGGGAACGGAGAATGGATGTATTCGGGAGGGAGGACTCTCAATCTGAGTGAGGTGAAGAGGGTCAATGGAGGACGTAGGCATAGGCCATCTTTGGGTGAGCTTGGCTTAATGGGACGCACGATATCGAGACGTTGTTCCACGGCTGTACGTGTCCCTGACAGACAGCATGAGGAACTGAACACTTAAGATGAAAGCTGCAAAAGTGACGTGGCCGGAGTGCATAGTCTTGATCAGGGGTGGAGGAGTGTACCGTATTGCCGAGGGACGCACGAGGCTTTGCGGCCTACGAACTGCCCCGTTGATGGTTGCGTGTTGGACAAACTGCTTGGAGCCCCGGACAATCGTGCTGCAAAGCTGGCGACAGATGTTCATTGTCTTGTGGGGTGGGCAGAGAATGGGGAGGTAAGCAAAAGAGTGATGAAACGCTACTGTCACCTTTGACAGGATGTCAGGCAGCCTGTGAGATGATTCCCAAAAGAAAGGATCAGTGCAGAGGCACTGAGGGAGGGTGCTGGATGTCGGAAAAGACAAAAAAGAATCTTGCGTTGAGATTAAAATAACAAAATACACACAATGGGACACATACCCCATACAGGCGAAATACTGAGTCTGTGCAGCTGCACCAAGCAGCCAGAATGTGAGCTATAATGATTAAAGCCTGCACTTCCTCTTGTGAGAAATAAGACCACCTCACAGGGAGACAGAGATCTGCACCAAGCCAGGAGGCTGAGGAGGTGCTACCTGTCTCCGTAAAACCAAAAACAATGCTCCACAAAAGAAACCTAAATAACAAATGTAGGAGCAAAGAGGAGAAATAGATCATCCTCCACTGTACAGTGTATTCAATGGATGAACAGTAGGGCGATGGAGAGTGTGGGGTGGGCCGAGGACCGAGAAGCTGCTTCAAGCGCCATGTAATGTGGGGAGCACTACTGGGGGAGACCAAGAAGGTATTCCCCCCAAATGACTTGCACCCCCCCCCCTCCCCCCCCCCCCCCCCACCCCAATGACTTGGCAATTCATGAGGGCAGCATGGGGAATGGGGAGCTCGATAGTGGCACCCCAGTGGCTCGGGGGTGCCATGTGTGAGCATAAGACTTCTTGAATTACCTAAACAGTGTGGATGAGAGCATTCAGTTCATGCAGGAACAATACAACAATGATCAGTTAGCCTTTCTGGATTGCAAGGTTCACATGAATGGTGACGGCCACTTGGATTTTGAGATGTACAAGAAACCCACACATACCAACCACTATTTGCAGTTTGATTCACACCACCCAATAATCATAAATTATCTGTCATTTACACTCTTTTCCGTCATGCAGACACTATTCCGCCAACACAGAAGTGGAAATTAAGTGAGAAGGCGAACATCAGGCATGCTCTCAGTAAGTGTGGTTACTGTGGATGTTTTTTTCTTTATAAGTGGGAAATAATAAAAACAACATCACGTCCAGTGAACAAGAACAGGATACAGATCAATAAAACATGACACGAGTGACCATTCTGTATATGGCTGGGGTGTCTGAGAAAGTGAGAAGATCCTTCTCCAGGTTTAGCTTTGTAACATCATATAAACCACACAGAATTCTGCGCATCCAGTTAGTTAATGTTAAGGACAAGCCAAACAGTTCACTCTTGGTTTCATCAGACCACATAATCTTGTTTCTCACAGTCTGAGAGTCCTTTGGGTGCTTATTTGCAAACTCCAAGTGGGCTTTCATGTGTCTTTCACTGAGGAGAGGCTTCCGTCTGGCCACTCTGCCATAAAGCCCAGATCGGTGGGGTGTCGCAGTGATGGTTGTCCTTCTGGAAGTTTCTCCCATCTCCACACAGGATCTCTGGAGCTCAGCCAGAGTGACCATCGGGTTCTTGGTCACCTCTCTTGCCAAGGCCCTTCTCCCCCGATTGCTCAGATTGGCCGGGCGGCAAGCTCTAGGAAGAGTCCTGGTTGTTCCAAACTTCTTCCATTTAAGAATTGTGGAGGCCACTGTGCTGTTGGGAACCTTCAATGCAGCAGAATCTTTTTGTAGGCTTCCCCAGATCTGTACCTCGACACAATCCTGTCTCTGAGCTCTGCAGGCAGTTCCTTCGACCTCATGGCTTGGTTTTTGCTCTGATATGCATTGTCAGCTGTGAGACCTTCTATAGACAGGTGTGTGCCTTTCCAAATCATGTCCAATCAATTGAATTTACCACAGGTGGACTCCAATCAAGGTGTAGAAACATCTCAAAGATGATCAAGAGAAATGGGAGGCACCTGAGCTAAATTTCAAGTGTCATAGCAAAGGGTCTGAATACTTATGTCAATGTGATATTTCCGTTTTTTATTTTTAATAAATTTGCAAAACTTTCTAAAACCCTGTTTTCTCTTTGTCATTATGGGGTATTGAGTGTAGATTGATGAGGGAAAAAATGAATTTAAACGATTTCAGCATAAGGCTGCAACATAACAAAATGTGAAAAAAGTGAAGGAGTCTGAATACTTTCTGAATGCACTGTATAAAATGAATGTTCATAAAATTTTCAAAATACAGTTTTTAAAAATCATTGCTCGTGTTTATAATTTCCGGCCAGAGACTCACCGATCACCTCTCATCCCAACAAAATGCATTTGCTCAACATGGTGAAGAGCATGGAGAAGCACTTTTGTCTCTGTGCAAGTTTGAGCCTTGCAATTCATTTAACTGAATTTGAGTTTGAGCCCTGCGTGAAGTTAACTGGGACACCAAACAAGGGACAAAGCTGTCATTGCCGCAAGTGATGACACGCTGTCTCCAGACCAAGACCTACTGGGCACAGGCTAAGACTTGGTGAATACAGGGCAGGTATTTAATCTCGTCAAGGGTTTTATCACTGATGCCATCCAGCATATTTGAACAGCCTAAGTGAGGGGAAATTGGCCTTCTGTGCCACTAGTCTCTCTGGATTATCACTCATCTCTTTCCAGGAAGCCATGCATTTCCAGGCCTATGCTTTTCAACCCAGACAACTTGCCCAATGGCCTTGCTCGAATTGGAACTGTGTACATACTCTACTGTCTACAATGTATTTTTGCAATATTCTCCTTATTCCCACACACCACTAAAACTTGATTGAAAAACAGTGTTTAAGCAGATTTTAGTTGTTTCGCAACCTACTTTTGCAGTGAGCCATAGTTGAATGAAAATCCCAGGCAATTCCAGTTGTCGACAGGTGTGGGCCATAATGCCAGGAGATGATGGAGAATCAAGGTTTATGCCCACTCGCAACTTGATTGGTCAATGTTGTGACGTACTTCCACCCATCCTACTTTGGTCCGCTTTGAAAAATTGTCCTGAAAGAATAAAGGACAGCTCAAAATGCCAACCAATGCGAGTTAGATCAATTAACATGGAAATTCAGTGTCTGAGACAGCGGGGTTTCCAACCTGCGTTGAGTTTTGGGGTAAGAGGCACAACGCACAAGTGAGCTGATGAGCAGCCCACAGAAGCATAGATGAGCTATGCTTATTTTTATTTTTTTACAGGATCAAAGGCTCATAGTGAAGTACACATACACACACACACACACACACATGACAAGACATGACTGTCTCTTACCTATCTATGATGTTCCCAGTACCTATGATGTGGCATGGAAAAAAAAGGTATTTGGTTAACCAAATCTCTTCTTATTAAGCTTCGCCTTATATTATATCGGAGGAGGCTTACACCTATTGTAGGGTTTGTTTTGGCAATTAATGCCTCCAATTTTTAATGGTACCAGACCTTTGACTTTCTTTCACTCCTAAGAGTACTAAACCATCACTTGGGTTATTTTTCTGTTTCCTTTCTTTTGCCAATATCTGAGCTGTATCTCAGAGCTGGCTGGGACTCTCAGAATGAACTTTCACATCAATAATGAGAAGAAAAAGTATGCAGTGTTGATATAATTATTTTTGACCTTGCCTAAGTTTAAGGTCATGGTCTAATTATAAATACTAGGGCATGCCCGTACTATATATATATCTAAAATTATATCCCCCCCCCCCCCCCCCCTCTATTTACATGAAATGGTTTGGTCCAAAGCGAACGGCTTGCGAGTACGGTGACAATCCCCCCCCTCTATTTACATGAAATGGTTTGGTCCAAAGCGAACGGCTTGCGAGTACGGTGACAATCCCCCCCTCTATTTACATGAAATGGTTTGGTCCAAAGCGAACGGCTTGCGAGTACGGTGACAATCCCCCCCTCTATTTACATGAAATGGTTTGGTCCAAAGCGAACGGCTTGCGAGTACGGTGACAATCCCCTCCCTCTATTTACATGCAATGGTTTGGTCCAAAGCGAACGGCTTGCGGAGTTTGGTAAAGAAATCGCCATAGCTCGGTAACTACTTGTCCGATTAATATGAAACCTTGAAAAGGCACATCCTCGGGTCCCCAGCAATATACCTGGCAAGTTGCAAGTATATCGGACCGGTAGTTGTCGCGAAACAGCGGTCACAGACAAACACACAGACACACACACAGACACACAGAGATTACTCTCTCTTACAGATTACAGACTCTTACAGACTCTACTGGTTACAGACAGACTTACAGACTCTTACAGATTACAGACAGACTCTTACAGAGATTACAGACAGAGAGAGAGATTACACAGAGACACAGACACACACAGAGACAGAGATTACAGAGATTACAGAGATTAACATTTGTCACCATAACTCGACTAAGGCTTGTCAAATCAGAATGGCATTCTCTCTAGAGAGCCTAGAGCAAGGCGTATTTACACTTCATTTACATCATACCCCTCCAAGTTAAAGGTTTAGGTCTTAGACCCCGACGAGCACTAAACTACCAATTCGGGTTTTTTTTCTCCTTTTCTTTCTGCCAACGTCTGAGCTGTATCTTGGAGCAAGCTGGAACTTTTGGAATGAAAATTTACATCAATAATGCGAATATAACACATATGGGCTAAAAATTAATTTGACCTTGACCTAATTTTTAAGGTCATGACATAATTATAGAAAAATGTACATGTTTTACCAAAACTCGACTAATCTTGGTCCAATTGGAACGAAATTTCCCTCTCTAGATACTAAGGCACATTTACACTTCATTTACATCATATCCCTCCGGGTTAAAGGTCAAGCTCAAATGACGGTCTGAAAAATAAATACGTGTTTTTGTCATCTCTCAATTTTGCCAATGTGGGATCTCAAAGACCGATTGACCTTCCAAGATGTTCTTGCATAATAGTGGACCTGTATTGGAGATGTGCACCTGATATTTGATTTGTGTCCTTAACCCACTTTTTTTGAATTGTGACCTAATTAACAAAAAAAGGATTTTTTTATCATAACTTGAATAATTTTCCTCTGATTTTCATGATGTTGAGTTTTATGGATAGAATGTATATGGGGACACATTTTCTTAATTTACACTCTATCCATAAATGTTGAAGGTCAAGGTTATATGGTGGTCTGAAAAATATATGGCCATTATTGGATTGTGGGCGCTGGGGCAGGCTTACCCTTGCAATCACTTTGTGATTGCAGATATCTCGTTCTAATTCCTATTTCATAAATAAATAATTTAATTTATGAACAACTTCCTTATTATAAACAATGGGAGCACGGAGTTGAAATTGAGAAGAATAAAATTGTGAAAAGGAAGAAAAGGGGGGTTGATTAGAGATATGTAAGAACGTGGAGAAAACTCCACCATATTTGCCAACAAAATTAATATCTGGCCACTGATTATTAAAATATTTTGTAGATTTAAAAAAAAATTGTCAAGGCAAATGGATTCATGATTTAATGAAGAAATTTCATGTAGCCTGGAATTTAGGTCACAATTAAAATGACTTCACATTTAATATTCATCAATTAGGGCAGCATGGCAAGCGATGTAACGTGATAACGTAGTCCTGATGAATTCATTTCCCAGTGGTGTGGTTTTTTTTTTTGCAATCTATGTGTAGGAAAATACTTGAGTAGGTTATTATCGTTCATACTTGCAGTTTTCCATGGTATTTACTGTGCACCTCACTAACAACGACTTCAAGTTGTTAAAAATGGGGCAAAATATGGTAATTCATTTTTGCACTGCAATGTGTCATTTCTTTTATATAGCAGAGTGGTGGTGACATTTTTGGCTTCAATAACAATCAAAAGCAAATCTATTATTTTGCCAACTTTTGACAATTCTCAAAGTTTTATAATAATTATACATTATATATTTAGTTGAGTCATATTAAAGAACATCGTGAAATAACGCTACTCTTTACTGCTGAATACTGCTATTAGGACATTATGATTTGGAGAAGTCAATAGTGGAGTAGGAGCAAGTTCGAGATTGTGAAGAAATACTTTTATAATCATCGCTGAAGATCTCCGTGGTTCCTTGGATGCAATTAAACAGACTCATGGTCCATTTATCATCGTTTGACACATGCCATGTCCAATGGCATCGCGTGCTGAGTGGAGGGTTAGCTTTATTCCCGTTCTATCAGGAACTGGGCCAGGATGACATCTTATTCCTCCATATCCGAGGGAAAGAAGCAAGAATCATCCCGGCTCGCCTGACAGCTTCCTGCTGATTGCGATGGGGAGGTCGGAAGGCAGACTCAGAGCAGTAATGGGACAGAAATGTACAAGGAACATCTCTAACTTTTGAGTCACATTAGTGTAGATGATTTCTTTTATTCCTACATTTTGTCCATCTCTTTTATTATATTTTTTCTAGAATTTCTCATTTGGTAGGCCTAATACTAATTTTTACTTCGTTTCTTTGTGAACAAAGAAGAAAATATATTGGTTTATAGAGCCATAATCCCGACTGGCACACACAATAGATGCAGGAAGAGTAAATTGAGGAAAGTTAGTGTAAATAAATTGAAAGGTAGAAAGAGAAATGGCTAAGGAATTTTGGGAGTAAGGGAAGAAAAGACACAGGAGGTTGGGAGAGAGGTGTATTCAAGAGAAGAGGTGGATGGAGTATACGTTGAGTGAGTTTAATTCAATACTTTGGGCTTCCTGAAAAGCGCTATATAAAATAAATGCATTATTATTATTATTATTATATTTTGCCATTTTTGCATACATAATATGTAGATGGTTGCTTTATCTATACTAGAAGAGAGGTGTTTTCTGTGTGTATTTCGCCATTTTTCTCAGAGTTGGCCAAACGGATCTACATCAAACTTTCAGAGGTGCATCAATGAGTTTCAGGGGGAAAATCTTTAGGTTAAAAAAAAAAAAAAAAAATTGAAAAACAGAGTTGGATTTCTTTGCTAGATCACTCTACAGTGCCTAAGCCTTTGCAGCTATGTGAAAAGGTAATATTAAATGATCCTCAACAAGTGGGTGTCGGGAAGAGTTTTAGTCCCCCACAAAAAAAAAATAACTTGGAATTTTTTTTTCGATTTCTTCAAAATGGCAATAGGATTAGAACAGCACCAGACAACACTATGTACTCCTACAAGTATTACATATATTTTTTTTCTTCAAAATGCACATCCAATGCTGTTCATGATTTTAGACGCCACAAAAAAAATAGAAAATTGTTTTTTATTTTTTAAAATGCCAATAGCATTAGAACAGCACCGGGCAACGCCGGATTCTCCTACTAGTATTACATATACATTCTTCTTTCTTCGACATACACATCCAATGCTGTTCATGATTTTCCAAAAAAGTCCAATTACTTTACTGTTTCCTACTACTTAAAGCCACATGTTCCATGAATTATTACCCAACATCTAATTAACAATGATCACAATGTCTCAATATAATCAATTCTCGCCTTAGTGTAATTACACTGTATTTGGAAAGCAAATGAGGCAAATCTGTTGGATTGCTGTGATTTATTTGTATACCTCAATATGATGCGATGAAAAAACTGCTCACAAAGTGGTCTCATTCTTTTTCCTGCTAAATGATGCTCTGACATGGTTGTCACCAAAATGAGGTTTGATGTGGTTCAGATATGCAGGTGATGTACAGTCACGTGAAAAAGTAAGTATAATACACCCATGTAAAGTTTTGACTTTTTCAACATATTTCAACATCCAGCTGTTTGATCTTCAATTCAACAATATTGATAGATAAAGGTGATATAATATAACAAATATCATGAATCATTTACATTTTATAGTCCATTGTATAATTTAAATAAACATAAATGCAAATTTCACATGTGGAAAAAGTAAGTACACCCCTACAATTATCACTACTTCAAATACCTAAAATTAGAATCAGGTGCACCAGCTCAGGTGCAAATGATTAGAACATCATTAGAGAGGATCTTGGAGGAACCTGTCTTATTTAAACCTCAGACAATTCGTTTGGTTTGCTCTTTGTTGTTGAAGTGTGTGGCGTCAACATGCGTAGATCAAAAGAGCTCTCTGAGGCCTTCAGAAAGAAGGTTATAGATGCCTACGTGTCTGGGAAGGGATTTAAAAAGATCTCCAAACAATTTGAAATCAATCATTCGACTGTCCGGAAGATCATCTACGTGGAGAAGATTCCAAACAACTGCCAACTTGTTCAGGCCAGGCTGCCCCAGCAAGTTCAGCCCGAGAACAGACCGCACGATGCTGAAAGAAGTCTCTAAGAACCCCAGAATGTCATCACGGGACCTACAGGTAGCTCTTGCCACTGTTGATGTCAAAGTGCGCGAGTCTACCATTAGAAAGAGGCTGCACAAATTTGATCTACATGGGAGGTGTGCCAGGAGGAAACCATTGCTGTCCAGAAAGAACGTCAGGGCAAGACTAAAGTTTGCCAATGAACACCTTGGCAAAGACCAGCACTTCTGGAACAATGTGCTCTGGACAGATGAGTCAAAGGTAGAGCTATTTGGCCACAGTACCAGAAGACGTTTGGCGAAAACCAAAGACAGCATTTGACCACAAGACCCTGATACCAACTGTAAAGCATGGTGGTGGAAATATTATGGTTTGGGGCAGCTTTGCTGCATCAGGGCCTGGGCAGCTCACCATCATAGAACCCACTATGAATTCTTCATTGTACCAGTGGGTGCTTGAGGATAATGTGAGGCCATCTGTCGGAAAGTTGAAGCTCAACCGAAGGTGGACCTTGCAACATGACAATGACCCTAAACACACCAGTAAATCCACCAAGGAGTGGCTGAAAAGAAAGAAATGCAGGGTTCTGGAATGGCCAAGTCAAAGCCCGGATCTAAATCCCATTGAGATGTTGTGGGGGGATTTGAAACGAGCTGTGCATGCAAGAAACCCCACAAACATCGTACATCTGAAAGAATTCTGCATGGAGGAGAGGGCAAAAATTTATCCTAGTCGATGTCAGAGACTGGTAGACAGTTATAAGAAATGCCTACTTGAGGTTGTTTCTGCCAAAGGGGGCAATACCACCTATTAGAGCCAAGGGTGTACTTACTTTTTCCACATGCGAAATTTGCATTTATGTTTATTTAAATTATACAATGGACGACAAAATGTAAATGTTTCATGATATTTGTTATATTATATCACCTTTATCTTTCAATATTGTTCAAATGAAGATCAAATATCTGTATGTTGAAATATGTGGAAAAAATCAAAACTTTACATGGGGTGTACTTACTTTTTCATGTGACTGTATTTAGAGCAGGATATGCATTTACACGATGGCTTTTTGGAATATTCCCCTCACTCATCCCATACAAAACCTCTATTACACCATATTTCTACTTTGGACTATTCCTCCAGATCTATGGGGAACGATGGGAGTGTGCTTGCTCAGACAGCCAAGACAGGTGGCTGCTAGCCCAATTCTTATCACACGATGTGGTGCTGACATCCGCAGGTGTGGGACCACTTCTATCGCTCCAAGTGATGGTAAAGGTTTGCCAAGGGGATACTCTAATGGTGCCTCAGCGAAAAGAAAAGGTCCTGACAGTGTAAAGATCATCCGAGCAAAGCATTTGCAATTACATGTTGAGAAGGATTTCAATTCCCAAATGTGGACTGTGGTGTTGGTTAGCCAACACCTTCAGCTAGTGCACAAACAAATCAATATTTTGCCCGCAATTTCGGTGAATTGTTCATGATATCTGTGCCTTTAAATGCTTTGTGAAATTTCCTTCTGATACCTGTAACAGGTGGAACAAATCTTTGCCAGGAGCAACAGGGCTGCCATTTTTACGAAACTGGATAGGACTTTTTAAAGTTTCATTACCTCCGCCAACAAAGGTGGATGGAGATTATGTTTTAACCCCTGCCTGTCTGTTTGTTTGTTTGTGAGCAGGATATCTCAAAAAGTTAAAGATATATAACTTATATACCCGGTCTCAAAAAGTTATAGATATACAAGTTATAGATATAGTTATATTGGATGAAATTTGATGGACAGGTTGGGTATGTGACATGGATGAAATGATGAATTTTTGGTGAAGATTCAGATTATACAATTTTTAAGTGATTCTTCCCCATTGAGTGAAAAGGCCAAAAACTATACAAACCTATGATATTTCAAAAGTTATGGACGGATTATGTCAAAACTAAGTGAATGAGTTGGTTAGGCAACAAGAACAAGTTGATTATATTTTGGTTCATATCAGATCCAGATCCAGCCTATCAGTGGATACAAAACATAAACTGTTCAGCCTGGCGGAGGTATGCGCTCTACCGAGTGCCGTTCCAGCTTGTCTTTGTTTTTTCTAAGGGGGGAAAGCATTGTATTCTAAGGAAACCTTCACACCAACACTTTAGCAGCTGTGAAGTAGCAGTCAGTTCTGCTAGGTTTTACATTTCTTTTATCAGTTGTAAAAAATTTCCTTTGCTTAATCATGGACATTCATGCTGCCACATTTGCTCCGTCCCCAATTGATTCACCTACCCGTTTATCTGTAATTTCAAAATGCAAGTGATCCCTGATGATTTTGAATATTTTCAACAACTGTCCTATTAACACAGTACTGTTTTAACAAATAGGTCTATATTGTGGAACCCACTTTTCTTTGAGTTTGACAAAAGTAACAATGCGACGTGAAACATCATAAGCTACCTATCATGAAAGCAAACCTCTGCGCTAGAAGCTTGAATACATAGACATTATTATTAAATTTAATGAGCCTAGGATGAGGTTAGGCAGCCATTTAAAATTAGTGGAATATACCTCGTGGTTATTTTAAATTTAGACAAAGTACTGTAATGAGCAACATTTACATGTTTTATTTTTTTTTCTAAAATGAAAACATTATGCTGCAAGAAAGAGATTGACATCGCAAAACAGCACAATAGGCATGACATGCGAAGAATCCTTGAGGGAAAAGTCAGGAGATCGACAGGCAGCCCGTAACAAGTGGTCCTTTGTCCAAGAGGTGGCAGGAGCGGACCCCATCAACAGTGGGGGTAGCTTGCACGTGAAGCAGCACTGACGTGTCAAAGAAGGAAGGCCAGCTTGATTTCTCCACATAAGAAGAGCTCTGTGATTGCCTAAAGAGTCATAATGGATGCCTTCATTCGGCTGGTTCACCCTACGACCTTCATTGCCTATCTGGCAACAGTCGGAATAAAGCAAAGGCCACGAGAGCTGTCGGCTGCGGATTTCATGGGAGCATATGCTCGTATTGGTAGACCGTTAGCCAAGCACCAAGAGCCTATAAGCATATTTACAGCTTGCTTTGCATCAAGATGGGACTGCAAATATTTGCAATCCAATAATAAGCCGGCACATTTATAAAGATATCAGCCGGGGCAAGTGCTGCCTAAGATGTCACCTTAAATCAATGGATGACTTCAAGTGATTCTCCAGCGAAGATGCTGGCACCCATTCTCTGGTCTGTAATGGGATTTTACGGCGCATTGTTCGATCAGTGATGGCTTATACCATTATTTTGGAGGAACGGGCATGCAGCACCACTGTGCTCCTCTCCCCTTCAACACAATACAATATATTTGCGTGACCCATTCATGGATTATCCACGCAGCTTAGGGCATTGACATCATCATCATGATTTGATTGATTCCAAGATGGATTCTGGTCCTCCTGGA
Source organism: Myxine glutinosa (assembly GCF_964187855.1). NCBI lineage: Eukaryota > Metazoa > Chordata > Myxini > Myxiniformes > Myxinidae > Myxine > Myxine glutinosa. The sequence goes on from NC_136267.1 coordinate 68,530,382, forward strand.
ATTCCAAAAAGTTTGTGGAGACAATGCACAACAGAGAACAAAAACTCGACCATAATGTCAACAAGTCTAGGTGGGCCCAATTCTTGAAAAAAATTAATGATAAACAAAGTAGCATATGACACATGTGACACAGCTAACTCAAAAATATGCTTTACATATATTATAACTTAATGGGGGATTTTTAAAAATTGATCATTTAGCCATGAGTTAAAATAACTTTGCAAATATTTCTGATAATCCTAAGAATTTATCGAAGAAACAGTTTAGCCACAATTGCTGCAAAAACTTGGAAGTATTTTATAATCAACTAGCAGGAGTGCCCGGCGTTGCCCGGTGATGTTCTAATCCTGTTGGCATCTATAACCATATTTGTGAACGTCTGTTTGTTCGGTTGTGCCTCATGGACAGCCGAAGGAAGTGACTTGGAGATGGATGTGGGGGTCCATGTCGGTAAATTTTCACGACAAAAAACATGGGCGCTTCAGATTTAGACTAGGAATGGGCCCAAGGGGCGTGGCAGCGGGGCGTGGCTTCCCCTGACTATAAAAAGCCCACTACACACACGTGGCTGACTATTATTTTCCTATTTTCCGGGTAACTCTGCTCGTTCTTCTAGTTTTCAATAAATCAATTATTTTTTCTATTTTTGTTGGTGCCTAAAACACTTCTCCGACTGCAGAAAATTTATATTTAATATGACATTACACACACACACACACTAATCGGGGATAATTTAATTAATTACCTTTAATTAAGACTAAATTGATACATGTGGGAAAATTACATGCCCAGACCAGGAATCGAACCCAGGTCCTCTGGAAAACCATACCAGTGCTCTGCCATCTGAGCTATCTGAGCGACCATGACTGAGCATGCAATTTTCCCACACATATGATTGCCACTCTCTCATCGCCCAGATAGCTCAGATGGCAGAACACTGGTATGGTTTTCCAGGGGACTCTGGGTTTGATACTTGGTCTGGGCATGAAGTTTTCCCACATATATCAATTCAATTATTCAATTCTGCTCATTAATCTAATTTAATTAAGATAATTGCCTTTCATATTGCTACAAAGGTTCAAAGGTTCAACTATAAAGCGATTTTATTTTAGTCCCCAAAAACGTTTTTTCAAAAATTTTAAAGTTTTTTTTTTTTTTGCCTTAAACACTCCCTGGCACCCATTGATGAACCTCTGAAAGTTTGATGACGATAAGTTCAGCCATCTCTGAGAAAAATGTCAAAACACAGACAGACAGACAAAGGGCTCTATTATAGTATAGATGCAACACTCATTTTCTCTGTGATCGAACAGAATATCTTTTGTTTCATCACGCAAATGAGGCCGTAGACAAACTTGAGGAAATATTTTGTAGTTAAGGCCCTTTCTACACACATTGCAGTCTAATCACAGTCAATCGACAGCAGCCGATCCTTAGAAAACAAAGGTGGACAATTAAACAAGAGCAAGCATCCATTCTTAGCAGGAAAGCAAACAGTCTTTCAAGTCTGTGCACTGGTACATAGCTCAGAACGTCGGTTTATCAAAAGGATCATCAATGACCCATTCTCCCTAGTGTATGCCCTCAACATCCTTGGGAAAATAAGCAACACAATATTGCTTACCCCACGCTGCCTTCAAGGAGCTGACTGCATGTTGTCTCGAAAAACAGAGCGAAGGGGCCACGTTAATACAATTTATTGAGCCAATCGCGCTTGAGGGCATTTCATGCCCGTGCCCCGTCAGCCTAGGAGGCGATTACACAATTCCTGAGCAGGCTCCATGGAGGCACTTACGCCTCAAACGGGCAAATCTATTCATCGGGCACCAGATCCACATCAAAACCAGTAAAAAGGCTTAACTGCCATGCTCGGGGGCATTGCCTGTGATTTTGTGTCGGTATATTCCGCCAGAACAGACTCCCTTTTTATCACTGCCCCTGCTGCATAATGCATTGCGACTATGGACGAGTGGTCCAAAAGAACTAAGCATGAGGATTTTCCCTGGCAGTGCGGATTGAGATATCAAATGCTCGGCGGCCGGCCAGTGATGGCAATCCAGGCGTTAATTTATTTCATTGAATAATCCGCAATGAAAGGAAGAATAACAATTATATCAAGCGATCTCTTTCATGTAACTTCAAGCTCTTTGATCGGATTGACAGAACAGTTCAGATGCGGCGAACTTGCCTTTGAGCTGTCGAAGTTGGGCGTGATTCTAGACATGACGACAAACTGTTATCCTGCTGTGTCCCAGTTCAGGGTATTGCATCCATGAATCTCTCTGGAAAAAAAAAAGTTAAGCTGGGTGTCCCATCAATTACTATTCATTGGTAGATGTAAAAAAAAAAAAAATTGTGCACCTAGCCAAATTTCATACTCTGTCCAAATTTCTGCCCAAAATTACAGCATCCTGTGACGGGGTGACGACATATCCAGGGATTTTTTTGAGGATTTTTTTTTCCGCCAAGGAGACGTTCACGGTTTGTCTTTGGCGAACCAAGGCTCTGGAAAAAGAATATACGGCCACAGATGAATCTTTCATATTGAGAGCGTTCCTGAATGTTTCCATTGGTTGTTTCATATATTTTGTGGCACCATGACTTTTTCACTGTTCGAATTGCTGAAGAAGTCCAGAAGAACTATAAATTTGCATTGCATATCTCCGAATCAACAATCAATTTCACATTGGTCCAATTTTTCAGCAAGGATAAGAAGAAAGATGCCAATTTGCCATGTATGAGTACAACAGGGGTGCCTTTAATCAAGAAGTGAAACAAAAGTGTATCACAGCGTGAGATGTTTATATATCCATAATCCATATGTTTGTTTCAACAGTCTTTCAAAAAGGCAAAATAAAAGACATCGATGCACCTACACCACACACAAGATTGAAAATAGAAACCAAACACGATTGTTGAGGTTTCTATTTTGAGTTTGGGCCCCCAATGACCCAAACTGTAAATCATCATCTTCACCCACAACACTATTATTATGAAGTATCATTGCTTGTTGTACGTACAATGGACTTGTATGAAAATTATCCTCAACTTTCGATAAGGAAAGTTTTGTGGTTAGAAATGTTTTTAGAACATCTATTGTCCTCAATGCCAAAACGATCCAATCAGGAATATTTGTTTGCAAAAGCTTTCCTAACTGTTGGTATATAAGTCCGGGCAGACTGCATTTCCAAATTGATTAAACTGATAGAATGTCTATTGCAAATGGCTGTTAATTTTAAATCTCCAGCATGTCGCATTAATCTGCATTCAAAGCCGCATACTGACAGAGTAATCCGCGCAGCTTTACAGCTCTTTTTTTCGACTGACCCAAAACATTGCAGTAATCCAGGAATACATTCTTGCATCTCACCCTCCCATCCAACATGGCTTCCAATTGGTACTGCTTGCAGCATTCCAAACATGCTTTTGCCAGACTAGTCATCGCACAGTTGAGGCCACACTGAGCCTTGCGAGATGCACACAGCTGTTTCAAAACCTTCAAATACTTTTGCACTCAGTGTCCAGGAATTTGCATAACATATCTTCTTCAGAACTTGACATTATTTTATTCCATGTATCCAGAAAATTTTGCAGCGGTACCTTTGTCATTCTTCCTTTCATGTTGATATTTTTGTCATTTCATGGACCATCTTTTTACAGGCTTTGTTTACCAATCTTGTGCTGACTTTGCATGCATGCAAAGTCCTTTCCTGGGGTAGAACAGGGAGAACAGCTCTTTTTTTTCTTTTTTTTTCACATTGTAATCATTTTGGCGTATAGCACACTATTTTGGCACTCATGGTAAATTGCAACTTCGTGATGTGGTTGAAAAAAATTGAAATAAAATAAACTTTCCTGCTTCATGTGTGATATGGAAGTGCTGACCCAAAGCTGTGGTTCTATTCATGACATGAATATATATTGCCAGGCAGTGTATTTGTAAAAGTCATTAATAATCCTGTCACTTGCACATGAAACCAGCCCCAGCCCCATGGTAACCCTTGAAAAGAAAGAGGGCTTCATTATACAACATTTTCGTGTTTGTGTGCGTGCGTGCGTCCGTTCATACATGCGTGTACACTCACGCAAGCATACATGTTTGCATAGACTTGGCCCATGTTCAAAAGCCCTGGGATTCTAACCCTAGAAAACAAGTTGTTAGCAGAAGATGCCAACCACGGGCCTACCCAGACGGCCAGAAGGCCAAGGGACTGGACCCAGGTGGCCCGCTTTCAAACCTTTGCACATTCATCATCAGCTCTGACACCACTGTAGCTCAGCTGGTGGGCTGTTGTCGCAATTGCTCAGCTAAAGAGTCCACATACCTCTTTCCTCGCTGGAATCCAGCGTTTGTTTTGGATTTGCTCATTCTTTTTTTAATCGGCATTGCTAAGGCCAAATACAAGTGATGAGGTTCAGTTAATTGTGATGTTCGGACCAGTGTGCTTTCGTAAGAAGACGCTTAGGTCTTCGTAACACCATGAAAGCCACAAACCAGCTGGCTTTGCCATGTCCAGCACTAAGCAATTTGGGTCGCAGGACTTTGAGCTAAACACAAGTCACATGACCACTAAAAATAAATGTTTGTAAATAGCTGTGGTACAACAGACAAAACCTAAATTTGACCATGCATTAACAACATCAACAATTGCGAGTAGGTCACCGAATGTCGGATTCCTTATTGTTTCACATCTCTTTACAAAGAAAAAAAGAGAGTAACTGTTTCCAAAATATTAAACATAATATTTAAAAGATGGCCACCTTAATAGACCTTAATCTTTCTGATTTATTAATTACTGCTTCTGGCATTATTTATGGTTGCCATGTTTTATCAATCGGTCTACGTTTTAAGGACAACGGGATAATGAAAAATAATATTGCCACAAATTATGATTTTCATATTATTATTGGTCACCTCATTTGTTTCCGATGCTGCTTTCTTAGTTTTTGTTGTTTTTTCTTATCTCATAATTTCGACCAATCACAGTTCAAGGCAGTCCCACAATTCTGTTGTTTTTTTTCAATTTACATCTCCATATTCAGAATTACCCTGCTCAACACTGGGAAAAACACATTCAAAGAAGATATGTTGAAAATATCATGGGAACACATTGAGGCCCTAAAACTGACTGCTGTTCTATGTTGAAACAAGAACGACCACACCGTGGTCACGATCTGCGACAAAATCAAGTAACAAGCCGATTGGGAAACACACATTTAATGCACTATTAAAAAATGGACAGCGTGATTGGGAAGCACATTTAATGCACTATTAAAAAATGACAGCGTGATTGGGAAACACACATTTAATGCACTATTAAAAAAATAAACTATACAAAAATTAACCAGGCCTAATATCAGAACGAGCTGATTCATCACATGGTCATGGATTGCTTAACCCAATATGGGGCAGTTCAAAAATTACGTCATGCTATTTTTATTTTTTTTAGTAATTTGCGTATTCTGACATACTGTGCTTTCGGAAGGGCTTGATTAAACCTTACTATTTATTATTCGACATAGGATAAATTTTTTGGAGTCCATCGTCGTAACACTCGACCCAAACAAAGCCGATGGTTTTTGTAACTTACATAACGTAACACTTGATTACCATGCGTTCTGATGTACAGTGCATTCTGATGTACAGTACATTCTGATGTATCGTGCGTTCTGATGTACCGTGCGTTCTGGTGTACAGTGCGTTCTGGTGTACAGTGCGTTCTGATGTACCGTGCGTTCTGATGTACCGTGCGTTCTGATGTACACTGTACAGTGCATTCTGACGGGGTTGATTAAACCTTATCGTTATTCAACATATGATTCCATTTTCGAGGTCCCTCATCGCGAATAACACTCGACCCAAACAAAGCCAATGGAAATCTGATGAAACAAACCCGGGCAGGGTATAAACAGCAGACGCCTACAGTGTTTATATTTTAAACCCACCAGAAAAAGATGCCGGCCATATCATTTCGTCTCGGTGCGATGGTGGGTGGAGTCAAGCGACAGATGTGGGTGTGGTCCGGAAGCTATCCGACCAATGGGTGCACACTTCAAAAATCGATCGCCAACAATAACCCCAACAACAACAACAACAACAACAACAACAACAACAACAACAACCGCAGCAGCAGCAGCAGCAGCAGCAATGTGAAGCTCTTGTAGACCTGTGACATGTCGCAGGTAAAATCAATAAATCTAATTTCCATTAATCTTCTTCTTCATTTGTCTGCAGCACAAGGCTGTAGGGTGGCATCATTGCCTGAGGGCGTGGCTGTATCGCTGATGTAATGCCATCTGCTGGTTAACGCAGGGATTTGGATTTTGTTTTTGGTGCCGGTGATAGCTCACCTACTCTTCGCAAGGAACACCGTGGGATCTTTAATGTCCACCAACGAATGCTGGCAGACGGGACACCTGTTTAACTTCCATCCGAGGGCAGGCACTCACGTTGATGAATCACACTGCCTGTGAAACACGGGGATGGCAGTTTATAGCTGGGTCGGGATTCAAACCCAAGCTAGACACCTTAGAGGCAAATGTGACTTCCATTAATGATGGCCTTTCGTTTGCTTCATCATCAAGATATATTATTCTTATTTTTCTTCGGATAATCTTCAAAGGGCTCTTCCAGCCTACCACAAAAATGAATTTTGCTTTGATCATTTTAGAACCCATCATAAGATCATGGCTCATGGATGGGTCATGCAAAGCAGTGATCAAGGTTAACCAACTGCCAAAGAAGTTCAAGAAAGCAGTCAGACAATAACCTCAAAGACAAACAGGATAAGTGTGACCAGAATATCTGCAGGTTCAGCAGAAGTGGAGAGGTGTGGGGGATGGTGTGGAGTGGTGTGGGGGATGGTGTGGAGTGTGGTGGTGTGGGGGATGTGGAGTTAAGGGGGGGGGGGGGAGATGGATCATGTGTATTGGGTAGGTGTAGGAGATGACCATTTTATGGTGGGCTGCCATCTTGAAAGACAAAAGAGTATATCAGAACTATATGGACATGAGGATAAAACTTCTTTCTTTCATTTATATTTATACATAGTTTTAAAATTATTTTTGAATATTCATTTTACGTGACATTGTGGTAGATACAAATGCACAAAGACAGAAAAGGGGAGAAAGGAGCGGACATGAGCAGGAAGCTTGGAATGTGGAGGATCTTCAACGTCTCTGCAATTTCAAACTGTCAGTGACATCACCAACAACCTCAAGAGTGCAGTGGTGAAAGTATCACAATCTACCATTCGCTGAAGACTTTGACAGCAGAATTACAAAGGCTAAACCACACGATGAAAACCTCTCATTAGCAACAAACAAAGGCCAGATTAGAATTTGTCAAGAAGTACAGATGTGAGCTGGTATAGATCTGGAACAAAGTTTTATGCACAGATGAGACCAAGATAAACCTTTATCAAAGAGATGAAAAGGTGAAAGTGTGGAGAAAGGAAAGAATTCCATATGATCCAAAGCATACTACCTCATCTGTGAAGGATGGTGAAGGTAGTGTCATGGCTTGGGCTTGCATGGCGGCTTCTGGAACTGGCTCACTCGTCTTTATTGTTGATGTAACTAATGATGGAAGCAGCAGAATAAATTTGGAAGTGTACAAAAACATTTTATCTGCCTATGTACAAGAAAATGCCTCCACACTCATTGGGCAGCACTTCAACATATAGCAAGACAATGACCCAAAACACACTACCAACGCAACCAAAGAGTTCATCAGCGGAAAGGTGGAAGGTTTTAGACTGACCAAGTCAATCACCTGATTTGAATCCAATGGAGAATGTATTTCACTTGCTGAGGAGACTTGGTATATTCATAGAGGAGACTAAAGTCAGAAACCACCCAAAACAAACAACAACTGAAAATGGCTGCAGTAACGGACTGGCAAAGAATCTCAAAGGAAGATACCAAGAGTTTGGAGATGATAATGGGTCACAGGCTCAATACATTTATTACATGCCAGGGATATGCAACCAAATACTAACTATTATTATACTACTTTCACTTACTTTAACTTTATCTGTTCCAATACTTATACTTACCGAAGATGGGAGGACGGAACATAAAAAGTGCTATTGTAAAACATATATGTATAGAAATACCAAGAAATAAAAGCTGACCTTTTGTACACTTGCCTCATATTCATCTTTTAACCTCAAATCCAAATTTCTTGAGTATATACAGTCACGTGAAAAAGTAAGTACACCCCATGCAAAGTTTTGACTTTTTCAACATAATTCAACATACAGCTATTTGATCTTCATTTCAACAATATTGATAAATAAAGGTCATATAATATAACAAATATCATGAAACATTTACATTTTGTAGTCCATTGTATAATTTAAATATACATAAATGCAAATTTCGCATGTGGAAAAAGTAAGTACACCCTTACATTTAACACTACTTCAAATACCTAAAATTAGAATCAGGTGCATCAGTTCAGGTGCAAATGATTAGAACATCGTTAGAGAGGATCTTGGAGAAACCTGTCTTATTTAAACCTCAGACATTTAGTTTGGTTTGCTCTTTGTTGTTGAAGTGTGCGGCGTCACCATGTCTAGATCAAAAGAGCTCTCTGAGGCCTTCAGAAAGAAGGTTATAGATGCCTACGAGTCTGGGAAGGGATTTAAAAATATCTCCAAACAATTTGAAATCAATCATTCGACTGTCCGGAAGATCATCGACAAGTGGAGAAGATTCCAAACAACTGCCAACTTGTTCAGGCCAGGCCGCCCCAGCAAGTTCAGCCCGAGAGCAGACTGCACGATGCTGAAAGAAGTCTCTAAGAACCCCAGAATGTCATCACGGGACCTACAGGTAGCTCTTGCCACTGTTGATGTCAAAATGCACGAGTCTACCATTAGAAAGAGGCTGCACAAATTTGATCTACATGGGAGGTGTGCCAGGAGGAAACCTTTGCTGTCCAGAAAGAACATCAGCTAAAGTTTGCCAAGTTTGGCAAGACTAAAGTTTGGCAAGACTAAAGTTTGCCAATGAACACCTAGGCAAAGACCAGCACTTCTGGAACAATGTGCTCTGGACAGATGAGTCAAAGGTAGAGCTATTTGGCCACAGTACCAGATGACATGTTTGGCGAAAACCAAAGACAGCATTTGACCACAAGAACCTGATACCAACTGTAAAGCATGGTGGTGGAAATATTATGGTTTGGGGCAGTTTTGCTGCATCAGGGCCTGGGCAGCTCACCATCATAGAATCCACTATGAATTCTTCATTGTACCAGAGGGTGCTTGAGGATAATGTGAGGCCGTCTGTCGGAAAGTTGAAGCTCAACCGAAGGTGGACCTTGCAACATGACAATGACACTAAACATACCAGTAAATCCACCAAGGAATGGCTGAAGAGAAAGAAATGGAGGTTTCTGGAATGGCCAAGTCAAAGCCCGGATCTAAATCCCATCGACATGTTGTGGAGGGATTTGAAACGAGCTGTGCATGCAAGAAACCCCTCAAACATCGCAAAGCTGAAAGAATTCTGCATGGAGGAGTGGGCAAAAATTTCTCCCAGTCGATGTCAGAGACTGGTAGACAGTTATAAGAAACGCCTACTTGAGGTTGTTTCTGCCAAAGGGGGCAATACCACCTATTGGAGCCAAGGGTGTACTTACTTTTTCCACATGCGAAATTTGCATTCATATTTATTTAAATTATACAATGGACTACAAAATGTAAATGTTTCATGATATTTGTTATATTATATCACCTTTATCTATCAATATTGTTGAAATGAAGATCAAATAGCTGAATGTTGAAATATGTTAAAAAAGTCAAAACTTTACATGGGTGTACTTACTTTTTCACATGACTGCATACAATAACAACAAATTTGACTTCACTGTTCTAATTCTTATGGAGGGTGCTGTACATGAATGGTTAAAGGTTAGTACTGATTTTAGCTTTCATAAGCAGATGACACTTGTGGAAGTGTGTTATGCAGTTAATAATGAGATTATATCAGGAGTATTTATAGGATTAGACTAAATTAAAAGGCCTTACCAGTGGAGAATCAATGCCTGATGTGAAATTTTTAGTTATATTTGGGGTTTGTGAGGGAAGGTGAGGGAAATAAAAATTGCATTTGGAAGGAAGGTGATGCAGCATTGAAATCTTTAGCCAAATCGTCTTTGCTTTTCCTGGATACCTGCAAAGGTTCGTCAAAATACATGAACATTCCAAAAGCACAATCTTGTTGACGTTTCAACAAAAATCCAGCCCGAGGTCGGATTTAAATTGGCAATGTTAAGGATTCCAACCAAATGGTATCGCAAAGAGACAAATAGGCCTCTCTCCTCATTAAAATCAACCCAGCTTCTTGAAAAATGGCCTCCAGCAAAGAGAAACACACAAGTTGGATTTCATGGCAATTTTTTGTTTTTAATGGCTCTCTTTCTTACACACACACACGCACACACACACACACACACACACACACACACACACATAGTAACACAAACATAGTAACACACACATAGTAACACATACACACACACACAGATTTGTCCCTCCTGCTGTCTTCAGCAAAAGTCTGCATTTGGTTTATTGGTTTGTTCTTCCTACCAAAATACTCTCCCTATGAAATACAAACATGAAAATAGATGTACAACGAAGGCTGTAGCAGCAAATAAGATATTTTAACCCATATTTAAATTGTAATTCATTTCTGAGGACCAAAGATAAAATTGTGTTGAAAGTGAAATATACATTGGTGGTTGAAATTTGACTTGCACTTTTGTTGATAAATAAGCTTTTATATAACCTTGACAGGCAATCATCACTGCACTGTGCATCCAATCTGTAACTTCCAACAGGCAAGATGTTTTGTTTGAATAGAAATTTCATAATTATTTGCTGGTCTACCCTTTTTGTCGTCTCCCTTGCCATCATCTTGATGTTCAGCATATGCATTAAAGTGAAAAGTGTAAATAATAAATAAATAAATACATTGTGTAATATAAATAAAACACCCGAAAAGGAAACAAAATAATAATTCATACATAAAACAAACCCATTCCAGCACAAGTCCTATAGAAACAAGCAAATAAGGTTGATGTCAGTACGAGCTGTAATGCCGGTACGGTACGCAGTGGCTTTCCTCCATTTTTGAAAGACATGACAGTGGAATATTTTAAAGAGCATACGAGTTTGCCATGCTTAGATTCAGTTTCAGTGCAAGGAAAAAAAAAAAAGGATGTTTGACACATGGTGTCACATTTACTATGGCAGAACCGTTAAAGGATCTCAACCTTGGTTTGAGTTTAACAGCAAATAAGCAATGACGTGATATTTTTGATCCCAAAGGTTATTACTTTAAATGCCACTACTATGAGGTTTTGGATTACAGAGAACACTAGGAAGCAAGGGAAGTAAGGTTAAACATAAATCAATCACAGTAGTGAGTCCAGCCAACTTGTCAGAGCTTACATGGGTATCAGAAATTTCCACCAATGATCACATATGAAATTGCCACTAAATGAAAAAAAACCCGATACATTACTGTGCCAAAAGATATTACATCATATTTGCCACCAATGATGCACAGACTTGGAAATTATAGTGCTTACATGCATTGTAAAAATTATGGTAAATTACACTGCAGATGCAAAAAGGATTTGCTCATTAGTTTAACCATAAAAAGAAACGAAACTCAAATTTCACCGTGTGTGTGTGTGTGTGTGTGTGTGTGTGTGTGTGTGTGTGTGTGTGTGTGTGTGTATGTGTGTATTGTTACAGTCACCGGTCTTGTCCCAGTTTCCCGGCACGAATATGATGAACCGCATCCAGTGGTCGCACGGCCAACTGATTTCGGTGCCCCGCGCAGGTTACCAGGTCTGGTTGCCGTGTTACCATACTCAGTGGAACGCCCAAGACATTCAGGAGACGCGCTTATCAGGACCGTACACCCAATCATCCAAAGTAGAGACCCAAGCGGATATCACTCGGAGGCAGGTATGTTTACCTGCTGGTAGCTATTCACCACAAATAATTATCTAATATAACTCGGGATAGAAGACAACTCAAATAACTCCAAGACAAGTGATCTCTAATTAAATAGTTTATTGGCAGGCAAAACGGGCGGGAATGCAAAGAAGCAATACATTTATTTGTGATACACTCCGTACGCACCCCCAAGTGCATATGAAAGGCATTCCTTATTTATCTAAACTAGTACACCCACTACGGGAGTGGCAGGGGGTCATGTTATTATCCTTATTATTATCGCCAATTATTATTACTATTACTTATGTTACATCGGGTCATTAAAAAGATCAGACCGTGCCACACCATTCTAAATTCCCAATAATAAAATTTACTTCAGTGATGCTGTCGGGGATGAGGGTGGGAAGGGAAGGAGAGGGGGGCAATGTCGCAAGTCACAAAAGCCCTTGGGAGGAGGATATTGTTTCATAATATCATTAATATTATGATATTATCAAAAGTGTTGTTATTACCCTCGCCAGAGGAGAGGGTATTGCATTTGAGTCCGTTTGTTTGTCCGCACAGAATAAATATGATTTTCTCTGCAACTCTTGGTCTGATCTACAGTAAATTTTCACGATAGGTGCATCTCCATCTGTATAATTTTTTAATGATGATTATGATGCCATATGTCATGTGGTATGGGCGCCATCTTGTAAAATCCGAAAAATTTGCACCTCTATATCTCCGAAAGTGCTGCTTAGAAAAAATTGAGACATGGCTCATTGTAAAGAACTCTCCATGGGGAATAACATATGTTAATGATGATGTCATAGGTTCCTCCATTATGACGCCATAATTCGAAAAGTACAAAACTTCATTTAATCAAGATAAAATTTCTTGAGCGTCATCGAGGGATAAATTGTTGGAGAAAAAAAAAATGATGACGTCATCGGTCACATGGTTCGGCCGCCATATTTGTTTTAACAAAAAAAAACTTTAAACCACTAAAAATACGTCCTGGCGAGGGTCTGCAATCTCTGATTACTTTTGTGATGAGAAGCGGCTTTGGGAAAATGCCACAAAAACCCCCTTAGAAGAATTCCATAGAAGCGGAAGGAAACATCATGTTATTAACCATGGTGGAGTATATAGACTACAGTAGATCTTCGATCAGGTGCGTTCGTTGACATGATACGCACAGACCAGATTCCTCCAAATTTCAGTTTCGTGTTAAACAGCAGTAGCAACTGTTTTAAAAGGTAATCATATGTGTTTGTTGTTTATAATATTTTTACTTCTGGTATAGGCCGGTGCTTCAACAATATATACATGTTGACAGGAGTTATTTTTTTTCAAGGAGGAAGCAACCCTTGGGGAGAGGGAGATATATTAGTTTTCATTTTGTTTTGTAATAACATTAATATTATGCTTTTCTTATTAGAAGCATCCTTTTAAAAATGCCACGCTAAAGCTATCTAAACATGGATATACACCTCAACACACAAACCCATTGGTGGGGAAACCCTCTTGGCAGGGAAACCCCCTTGGTGGAGAAACCCCACTTGGAATGGGGGTGTGGGCAAATGAATTCGCTACAACCTTCATCGTGTGACCCTTAGTCCTCCTGTCACTTTTGGTTGAGTTGGATAAGTAACGACCGAATGTATCGCTGTCAAAAATCCTCAGACAGACACCAAATTGCGTATTTTAGTATGATACTTAGTGCCTCAGACATTCCACAGAAGAAGAACAATAAGAATGACAAGACTGAAATACCAATGCTGCGGCCATCGAGACACAGCGATTCCCAAGTGAAGATACGGCCCAGGGCAGAAAAACAATCCTTTCCGTACGCTGAGCCAACATAAGGGGAAAGCAGGTCCGGAAGCGGAAGCAGCTTGCGGTGGGGGATGGTGGAAGGCTTTAGGCAGACTGCGTCTCTTGCCACAGAGAAACCCCGAGAGACTGCGCGCAGCTTTCCCCGTCAGGTTTCCGAGCATCTCCTTTTCCCCTGCAGTTCGCACCCCCTTTTTATCTGCTCTGCTCCCACCCTCACCCGCTCAGCTATCATAGGCCCAGGACCAACTTTGGGGCACACATCTATGACCTCTAACCAACTTTGGGGCACACATCTATGACCTCTAACCAACTTTGGGGCACACATCTATGACCTCTAACCAACTTTGGGGCACACATCTATGACCTCTAACCAACTTTGGGGCACACATCTATGACCTCTAACCAACTTTGGGGCACACATCTATGACCTCTAACCAACTTTGGGGCACACATCTATGACCTCTAACCAACTTTGGGGCACACATCTATGACCTCTAACCAACTTTGGGGCACACATCTATGACCTCTAACCAACTTTGATGGCGCTGTTTTGGTCATCATGGCGGATTTCCCCACCTGAACTTGGGCCATGGTTTGTCAGATCGTTTAAAAGTATACACATTTCACATTGTATACACATCACACATTGTATACACAATGACTCATGATAACATGTTAACTTTGCTATTTGTATTGTCGTTATGCATAATCATGTCATGTCTTTGATAGTTTATCTTTACTTATGTAAAAATAGATTTCTGAATGTGTATCTTAGGGTAACTCAAGTTATTACTTCCACCACCAAAGGTGGATGGAGGTTATGTTTTCACCCCTGTCTGTCTGTCTGTTTGTGAACAAAATATCTCAAAAAGTTGTGGACGGATTCAGACGAAATTTGGCAGAGAGGTAGCATATGTGACAAGGACGAAATGTTACATTTTGGTGAAGATCTCGATTCGGATCCGGCTACTAGAATTTTTCTAAGTGATTCTTCACCATTGGGAGAAAGGGCCAAAAACGTCACATAGCAGGATATCTCAAAAAGTAATGGACGGATTTGGACGAAACTTGGTGGACTGGTTTGGTGTTTGACAAGGACGATTTGATTAGATTTTGGTTAAGATCTGAATATGGATTCGGAAATGAGAATTATTTAATTTCTCAAGTGATTCTTCACCATTGGGAGATAGGGCCAAAAACGTCACATAGCGGGATATCTCAAAAAAGTTGTGGATGGATTTGGATGAAACTTGGTGGACAAGTTGTGTGTGTGATAAGGAAGAATCGATTCGATTTTGTTGAAGATCCAGATCCAGCTAGTATAATTTTTAAGTGCTTCTTCACCATTGAGTGATATGGCCAACCAGGTGGAGGTTTGCTCTCCACTGCGTGCCGTTCTTGTTATTTAATGTATTTTTAAGTTCAATACCTTATTTTCTCCACCACCGAAGGTTTAACTATTTTCTTGATTTTTGTTGAAGATTTGGATCCAGATCGGGACACTATAATTTTTTAATGATTCTTCACCCAAGAGAGATGTGGCCCAAAACGATATAAAGCACGATATCTCAAAAAGTAATGGATGGATTCAGACGAAACCTGGTGGAGGGGTCGGGTGTGTAACAAGGACGAATCGTTTCAATTTTGGTGGAGATCTTTATCCGAGGATTTTAAAACTTTTAAGTGATTCTTTATCATTAAGAGATGGAGCCAAAAATTATATTTCGCAAGACATCTCAAAAAGTTGTGGATGAGTTTTTTTTGGTTTTGTATACAGAATGGAGGCTCATGAAAGAGCTAACAACATTTAGCACACAAAACAAATCAAACAGACAAACAAAATATATAAAAAGAGGGAGCGGTAGACAAGATGGGGAGAGAAGGGGAAGCACACAAACACAACATTTGAGAGCAGGGACATCGGGAGATGTGTGGGAGGGAGAGGGCTTGGGGGAGGAGACGTGGGAAGGCAGGGGGGGGGTTATAACAAAACTAGGTGGATGAGTTAGATAGGCGACAAGAAAAGTCGATTCGATTTTGGTTAAAGTCCGAATCCAAATCCGGCCGATCAGTGGGATACTAAATGTAAAATGTTCAGCCTGGCGGAGGTATGCGTTCCACCCAGTGCTGTTCTAGTGTCAGACTCCATCCCGCCCTATTAACACCTCCGCCACCGAAGGTGGATAGAGGTTACGTTTCCACCCCTGTCTGTCTGTCTATGAATAGGATATCTCAAAAGTTGTCGAAGGATTTAGACTAATTCTGGTGGAGAGGTTGGGTGTATGACAAGGATTAAATCCTTAATTATTGGTGAAGATTTGAAACCAGATCCGGATACTATAATTTTTTTAAGCGATTCTTCACCATTGAGAGATGAGGCCTAAAACGATATACATCTGAAAACGTTATGGATGGATTCAGACAAAACTTAGTGGACAGGACGGGTGTTTGACGAGGACAAATCACTTCGATTTTGGTGGAGATCCGTATCCGAGATTATTTTTTTAAAGTGATTCTTTAGTAGTGTTGGGGCCTAAAATTATATATAGCAGGATATCTCAAAACGTTGTGGACAAGTTAGGAGTTGTGGACGAGTATTTGTAAAAATTTGTTGACCGATTATGACCAAACTTGGTGGATGAGTTGGGTAGGCAACAAGAAAAAGCCGATTCGATTTTGGTTAAAGTTCGATTCCAAATCCGGAATTTCATTGGGATACAAAACAAACTGTTCAGCCTGGCGGAGGTGTGCGCTCTACCGAGTGTCGTGCTAGTTGCACATGTATTTGCACAATAGTTAGCCTAATGTCTACCAAATGTGAGTTCAAATAAAGTATTCAACATACTCAACTATTTGACAAATGACGTCTGTCAACCTTGATGGCAGTCTTATTATAATACACACACATTTCCGCCATTAACTTCCAAATGAGATAAGTGAAAATCAGTGTTCGAGTTAAGCAGCAAAGACAAAGTATTATCATGAGCGCTGGAACCCCCACAGAGCTATAATAATGGAGACTGCCGAATCCAAAGATTTACTACCATTTTATTCTTATACTTTTACGGTATGCCACAGACTTAGTGAATAACCCCTATGCCTGCTCTGGGGGCCCCATATGCCTCCATAAATGCTGCGGCTCCAGAAGATCATATTAGGAGAGATATACGTCTCCATTATTCTCAGAGGTGGAGGAATGGTCCTTCTGGTCATACTGATATATCATATTACGTCAACCTTTTGGTTCATTATTTCAGGCCAAATGCAATAATGCCTGTCCCATTATTACATTGGTAATGGATATTCCTATGAAACCAATGCTGTCATACATACATAGTGAATTCATTGTTTCTGTAATGGTTCAAAAAGTTATTGGAACGAGATGGAATAATCCAAGAATTGGCAGGGTTATTGATTTTTTAATATATTTAATATAAATATATTTAATCCAAGAATAGTCTATACTTACTATAAGAGAGCCGTGTTTTGTGTGTCGTCATTTTTCTCAGGGATGGTTGAACGGATCTTCGTCAAACTTTCAGAGGTTCATCAATGAATGCCGGGTCGTGCTTCAGGTAAAAAGAGGTTTTTGAAATAAATAAATAAATAAATAAATAAAAACTTGAAATTTTTGGGATTTTTTTTTAATCGCTCCATCGGATTAGGGAAGTGTGAAGAGTGGGTTTGGCCCATTCCTTAGTGGGTGAAGGGAGGTATTTTAGGACTCCCTCAAAAATACACCGGGCAATGCCAAATACCCCTGCTAGTTTGGAATAAAAATATTTCCTTACTAATTATATAAAAATATTTAATTTTAAAGGAAAGATAAACGCACATATAAAGAACCACCTTTAGAGGCCATTTTTCCCTGCAGAGCAGGGTTGGCCTTTTTCGGGCACCGTGGTCCCCTTTTTTGAAGCAATGTTTTATGGCCGGATGCCCTTCCTGCCGCCAACCCTGTTCTCGTAATTCATGTAAAAGTACCAAGATGTCGACTAAGATTTTTGTCCGAAATGTTATACATGTACAGCTGCTCTATGGGACTTAAGTCATGAAAGCATATCATGAAAATAAAATTAAAAATCCTCAACCCTATGAGGAATCTTGGAAATTATTTGAAATGCGATTTACTCGCATGTCGTGAATGATATAATCAACAGTACATCGTTTGCACATCATATATTTTGAAAATAAGATAGGGTGTGAGCACAACTTTGACTCGCAGCCAAACTTGTGAATGGATTGTGATTTTTTTCCCCTTTTTTCTCTCAAAAGTTACTTTTTTTACTTCAACACTGGATTTGATTACTCTGACATTGACACCAACCATCCCACTATACTCACATTCATTGGTTCACGAGCTATCAAGTGACCACTATATTCGTCATGTGTGTGTGTCTGTCTGTCTGTCCGCAGCATAACTACCCGATGATATCATCCGATCTTGATGAAACTTGGGTGGGAGGTTGATATCATGATCTCGTTGTGTCCTGCCTAGAGTGGGCGTATTGCGCCCATTGTGGGTGGAGCCACACCCGAAAAAGTTGTCTTTTTAGGGGGTAATCGATTTCAAGCTACATCTTCTCCGAGGGGTTGCTAGAATCTGACAGGGGTTTCGATATTTGGTTAGGCCAAGGTTATGTGTCTAGCCCCACGGAGCTCGATTTTTCATTTTTTTTTTTTTTTTACATTTTTTTTTTTTCATTTCATTTTTCACCGAATTTTCGGTATTGTGTAGCTAACGAACCTCACAACGGATTATTCATTATTTTCTATCTCATTTCAAGGTCAGTAACCTTCGTTTTGACATTTCCGGGCCTGGCCTGTCCGGGCCTGTTTCAGTTATAGTCCATCCTTTGTCATTGAATACTGCTCGCTCGTGAACCATCGTCGTCTCCTGATTTGTTATCTTTTTAAATTGTGGACTTTTTCATGAAATCAATGGCTCAGTCTCCGACCCTTCGCAATAAGATCTGATGACATTCTAATAATTTATCTCAGATTTCATGAGGAATAAAAGCGGAATTTTTTGAAGATTTCCTTCTCATCTGTGCAACCACAGCGAGCCTCTTCCACCTACCAGCATCACTTCCCCACCCCACCCTACCTGCCACCCACCTTTCCATATTGGGAGCTATAAACAGCTTATCTCACCTCCTCATTTCCTTGCTGTCACCCTCCTCTCCTCCTCAATCTTCTCCAACGATGTACTTCCGATTCTACAGAATGACATATCTTGTATGTCTTGCTCTGTTGCAATGAATACAGGGTCACATAAGGATTCGTACAATTATAACTAAGCATTCCTATTATAACTATAATGATGAATCAGTAAGTCCATGGCCTGAGATAAAAGAAGAAAAATGATGGATTCTTCAGAAGTTGGAAGATTAAAATAGCTCTGAGAATGTTGAGAAATAAGTTTCATCAATGTCGGTCATTGATTATTTTAAGTCACAAATTCCACCCCCTGCGCCCCCCCCCCCCCCCCCCCACCTGTATTTTATCATATGAAAGAGGCTCCGAGGTCAAAGAAAATACCATAATAGTTGTTTTTTTTTATTTAATTTTGTTAAATCTTGTGGAGGTTATTATCAACGTCTTTCTTCAACATCCTATGAGAGTTTTTGCATGTGTGCATAATGATAATTTCGGTTTCTCTTCTTCGATATCCCCTTCCTGATGGAACCGCAAAAATTATGGTATTCATATGATGACAACACAGAGCTGGTCAAAGCGTATGATCGCAATATGTCCACAGCACATTGTTAACATTTTTTTTTTTTTTTTTTTTTTTTGTATACAAGATCGAGGCTCGTGAAAGAGCTAACATTGAAGGAACATTGAAGTCACTTTATATGATCATATTGGATAAGATGTAACAATGCAAAATCCACGTCCGAGCTCAGCATTCTTTGAAAAAGGACAATACACCAATCGGTTTTTTTTTTAAATCTCTCTTGAATTTAAAATTGTCAACGATTGTCCTTGTGAACATTCTTCGTTTTTTTTCTCTCTCTATGACAAAGACTTGCAACTCAGGCCACGATGTGAGCATGTGACATTTTAGGCTTCAGGGCTTTTATCAAGGGTGGGTGCTTGCCTTACAGCACACAAAAACAACGCGTCAATCATCGAGGGCAAGCGCATATTCGGAACTGGGTACGATGTGTTGGAAAAAAATTGCCTGGCTTGTGAGCCAGCAGACAGTTATAACTCTGGCCAAAATTGAAATTCTGTAAAATGCATTCAGCAGATAAAATGAAAGGTCAGCCGCAGGTTATTAAGACGTCAGAGCCTGAGATTCATAACACGGAGCTGTCAAGCTCAGGGGCATGGCAATATTTTAAGGACATCCAGTAGAGAAGAGCCAAGTGTTTGTTTGAAATAGTCAAGCATAGACTACATTTCAAAAGCTAACGAGGACGTGTGTACATATGCTTCACCGGATAGTGTGTTTTCCATCATTCCTGGAAAGGTCAGTGATACCACAAAAAAAAAAACAAGCAATAACATGGAGTGCTAAAAAGAATCACAAATTAACTAAAACAATGGATGCACAAATAATGAAAATGATTTTTCCTAAATGAAGACTCAAGCCACATGGTGCTTCCTTCCGCATATGGTTGAGCCATCCCAGATGCCCTCAAAATCCCAAGGCTCAAAACCTCCACTAGTCTCTTCAAGATTCTATGAAGATAAATTCCAAATCTGAGGTGGTGAAGGATAAATTCTCGTAGAAATAAAAAAGCAAACGGTATTCCTTTTTCAGTAGGCCTAATCTTGCAGGAGCACATTTAACTACTGATTTCAAAATACAGTGTGTTGTATTCCACTGATAGGCCAGATATGCATCTGGAGATGAAGCCAAATCGAATTGGCTTGTTCTTGTCAACGAAATAACTTATCCACAAAGTTTTGTCTTCATACATCTACAACTTTTTGAAACATTGTGCTCTGTATGGTTTTTGGACCCATTTCTCAATACTGAAGAATTACATGTAAAAATTAAAGAATCATCGTTTCTGGAGCCGGTTTCGGATTGTCACCAAATTGGAATAATTTCGTCCTTGTTGCACACCCAACCTGTCCACCATATTTCGTCTGAATCCGTCCACACCTTTTTTGAGATATCCTGCTCACAGACAGACAGACACAGACAAGGATGAAAACATAACTTCCGTCCACCTTCGGTGGAGGAGGTAATACAAGGAAATACAGATGCAGAAATTATGCCGATGTAGAATGCATTTTTCCCCTCCCGAACACTTCCATCAGTTTAGAGTATTTTGACTCCAGAAGGTACACACAACACATTATGTTAAACAACACAAAGAGAATGCAAGTAAAAAAGAATAAGAAGGTAGACAGGCAAGCTGGCACAACAACCAAAAAGCACTGGTTGATCGACGCACATACGAGAATGGTAAAAGGAGTAGTTGAATCAAAAGGAGGCCGAGTCAATGTTCGGGGGGACACGGAAACTGGCACACACACACACACACACACACACACACAATGAACTCAAAAAGAGGAGATGCGTAAAACGAAAGAACACACAAAAACACACACACACACACACACACTCTCGGTTTTTAGGTCATCTGGAACGAGGTTCAGGGGAGCTTATGCGATGGCACGTCGTCCGTCTGTAAGTTTGTCCATCAGTCAGTCAGTCCGTAAACACTTGAAATTTCTTCCCCGAAACCGCTGATGCGATTGCGACCAAATTTGGCACAAATTATATTTGTTATATTGTGATTAAAGTTTGTTCACGGCATTAAAAAAAAAAAAACATAGGGGCAATAGCCCGGGCACTCACCTGGTAGAATAAACAGTATACTGCACTGACTAAAGGTATTTTAAACCAATTTCAATGCTTTCTAGAAGACAGGGCAGCATATAGAATCATACTAACATAATCATAAGATTAAACAAACAAACAACAACAAAAAAAACCTATTCTGGGGGGCAACCCCACCCTCCCCATGTACATCCTCAGACCCAATTTCTCCAATACCTTGAACAAATATTGGTACATCATGGGTGGTGAAGGTTGTGGTTACGTTTCAACGAAATCGTGTGTGTAGGTTCTGAGAAAAAAGCAAATACCTACTTTGTGGGTCAAACCTGGAACCACTTTGACCCCCGCCCCCCGCCCCCCCCCCCCCACTCCATAGACCACCTTAGACCCCGATTTTTTAAATGCCAGGAACAAACCTTGGTACAACACGGGTGAGTACGGTTGTGGTCAAGTTTCATCGAAATAGTGTGTGTAGAATCTGAGAAAAAAGCAAATACATATTTTGTGGGGTCAAACCTGGAACCACTTTGACCCACGCCACCTCCCCCCCCCCCCCCCCCCCCCAATAGACCTCCTTAGACGTCGATTTTCTTTGTGCCATGAACAACTTTGGTACATCATGGGTGATGCAGTTTGTGGTCAAGTTTCATCGAAATAGTGTGTGTAGTTTCAGAGGAAAAAGAAAATTCCTATTTTGGGGGGTCAAACCCGGACCCACTTGACCCCCCTGTAAACACCCTTAGACTTCGATTTTCTTAGTGCAGTGAGATATTAGTCACAACTTTAGTCAGAACATAACAAATATAATTTGTGCCAAATTTGGTCGCAATCCCATCAGCGGTTTCGGAAAAGAAGTTTCAAGTGTTTATGGACGGACTGACGGACGACGTGCCATCGCATAAGCTCCCCTGAACTTCGTTTGTGCTGTCGACGTCCCACCCTTATCTATTAATTAGATATGGCCGAGCGGAACCATAAGTGGGATTTTGGCTAGTCTTGCTTAGCGAATCAGATCAGCAGGGTACAACCTCCCATCTACTTATGACATACTATGTCGAACCAATGAAGGAAACAGATGATCGAGCAAGTTTGGAAAGTCTAAATTGATTTAACAAACAGAATTTAACAAACAAGTAATCACAAAGATGCAGTGTCACAAAAAAAAATTTTTCCCCTAGCATGTAAAATAACCCCTTAAACATTTGGCCTAAACAATAAAACAAAACACAGGCGTGCCTCACTCAACAAGGAAAATTAGACAAGAGGGGATAGAGGAAGAAGAAGAAGTCGAGCGTATTGTCAACGCCTTTCTCACCTCTTTATGAATCGGTAGGCCCACATGTGTCTCAACGTGAAGGGGGAGAGAGGAAAGGGATGAGGAAGAGAGTGAGGATGGTGTGGTGCATTGTGTAGGGAGAGGTGCAGGAATTTGCAATGTGTGCACAAGAGAACGAACTAGAAGTTGTGATAGAATGGAAAGATTGTGTAAATCAATGTTTGGCCACTGCGTCCAGGGAATCTGCGCTTCTCGTTCCCTCTCTCACTCTGTCCTTTGGCAATAACCTGCTTGCTCTGCAGAGGACTGCCCTTGTGGAGGTTCGTTCTTATGGTGCATCTCATCTTGTATTATTCCCCAGACACAAACAGCAGCAATGCTTTGAAGTCGCGTGCTTTTATTCCTCTGGTTTGAGGAGTGGCTTCTGGGAGTGAAGGTCACTACAGCATCCTGTGACCTACGAGTGTCACTTTCTCATTGGCGCATGCGTGGTCCTTTTCAGTAGTATAGCTGCTTTGAGGGTCGGTCTTGCAACCTCCATGCTGCTTTTCCCCCTTTGATTTTGCTTGGACGATGAATAGCTTGCTTGGCGACAGTTGAGCTGAAATGGCTTTGATTGGTTGTGATTGCAGCGCTGAAATGGCCTTGATTGGTCATGCAATATGGGATTTTAGAAAGGGAAGAATTACAAAGGGGATTCAAATCTGCAACGCATTTTCCCTGTCCATGATATGAGGGGAAGGATAACCTCACGAAACAAATTTACTAAGGAAATATCTACAGTAGAGATCCCTTATGTGTTGAGTGCAACTCCCCGGGGTCTTTCCATAACCACAACACTATCCCCTCCTCCATGCCAGATTCATCCAGAGTCTGCCGGTTCCTGTACACGTCAGATGTAGTTCCCTTTCGCACAATTACCTTGCCTATCGGATCTCTGAGTGTGACATTTTGTTTGTCCAGGAAAAGTTTAATACATGTCCCCACTAATAGTCAGGTTCGCTATGTTTTTTCGTTCAAAAATTTTGGAGATTAGCAAAACTATACATTTTTGGAATATTCAGAGCATGAGGAATCCAAAAATTAATGTTGGCATTTGCGTAGAAACCTTTGCGAAAATGACCCTCAGGACAGTGATGAAGATCTGTAAAAGCATATTCCTGAACGGTGTCGACCTCGTAGATCCTGTGTATAGGACTTATAGTTCAATCTGATACTAACAAGGCTGCTTTCTTGCTTTATAAACCCATACCTATAACTTCAAAGGACTTGCAATATCATGTATTATGTAATACAGTTATATCACAAATATAAAGACAATGGTTTTCAATTACCTTTGTTTGTTGCTTTTCTAATATCCTGAGCACTATTTTGAGGCCTTTATTGGATTCCTTAACCCAGAAAACATAGGATTAGCGTATTTAATTAAGTTTCTAGTTTGACTAGAAGCCGAGATAGCGCAAAATATGTATTTTATGGCGGCCATTTTGAAAATCCAAGATGGCGGCCATGCAGGTGTCTGTGCAAATGCCAACATTGATTTTCGGATTCTCCAGGCTCTGATGATTCCTCAAATGTACAGGTTTGCTAATCTCCCAAAATTTTGAACGAAATTATATTTGTTAACATAGTGAACCTGACTATAAGAAAAATTATGACATGTAATGCATTGTGTAACTTAGTCCGACACATGAACTCGGCACACGTATCTACACAATCTGTAGGACCGATAGATAGTTGGAGGGCTGAGAGAACAGAGGAAGCTAGACTGTAGGAGATGTGTTCAAATAAATTCAAAGAGGCTGCCGACCACTCTGTGTTGTGAGAGCAACTGGGCTTGTGTGTTGGTCTCATCATGGGAGATGCCTATGATGTTGTGAGCCTTATATCCCACAGAATACAGGAGAGACAGATGACAGATGCAATGCTGGCTGCCCATAAGGGAGAGCACACCCTATTGAGCTGTAGACAAAGGTATTATAAGTTTTAGTAGTTCTGCTTATCCAATGAATGACCTTGAATCATGGAGGATGCTCAGTCTTGTGTCTAGATTTGGAGCCCAGCTTTGCTATATAGTCAGCCCAGGAGAAGTCATGGCTAATAGTCAGGTTCACTATGTCAATAAATTATATTTCGTTCAAAATCATGGTAGATTAGCAAACCTATACATTTTTGGAAAGGTTATAGCATAAGGAAACTAAAAATCATTGTTTACATTTGGAGAGATACCTGTATGGCGGCCATTTTGGATTTTCAAAATGGCCACTGTAAAATACATATTTTGTTCTATTTCTGCCTCTAATTACCCTAAAAACTTTTTAAAATATACTAAACCTATATTTTCAGGGACAAGGAATCCAATGAAAGTATCAAATTAGTGCTATGGGGAATGGTAAGACACGAATCAAAGGTTTTGAATTGCAAAATACTGTCTTTATATTCGCGATAAGTTGCATAATCAAATACATGTTATCATTTTGTACAGGCAGTTAATAACATCAAAATGTGTCACAATAATTCATATCACCAAACATACACAGGCAGTCAGCAAAATCATATATACACATGCAGTCAGTATAACTTCACATCTACACAGGCAGTCAATGACAAAATATACACAGGCAGTCAATGGCATCAAACATACACGATTACAGAATATGCCATTTAGAGTTCGTCATCACTGTCCTGTGTGTCGTATCCGACAATATAGTCCGCATCGTTTTCACAGTCCGTTCCACACAAGCAAAGGTCGGTCAAATTGATTGGCAAATCGAATTGGTCGAATGGTCGATCGAATCGAATTCGATGAATCGAATCGAATCGATCGAATTGGTCGAATGGTCGATCGAAGCGATTGGTCGAATGGTCGAATTGGTCGAATGGAATTGGTCGATTGGTCGAATTGGTCGAATCGAATTGGTCGGAATTGGCAAATGTAAACATTGATTTTCAGATTTTCCATGTAATAACGTTTCCAAAAATGTATAGGTTTGCTAATCTACCATGATTTTGAACGAAAAAACATAGTGAACCTGACTATAATGGTGAAGTCTCGAGGTTGATGTATTTAATATTGTCCATATCGTCCTTTTTTTTGTTCTCAGAGTTTTTTGCTGTTAATGTGATAAATCCAATGTCTAACGAAGTCTTTGGTATGAATTGTACTTACATGGTAAGATGAACAACATTTGTTTTCCAGTTTTAAAGCATTAACATCCTGTAAAGCTATGTCATTACATGAATGTTGTATACCAGCGCACTAAAACTGTCTCAAGTTACGTGTGGACGTACAAAGCTGTTGGCTGCTTGTCAGCTTTACACACCCATTCTTTATGATATTCTTGAAAAGCACGAATACACTTAATCGTTGCAAATACCAAGGGCACATTAACCCAAGCTGAAAATGTCGTGGAATTGTCAGCAATTTGTTTTTTTAAGCCAAGAAGGATGAAAAATAAGTTTATTCTTCATGATGTCCCGGCAATGATGACGATGGCAGTGGCAAATATTATGTTAAGACACAGTGGTTACCTGCTTGCAAATGAATGTGTCAAAAAGCATCCCACGCTGTCAGCCACTTGCACCCTGTAATTACACAGCTCCTTCCCTGCACATTAAAACCGAATGCCGAGCGGAACGTAACTGTCATAATAAGGACCTGCCATCTTGACTCACTCCACCATCACACAGTGCATCATCTTCCGAGACATAAGGTAACCAAGGAAATTATTTAATTTGCTCTCTTGCCAATCCATCCACGAGCAAAGTCAACCTGCTGTTGACCCCTATAAAGCTTAGCTGACCAGCTAGATGTAATGGGGACAATGATGTTCGCTTGATCTCTCTATATTATAATGCTCTGCTTATTGCAACATTCTCAACCATGTGGCAAATCATGCAAATTACACATAAGCTCGCAGCAGCAGTGAACACTAATGCAAGACAAGTTTTCCTATCTTGTAATGTAACGATGCTAAGTATAAGTATTGCCTTGTTATGTGCTGTGACATAATTAGGGATCATTAGCCTTACAGGCTCTGGTACCATATTGTTTCTGTTCAGATTTTTTTTTTTTAATTTTATTATTCTTGTTATTCTTCGTCCCGTTTGTTGCTCTATTATTTCTTTAAACTTTTTTTTTTCTCAGCAACCACATGTCCGATTGAGACGACACTTTCAGGGCAGGAGTGACCCTCCATGTGGAATGTTTATATGGTAATTGTGATGTCATAGGTTACATGCTTTCACAGCCATCTTGGATAGAAAAACGAACCTTATTCGATCAACATGAAACTTCACACACGTGATCGCTCCTTTCCCCAAACATAGGCAGAGTGGAAATTTTTAATGTCATAGGTCACGTGGTTTGGCAGCCATATTAGTTTAAAAACACGTATTTTATAAACCTCCTTCTCCAAAAGTGCTTAACCTATCGATGTGAAGCATATCACAATATATGCAGCAAGGGTGGTGGATCATAACTGCAAAATCTCGTATCAATAGGTTCAGCAGTTTCTGAGAAATAATTATTTAATATTTCTCTTGACGCCAATGTGGCTGCCACATCACATGACTGATGGCGTCATCATTATTAACATATATGCACCGAGGATAATGAATCATATTTGTGAAGTATTGCATGGGTCGGTGAAGCGGTTTCAGATAAAGCGGGGTTGTATCAAAGCGGGGAAGCATGGTACCCGGCCATAACTGCTCGCAGTTATAAAGCTCACTTCTAGTTGGTTCGCGAGTTATCAAGTGACCACTATATTCGTCATGTGTGTGTGTCTGTGTGTGTGTGTGTCTGCCTGTCCGCAGCATAACTACCCGATGATATTGTGGGAGCTGTGCTCGCACGATAAAATCGGACAAAATAGACGACGCCAGGAATCAGGTTTCTCTGAGCTATTTATTCCCAGCTCACTCAAACGAACTCTAAAGCACTGAATCAGCCCATCGAACGGGCGGCAATATATATCAGAAACTCAACACACAAAAGCCACGCCTCTCAGGCGGGGCGTGGTATGCAAATAGATAAGCCACGCCTCTCAACGGGGCGTGGTATGCAAGGCAAGCGTTCGCCCGGTAAAGGCAAGTCTCAACACGCCCGGGCGAGTCCGGACACGTGACCGCTCGCCGGTTGCGTCATCGGCCGGTGCAGGGTAATTGTGTCATGCTACCGGTAACCGCTACACGCACCCCCCACCCAGAATTAACATGCACCGGGAGAGTCAGTTTGAGGGGGGTCTTGATGACCCGGCCGAAACGACCCCTGACGATTCGTGTGGGGGTGGTAGGTGGCGGGGCGGTGGATGGTTGGGCGGGGGGCCTGGTTGACGGGGGACGGCCCCGACGTGGAGGAAGGGCCAACCGTGGAGGTTGGTCGAGGTCCAAATGGGCCGGCTTGAGGCAGTCCACGGAGATGCGGTCCGCCTTGCCGCCGATGTCGATGGGGAACGACTTGTCGTCCCTCTTCAGGACCCGGAAAGGTCCATCGTACGGCGGCCGGAGCGGTCCCCGGTGTGCGTCGTGCCGGATAAAAACGTACTCCGCAGTGCAAAGTGCTGGGGGGACGTGGGTTGGGGGCAGCCGTGGTGGGACGTGGGCACGGGGGCAAATCTCCTGGCGGCCTCCTGGAGGACCGAGCGTTGGCTAGCCGCGGAGCAGGGGCCGGTGGCGTCAGGGATGAATTCGACCGGCACGCGCAGTGGCTGGCCGTAGACCAGCTCGGCGGTGGAAGCCTGGAGGTCCTCTTTAGGGGCCGTTCGGAGGCCCAATAGGACCCACGGGAGCCTGTCGGCCCAACCGTCGTCCTGGAGGCTGGCCCTGAGAGCGGCCTTCATCGAGCGGTGCGACCGCTCGCACAAGCCGTTGGCTTGGGGGTGGTAGGCCGTGGTGCAGTGAAGCTTGACACCCAAGGCCTGGGCGACCGCGCCCCAAAGCTCGGTGGTGAATTGCGGGCCTCTATTGGAGGAGATGTCCGAGGGGGCGCCGAAACGGGCAATCTAGGTGCCAATGAAGGCCTGCTCCACGTCGGCAGATGTTGTTGATGCCAGCGGGACGGCCTCCGGCCACCTGGTGGTCCTGTCCACCATTGGTGAGGAGGTGGGTGAAGCCCCGCGAGGAGGGAAGGGGTGCCACCAGGTCCACATTGACGTGGTCGAAGCGCCGCGCGGGCACGTCGAATGGTGCCAACAGGGCCTGGGTGTGCCGGTGGACCTTCGCGCGCTGGCAGGCAACACAGGCATTGGCCCAGTCGCGGACGTCTTTACAGAGCCCGTGCCAGACGAATTTCGCTGCCACGAGCTTCTGTGATGCTTTCCGGCCCGGGTGGGAAAGGCCGTGGATGGCGTCAAAAATGTGCCGCCACCATCCGGTGGGCACGATGGGGCGAGGTTGGCCCAGGGAGACGTCGCACAGGAGAACTGTGCCTGTGTCCTCGAAGGGGACGTCGGCCAACTGCAGGCCTGTGTCCGCTGTCCGGAGGGCTTGGGGTCGGCAGTCTGGGCGGCCGCCATGCGGGCGAAGTCCACACCCAGGTGGACGGCGTTCGCGCCGGACCGGGAGAGGCAATCGGCCACAGCGTTGTCCTTGCCCGCGACTTGCCGGATGTCCGTCGTAAATTCGGACACGGCGGAGAGGTGGCGCTGCTGGCGGGCCGACCATGGCTCCGTAACCTTGGCCATGGCAAAGACCAGGGGTTTGTGGTCCACAAACGCCGTGAACGGGCGGCCCTCTAAAAGATGGCGGAAGTGGCGAACAGCCAGGTAAAGGCCGAGGAGCACGTGGTCGAAAGCGCTATACTTGCGCCCGTTAGGGCGAAGCTGCCGGCTGAAGAAGGCCAGCGGTTGCCAAGCTACGTTCACCCACTGTTCATGCACGGCGCCCACCGCGTAGTCGGAAGCGTCCGTGGTGAGGGCGATGGGTGCGTCGAGTGCGCCAGCATGGTCGCGTTGGCGAGGGCCAGCTTAGCGCCCGTGAACGCCGCGTCCATCTCTGTGGTCCAGGCGACGACGTGCTTGGCTGGCTTGCCCCGGAGGGCTTCGTACAAGGGGCGCATGAGTTCGGCGGCGCGAGGCACGAACCGGTGGTATAAATTTACCATCCCCAAAAATTCCTGTAGGGCCTTGATGGAGCGAGGGCGTGGGAAACTTGTGACTGCCTCCACCTTGGTAGGCAGCGGGACGGCCCCGCGCTTCGTGATGCGGTGCCCCAGGAAATCGACGGCCGTTACGCCAAACTGGCATTTTGCCGGGTTGATGATGAGGCCGTGCTGGCCGAGGCACCCAAAAAGCGTGCGCAGGTGGACGAGGTGCTCCGCCCGGGAAGTGCTGGCGATGAGAATGTCATCCAGGTAGACGAACAGAAAGGTGAGATCGCGCAGCACACTGTCCATCAGCCGCTGGAAGGCCTGGGCCGCGTTCTTAAGGCTGAACGGCATTCGGAGGAACTCGTAGAGGCCAAAAGGTGTAATTACAGCCGTCTTCGGAATGTCAGCCGGCCGGACAGGTACCTGGTGGTAGCCCCGAATGAGGTCGACCTTGGAGAAGATCACCCGCCCCGCCAAATGGGTGGAAAAGTCCTGTATGTGTGGTATCGGGTACCGTTCGGGGGTGGTGGTGTCGTTGAGGCGGCGGTAATCACCGCATGATTGCCATCCGCCACCCGGTTTGGGCACGATGTGCAGGGGTGAGGCCCACGCGCTATTCGAGCGCCGCACAATTCCCAATCGCTCCAGCGCGTCGAATTCCGCCTTCGCTACGGCGAGTTTGGCCGGGTCGAGGCGGCGAACCCTGGCGTAGACCAGTGGACCTGTGGTCGGGATGTGGTGTTCGACGCCGTGCTTGACGGCGATGGCTGAAAACGTCGGCTGCGTGAGGGCGGGAAACCCGGCGAGTAGCCGGGTGAAATCGTCCACGGCTGGGAGCACGCAGGCTAGCTTGGTCGGAGCGGAGCCGCTCAATGAGCAAGCAAGCGAGCTGAAGGTCTCCGCATTGATGAGCCGACGCCGTTTGATGTCGACCAAAAGCACATGCGCGCAAAGAAAATCTGTACCCAGCAAGGCCATGGGGACGTTCGCCATGATGAAGTCCCACCTGAAGCGCTGGCCCCCGAAGCAGAATGCAACGCTGCGCGAACCGAAGGTGCGGATGGAGGAACCGTTTGCAGCGACCAAAGCGGGGCCGCATAGCGCGGCCTGTTTGTCCTCCACCGAGGCGGGTATCACGCTCAACTGAGCGCCGGTATAGCAACAAAAAACGCTGCCCGGACTCCGTGTCCGTGATAAACAGAAGGCTGCCTGAATGGCCGACGCTCATGGCAGGCAGCGAGCGCCGGCCTGGCCGTTTCCCGACCCGCCGAAAGTGCATGGTGGGCAGCATGTTCTGGCCTTCTGCCCGAACCTGGCGTGGTAATAGCACATGGTCCGCTCTGGTGGAGGCTCCGGCTGTCGCGTCAGGTTCGGTCGACGGGGCATCGCGGCGGCCGCTGCCGCCAGTGGCGCTGACTCGGCCGGTGGAGGCGCCGGTCGTGGCACGGGCATTGCCTCGTTCGGCCCAGGGTCCCAGGCGGCCGCTCCGACGTGTCGCCTGGCCGAGCAAAATTTATCGGCCTCCTTGGCCAGGGCGCGAGGGTCCGTGATGGGCTAATTAGCCAAAGCTAACCTTACCTGCCTGGGTAGCCGCTGGAGGAACAGCTCGCGGAAGAGGAAGTCCGGGCTGTGGTCACCGAGAAGAGCAAGCATGTGGTCCATGCTTTCGGATGGACGGGCCTCACCCAGCTCCGGGAGGTGGAGTAGTTGTCGTGCGCGTTCGGTCTCCGTGAGTCCAAACGCACCGAGGAGTAGGTCTTTGAGCGCGCCGTATTTGTCGGCGTCCGGCGGGTGCTGTAGGAAGCTCAGAACCCGGGAAGCGGAGGAGGCTTTGAGCGCGGAGACCACGTGATGGTAGCGCATCGTGTCCTCCGTAATGTTCCGCAGGGCGAAGAGAGAATCGGCTTGAGCAAACCAAACGGCCGCGTGAGATTCCCAAAAGCCCGGGAGCTTCAAAGCTACAGCTGACTCCATCGCCCTGTTCGTAGAAAGGTGTCACCAATTGTGGGAGCTGTGCTCGCACGATAAAATCAGACAAAATGGACGACGCCAGGAATCAGGTTTCTCTGAGCTATTTATTCCCAGCTCACTCAAACGAACTCCAAAGCACTGAATCAGCCCATCGAACGGGCGGCAATATATATATCAGAAACTCAACACACAAAAGCCACGCCTCTCAGGTGGGGCGTGGTATGCAAATAGATAAGCCACGCCTCTCAACGGAGCGTGGTATGCAAGGCAAGCGTTCGCCCGGTAAAGGTAAGTCTCAACACGCCCGGGCGAGTCCGGACACGTGACCGCTCGCCGGTTGCATCATCGGCCGGTGCAGGGTAATTGTGTCATGCTACCGGTAACCGCTACAATATCATCCGATCTTGATGAAACTTAGGTAGGAGGTTGATATCATGATCTAGTTGTGTTCTGCCTAGAGTGGGCGTATTGCGCCCATTGTGGGCGGAGCCACGCCCGAAAAAGATGTCTTTCTAGGGGGTAATCGAGTTCAAGCTACATCTTCTCCGAGGTTCAAGCCACATCTTCTCTGTGACAGGGGTTTCGATATTTGGTTCGGCCAATGTCATGTGTCTAGCCCCACGGAGCTCGATTTTTCATTTTGGCCCCAAGGTCAAGGTCACAAGGTCACGAAATTTAGAAAAGTCGATTTTTGATGGTTTTATTACATTGGTCGCTTCCTGATAGGGTGAAATGTCGTACATGATCTTATTTTATCACATGCATCATGAAATACAAGTTTTCCAACAAATTTCAGAATCTTCTTTGACCTTTGAAGGTCACAAAAGTCAAAGTTTCAAAGTTGTCGGAATCGAATGTCGAATCGCAGGCCTTTTTTCTGGCGTGGCTCCACCCAAAATGGGCGCAATACGCCCACTCTAGGCAGGACACAACTAGATCATGATATCAACCTCAAACCCAAGTTTCATTAAGATCGGATGATATCATCTGGTAGTTATGCTGCGGACACACAGAGACACAGTCACACACACAGACAGACGCACACACATGACGAATATAGTGGTCACTTGATAACTCGTGAACCAACAAATCGGAAGTATAATATCTTAAATGGTGATTGATCCGCCGTGGAAAGAGGAGAAGCCTACATTTTTGGCCTTACTCTTCGTGTCTGAGCTTTTATGTAACAAGGCTTTATCCACTCTTACCACCAAACCACTCTGAATGAATGATCGTTTTAAGGCCATTTTCCCCACTAGAGCGGGGGTTAGCCTTGCAGGCCCCATGACAATCATGGTTCCCTGTTTGAGGCAATGTTTTTTTTTTATGGCCGGATGCCCTTCCTGACGCCAACCCTTGGTCACGCTCTTACGATGTGCAGGGATACGGTGTACCTATTCTAAATCGGGGTACACACCATGATCATTCATCCCAGCAAACTGGTACTCAATTTGCCGACCTCGGAAGGATGACAGGCTGAGTCAACCCCCCTGGCGTTAATTCAGCGATCGACCGGGATTCGAGCCCAGGATCCTAGGATCCCAAGCCGGCACCCTGACCGCTAAGCCAACAACACACTCTACTGCAGAATAATATAAATAAAATAAAACATATTGTTACAGGTCGGGTTTGAGTGCGGGTGAGGTCCACGGGGTGGTCACCGGACCTGCCGCTCGCCCTCCAACCCGGAGGCCACCAGGCCACGGATAACTCTGATGGGTTGTCAAGCAACCATGGATGCCGGTTAGGATAATCATGTCTAACAGGGCCCACGCTCCTTCGATGTTGTGTTACCTATTGGTGACCTAATGACCTCAACTAGGCACAGCACCCTCAACGTGCATCCGAGTAGTTATTACGGCTGAGCGGAAGAACGCTGGCTAATCGCGGAGCCAATCGGTGGGGCAAATACCTCCTATCTATCTATTACGTACATGCTATGCCAGACCAATGAAAGAAAGGACATCCGAGGCAGATTTGAAAGATGGTTAACAAGCAATCAAGAGCAATGTTTATTTCACAAGCAGACAATCATCAAAGTACATCGGTATTTACAAACAAGCAGGCAAACTTGGAGGCACAGAAGACCAAACTAACCCCTAGCACTTATTTCCCTCATACAGATTTACTTACCCAAAAGACATGGCGCCATCATTCATTCTGGGACGAAGGAGACGAGAAGAAATGAGGAGAAAGAAGCGGGGCAATGTATGGGAGTGACTTCTCTCTACCTCACACAACCAGGTGGGGCTGTGGCAGTCCACGTTTGTGAGGAGGCTGTGGTAAAGGATTGGGAGAATGGGTGGTGGACTGTTAATGTGGTGTCAATAAGAGTACAGCGTAGCAATAGCATAGGGGAAGGGTGTGAGTCGTGAGGTGTGAACAATGCCTCACCTATGTGGTGACTGAGAGTAATTGTTGATAACTCCTGAGAATGGTTGATTCTCTTTGTGCATCCAAAGAAGACAATTTGTGATTCTTATACGAGATGGACTAAAAACCAGAAACTTCCAGATGGACAACCATCACTGCAACACTCCAGCGATCTGGGCTTTATGGCAGAGTGGCCAGACGGAAGCCTCTCCTCGGTGAAAGACACATGAAAACCCGCTTGGAGTTTGCAAAAAAAGCACCTGAAGGACTCTCAGACTGTAGGAAACAAGATTCTGTGGGCTTTCATGTGTCTTTCACTGAGGAGAGGCTTCAGTCTGGCCACTCTGCCATAAAGCCCAGATCGGTGGAGTGTTGCAGTGATGGTTGCCCTTCTGGAAGTTTCTCCCATCTCCACACAGGATCTCTGGAGCTCAGCCAGAGTGACCATCGTGTTCTTGGTCGCCTCTCTTACCAAGGCCCTTCTCCCCCGATTGCTCAGTTTCGCCGGGCGGCCAGCTCTAGGAAGAGTCCTGAGTAGTGTAATAATGTTGCTTCTGGGACACCTCCGTTTAACATGGGAAATCCCTATCTAATGTCATTTACCCCCTTGTCTTTTTCAAAAATCATAAACACCTCTATTTCTCCCACCCTCATCTTTATGAACCTTTTGTCTGTAGTACCTATCCTTAATGTTGTTCATTAGACCACTCAAACACTACAAATATTTGTTTTCTCTTATAGACCTATCATCCTTCTTCTACATATCATCTGGCAGATTAATCTTTGACCCACTCAAACATTGACCCATTCACTTCCATATTAATTCTTTCCCTCCCTCATTGCCCCTAAAGACCTCTATTTCTCTCACCCTGTTCTTTACGAACCTTCTAACCTTTTGACATGTTATCCTTATTCATTAGACCACTTAAACACCTGTGATCCTTCTGACCTTATGAACCTTTTAACCTTTTACTCTTAATATCATCTGGTGAATATAACCCACTCAAACAACGACCCTACAAATATTTGTTTATGCGTGGGAAATAATTTAATTCTCTTGCCACTCTCTTCACCATCTAATATATTAACAAAAAATATGTTTGAGTTTGGTTCTTTATTAAGATATTTTAACTGAGCTAAGATAAAATGGTAAACCTCCCTCAATGTTCTTGTTTGAGCACCTCCAGTGCCACATACCATTTTAAAATTAAAGTATATATTTTCCTGACAACCATCAAAGTTTTCCGTCCACTCAAAAATATTTCCATCTTTTTTACCCAATTCACCGGTATTTAAATTAATTCTCTTATTTGTTTTGTGAATTTTTTTACCAGTTGCCTTTTCAATTATACCTATTTGATATTTTTCACATTCATTATGTTTTCCATTTATATACCAAGGTTGATTACACCTCCACTCTTTAGTCTGGTTGATACTTGGTTCTATCATTTATATAATAGTAAAAAAGGCGGCGGTAGCCCGTTAAAATCCCCAACCCCCCCCCCCCCCCCTTTTTAACTTATCACTTATATATATCTTATCACTTATATATATCTTATCACTTATGTATATCTTATCACTTATATATATCTTATCACTTATATATATATCTTATCACTTATATACTTATATAACCATAAGGGAGACTATCAATTCCATTTTCTAAAATAAACCTCTTATCATCAAAAGCCCCCAATGCTTTCTTATTTATCTCTTCTGAATATAATTGATGTTTATAACTTCTTATTCCATTAATCTTTCTAAACTCTTCTTTCTTTGTTGTTAAACAGTTATAATAATCCTTAAAGTTTATTGTTTCTTTAATAACATTTTTCTTTACACCTTTTAACTTCTTATCAGTCTTTTCAACGTTATTCACAATGTATTTATAAGCATAAGCCTTTGACCTCAATCCCACAAATTCACTCATAACATTTCCTCCTAATTCATCCTTGAACTTTCCAATCACCTTTTTATTTTTAGAAGAGAACAACTCACTCTCTGGACTGTAATTACTCGTGTCATAGATATTAATGTCTCTTTTCATGTCTGAATAAACATCGTTGGTATTAATTTTCAAAATAAAACTATCTGTATCCATATAAAGTAGATTAACATCATTTTGATATTTCTTCCTCAAGTTATTATAAAAGTAATCATACATTAATGACTTTGATAAATCAAGAATTGTTGTTCCAATATAAATAGGTTTGTTCATTTCAATACTCTCTTTAATCAAATGGATCGCACAAAAGTTCTCAGTAAAGACCTCAGCTCGAGTAAAACTCGGTCTATTAATTAATTTTGATGCTTGTTCCCAAGATGTTGATAGTCTGATATTTTGTCTTTTCCTCACATTCTCCATAGTCTTACCAAAGACCGCATTATTCATCAATTTATAAAAGTCTTTCTCAAAATCTGTTTTTGACTCTGTTCTTCTTTGTGTATTAAAATCAATGTACCCCTTTAACCAATGACTTTGATTGAACTTTAGAACCCTATGGATCTTCTCTACTCTTAGACCTTTTGATAAATATTGTCGCAAATTTCTTTGGTGTAGAACATAATTTTTCTTGTTATATAATGTAGTAAGTAATTTTTCTGTTGATTCACCTATATCAAACGATCGTTGATAATCACTCAACCATTCTTTCTTTGGACTTTCTTTCTCACAAGCAAATGGGAGATCTTT
This sequence comes from Myxine glutinosa, assembly GCF_964187855.1. Lineage (NCBI taxonomy): Eukaryota > Metazoa > Chordata > Myxini > Myxiniformes > Myxinidae > Myxine > Myxine glutinosa. The sequence goes on from NC_136267.1 coordinate 68,567,387, forward strand.
GTGTAGGTTATGGAGTTCCTCTGGATATTTTAAATCAATTTCAAAATAATAACCAACTTTTTCTTCATCCAATTCTTTTTGTGTAGAGATACATACATCTTGTAAAACGTTTTTGTAGTCTTTTTCCTTTACCCATCTAAGTTTTCCATAAGGAAGAGCCTGAGACATTGCCCAGCCATACAGGTTGTTCGCGTCATAGTACATCAAGTAAGAACTCTCTTTCGTTGGATCATAATTTGGAAGATATTTGTTATTTGCTTTTGCGTATCTACTCGAGCAGACTTGTGAAATTCCACCTCTTTTTGCCTTTTCAATCATCAAAAGCATATCAACATCGGTTATCAAATCCAAATCTTGTTTTGTCATTTTCAACATCGCACTCCAGGCCAATCCAGGTGCTGTGTAGTAGTGAGCAGGATCCAATCCATATCCAGTGCGACAAACAGATCTAAAGGCTTCAAATACATCGGCCAATAAAAGCACATCAGTTTTGAGATACAAATCGTGATACTCGCCAAGATTCTTGATGTTATATTTTTCCCAAACATTTTGTGCGTGTACATAATCTTTATCAGATATATGACTATTATTTAATTTGTTATAGAAATTTTCTTTTGAAGGAAGTTGTGTTTCATTGAATCTCTCAAATGAGTCCATATAGTCATAGGGGTAAATTCCCTTTTGTGTTAGAAAATCTTTATCTAAAAAATACTCTGAAAGACATGGAAACTCTTTTAGATTTTGAACCAAGTTAACCAATGGACTTGCCATGAATTTAAATGTATCAAGAAATCTGATATGAGTAATAGGAGATGTGTGAATTGTTTTTGTGAATGAAATGTATTTCTGATCCGTGTTTGGAATTGCTGAGATACTTCCAGAAGTCTTTGAGAGTTCCTTGATAAAGAGATGTGTATCATAATGAGCGTTGTTATGAAGAAAGACAGGAATGAAAGAGGGGAGTTGATAATTAATATTACAACTTTGATGAGCCGGACCTCTATATTTACCAGTGAGATGACAATGGTCTCTAACCTTTAGACCTTTACCAATTTTCTCCTCACAAATATGACAGACATTGTTTTTTATAAATTCCCTTTTTTCTTTACTTGTTAAGGACATTGGTTTATTGGTTTCTCTCATTATCTTGGTTAATCGAACACAGTCTTTTTCTAGTCGTTTCACAAACTCCTCTGGGGTATTTGAGCCTCTATACATCTCTAACTTGTTATATTTATCACCAACGGATGATTTGATATAATAACAAAAACCACAAGGAGTATGTTTTTGATATTTATTTGTGTATGATTCTTTTGGATCTTGAGAAGCAGTATCAATTTTTTCTAAAATACTTTCAAAATCAGCATATATAACAAATGGATGTTTGATCTTTTTATTTTCATCTTTGAATGTGATCTTTGAGCCTTCTTTAGGCATATTGATTACCGTTGATTTATGTTCGCCACAATAATTTGAATGTTTATCTAATCTTTCTTGTGAATTGAAGAAGTTAAGACAACGCAAACAAATATATATTTTATTTGTTCTCTTACAGACTTGTGGTTTTATTAATTTAGCAATATCTTTGATGTATGTATAATGTGAATTTTCGTCTGAATTAAAATATAGAAGATTAATATGAGTTTGTTTACAATTGTCAGAAAGCTTTAAAACCTGAATGTTGTTTGTTTCTGTTAGACCATAAACATTAACTGATAAATTATTCATCTTTTCAAATTTAGGAATATCATTTAAAGTCATCGGAAACTTTAGATCTTTCGTATTTAATGTATTCTCATATTTTTTATAATGAGATACTCTTTCATCATGAAAATGTGGAGGATGTAAGTGTGCTAAAATAGACCAGAGAAAACATTTATTGTCTTTATTTTTGATATTGATAACTGCTTTTCTATTTTTGATAACACTGGGTAAATCAATGTAAGAAGAAGCTTTTAGAGGATCTGATTTAAGAATATGAATGTCTATGTAAATAATTTTTCCTATATTGAATCCACTTCCTACGATTGAATTATCCACATCTTGCTCTTGTTTAATAAGTTCATCATAGACTCCTGATGTTTTAAAATCTTGATATGAAGATATAAAGTGTGGCTCAGTTCTCATGTATGGTGCATCTATAACTCCTTCATCCTTTGTCATTTCTAATTTTACTCCCATATAAAATTTAAGTGGTTTCATTTCCTTTAGTGTTTTTTCAATCAACGTTTGAACAGCAGGTTTAACTATTTCTACAGCATCAACTATAGACTCTGGTTCAGGAGGTTTGAAGTTAAAGACTCTTATTTTAATATGTCCTTTGAATGCTCCATCAGAGTTTTTAGTTGTGATAAAATTTGATAAATGTAGATTTGTTTTAAGATGTATTTTGAAGCCTTTCTTGAGGATATTTTTATTACATGTAGAACAGTGTTTTGTTTCAGGTGGAAGAGGGGAAAGTTTGTTTAAAATGTTGTATGTATGTTTTGCGGTGAGAATATGTTGTTTATAATATTTTACTTCCTTCTCGCAAGTATCACAATAAACCATATTTATAGCGTGAGAAAACGTGGTGTTTTATATATATCACTGTGCTTAAAATAAAACACTTTTGAGCTTTACAGCTCCGTTTTATATATATCACTGTGCTTAAACTAAAACACTTTTTCACTCAGAATCATCTAAGTCATAACTATCACATGAATACTCAGAATCATACTCAGAGTCATCAATAAAGCTACTCTCATAACTATCATTTGAGCACAAACTATTAGTATCATAACTATCATCTGTGTTCAATGAAATACTATCATCACCATCAGCCAAGTTCAATGAAATACTATCATCACTATCGTCCGAGTTCAATGAAATAGTAAAATCTTCACTGCTGTATTGACTCATATTTAATTAGCAAGAAAAATATTCCCATCAATATCTATATACTTTCTTTCATTAACAGATTCAATCTCTACAATTTTTATATCAAAAGTTATCTTTAAATAATCTCTAACTATCATAGAACGAAATGACATTTCACCAGAAATATTAACATCATTCATTTTACTTAGATCTACACCCTTTGGATTATTAAAGAAAATACAAATGTCTCCTCTAGAATTATTAATGGTCTTATCATTCTTTTTCAAAGTATCGTGGTCAATCACTTTTTCAAGCTTTGAATAAATTGCCAGGAGTAGAGGAGAAACTTTTGTTAGATTTACTTTAATGGATGTCTTTCCAGGTATAGTTAGAGCTCTTCCTTTAAATGAAATAGAGGGGCTCATGTTATTTTCCATAACTGGTTTTACCCAAAAATTTCCATATTTATCTTTGTTCAATTTAACATCTTTGACATATTTTTCTATATCTTCCACCGAAGTAGAGATTGATTGAAATTTGTCTTTTGTGCTTTGAAACATTGTATTTATTAATGAATAAACTTGCGTTTAGTTTAAGTAAAAATTTACCACATAAATATGATAAGTTCTGAAGGATATTTAGAATTTCCAGACTCTCCATATGATAAATTAGAGAATTGTCCGGCTTGTGATAGAGTGGGGCTTAATGATGAGGATTCATATAAACAATGTTTATTCTGTGATTATATTCTAATTAATGATAATAAGAAATATAAAAAAACATATAACTCTTTTAGATTAGAACCAAAAATGAATTACTTTACAAGATTAATAAGAGAGATGAATGTTAAGCATTATGGTGATAATACACCATTTCTTACAAGGAAAGAGACTCTTTGTATTGAGGAAATGTATAAGGGTTTAATGATATTTATTATTCAAAATAATTTTAATGGAAATGTTAATACAAGATACTACATAAATAAAATAATGAATTATTTTGAAATTAAACCAGAACTCAGGATAAAATATAGAGTTTCTAAAATAGCTCAAAAAAAGTTGGATGACTTGTTTTCCAAATATATAAATGAATGATTTTTTACCCGTTTGGGAAAATAAGATAAAATTTAATAACCATAAAAACATTCCAAATTCATTGAGATGTCTAATAGTTGGTTCAAGCGGATGTGGGAAAACCTGTTTACTTTTAAAGATGCTCCTTGGTCCTAATTTTTTAGATTATGATAATTTAATAATTTTTACAAAGTCAAGTTTTCAACCCGAGTATCAACTACTCTCACAGGGTTTTAATGCAGGTCTTAAAAAGGAAGACATTATCGGTTTATTTAAACTTCAAAACAAACTGAATGATTATAATATTGAAGATATAATACAATTATTTTGTGATACACAGAAATCAAAATCGAAACCCATAACTTGTATTCTCAGTGATAATACGGATGATATACCTTCACCTCAAGATTTAGATAAATCAAAAAAGAACCTCGTCATCTTTGATGATTGTGTTAATGAGAGAAACCAAACAGTAATGGATAGCTACTATACAAGAGGGAGACATTCTTCTTGTAATTGTATATATCTTAGTCAATCATATTTTCAACTCCCTCGACGCTCAATAAGAAACAATGCCAATACTTTTATTTTATTTAAGTTAAATTCAATAGATGTAAATAATTTTTGGAGAGATAATTGCTCTACGTTATGTAGTAAAAAAGAATTTGAAAATTATATGAAACACACGATTGGAAAATATAAATATATTGTTGTGAAACAAGATGAGATACTAAATGATATTTTTCAATAAATAAATACAGAAAATGAATACTGAAGAAAGAGAAAGAAAGTTTAAGGAACATCAACAATTAGTTTCAAAAGTTGTTAAACAACAGGAAGAGATAAAGAAGAAACGGAGACAGAAACTAACTGGTGAAGAAGCCTTTGAAAGAAAACAAGAGAAATTCTTTAAACCACTTTTGAAAACTCAACACTCACCTACAGTACCCACGGTAGAATTTACTCCGAAAAAACTTCAAATGCTCAAAGATTTTAGTCAGATAACAAAACAAGAACTTGGTGAATTAGAATATGATGACGAGGGATTATTTCAGAAACTTGAGGAGGTAAATCAACCCCCTAATTATGTTGTGGAAGCTCTTCAAAACAATGAATATTCGGCGGGTTCAAAAACCAGAGCAGGTCTCATTCCAACAGAAGAACCAGCAGTGTTTCATCTTGTGGAAGAAAAGGTATTGATATTTAATGATGAATTGATGTTCTTGAGTTCTACTCAACCAAATGTTAAATTAACTCCAAGATTAATGTTTCTTCTAACAAACCCCGGATTCAGCGGTTCAAAATATTTTGAGGAACCACTTGATATGGAAAGAGAGGAAGATAGGGTATATATTGAGTTGCTAAATGCACTTGATTATGGAGTTTCTGTTGCTGGTAAAAGTAAGAAGAATGAGAAGGAGAAACATATTATTGATGCTTTAAGTAAGCTTGGTTCGGGTGTTAGTTTTCTTCCAAATGACCCATCACAATTAGTTAATAGGCTATTATTGTTGTTAGGTAGTAAGAAGGCTGGAAACAACAATTGTTTTAATGAATCCTCAGCCATTTTAGATCAGTTGATGAACATGAAAATAATTAATAAATGTCAATACAAAGATATTTTATTAGATATTAAATAAGATGAGAAGCACAATTCTTAGTTTTAATTTCACAACGAGCGATTACACAGCTTCATTCCCTTACCCACTACAACTTGACCCCCTTACCTCATATGAGGCATCTTTGTTGTCAATGGAAACTTACAATACCCTTTTTAATATCACAGAGAAAAACAACAAGTTTAGTTATAATCCAGGAAGTGGATATAAAACTATAACCGTTTCACCTGGAGCTTACGAGATTTCTCAAATATCTTCAGAAGTCTCTCGCCTTATGAAAGAAAAAGGTGATGAACCAAAAAATATTGTAATAGATATTCAAAAACACACTTCAAAATCAACTATTAAACTTAAAAATAATTATAAAGTTGATTTCACGATTGAAAATTCGTTTAGAGAGCTATTGGGTTTCTCTTCAAAAAAGATTGAAAATAACGGGACGTTTTACAGTGATAATGTTATCCAAATATCCTCCGGTATAAATTCAGTATTAATTCATTGTGATTTGATTGATGGTGCTTATAACGATGGAATAAGAACAAATACAATATTTTCATTCAGTGCATACTCAACCCCGATTGGTTATAAATTTAATATGGAACCAAAAAATCTTGTCTATTTACCTGTGTCAGGAAAAACCATATACAGAGTAAATTTTAGGATAACCGACCAAGATAATCGTATGATATCCTTTAATGATGAAATTATATCCATCAGAATTCACCTACGTGAAGTTTTTCAATAAATAAATAATGGTTATTGTGAGAAAACACGAGTTGGGAAAATATAAAATAATTACAGGGGAGGGCATGTTCCTTTCACCAGACTATACAAGGTATGTGGGTAGAGGATACTATAAACCTAAGAGACAACGAGGTGTAGGTCATCAATTTCGAAATAAAGGAGATGGGATAATTGATACTCTAATGGGTATTGGTTCAACCATCCTTAAACATAAAGACCTAATTGGTTCAACTGCTTCTGCCGTGGGCTCCGTTGCGGGTGCTATAAAGAGTATAAAAGATGCTCAAAAGGAGTCTCATAAATTACAAGCAATCAAAGAAATAAAAAAAGGTAAAACTCAACTATCTTCACAAGAACGACAAAAAATCATTAAAATACTTGGGTCAGGGTTTCAACAATTTTAATGCTATATAAATACAAGTATGGAAGCGATTGATAGTATCTATGATTTGGATGATACGATTATCATTTCAAACTCCACTAAAAAGGAAGACTATTTTAAGGTAAATGCTATAACAGGAACAGACTGGAATTCAAACGGAACAAAAAGTTTTGAAATAAATAATCAACAAACTTACTTGAATATAGCTGATAGTTTCTTGCTGTGTAAATTTAAATTCACTAAGGCTGCGAATAATACTAATGCTACACTCGTAAATGATTTCTTCTGGAAAATGTTTGACAGTGTCCGCCTGTATATTGGAACACAAGAGGTTGAAGCGGTTGATTATGTCTCTGCTACATCTGAAATGATGAAATTTACACTATATTCGTTTAGTGATAGAATGGGTAAGGGAGCTGTTGAGGGTTTTATTCCTGATATGTCAACGGGTACAAACGCAGACCCTGGTTATAGTCAAAGGAAGTCAATGTATAATGATGACGCAAAAGCTGAGAATAGTTTTACCGTAGCAGTACCTCTGAAAGGTATATTTGGATTTTGTGATTATGATAAAGTTTTGTATGGGCTTAAAATTAGATTTCAACTACAAAGGAATGATAATGTAAATAGATTGCTTTTTGGGGATGAAAATGCTTTTGGAGAAAATAATAAATTTGTTATTAATGATTTGTGTTGGTATATCAGTGAATATACTCCTAATCTTAAAACGGAAGAGATGTTAAATAGAAGACTTAACTCAAAGAAACCGCTAAATGTATCATACCTTAAAAGAAGATGTCAACACGTTAAACTGGAACACACTACCTACACTTGGAATTTAGGTGTTCTTCAAGGAAAGCCACGATACCTCTGGCTCATTTTTAAAAAACCAGATGGAGAGGACGGTACTAATAAGAATAATGCCCTGAGTGATAATGCAAAGGTGAAACAACTTCGGGTTTCTCTTGATGGCACATTTTATCCGCGAGATAGATTGGAAATTGATTGGGAAAAAAATGATTATGCGGAAGCCTACAAGTCCTACCAAAAGGTGTGTGAAAGTAATGGTAATAATGATCCTATTTTGGATATGGTTGCGTTTCAAAAACTTTATACAATCTACGCAATTGACCTGAGTTCTCAAAAGGAAACTATAAAGTCTAATCGAGTGGATACTTCTCTATACATTGAAAGAGGGGAGAGTGAAGAGGTTAATGCATATTGTTTGCTTTTGGAGGAAACAGAATTACAGATTAATACAGATAATGGTGTTATGATTAATATCACATAGGTTTTTTCTCATAAATAAATGGTTGGGGTATATGTTAATCAAATCAATCTTAATAAATTAACATCTTGTATTCAAAATCAAAAGCCTTGTATTATTAATGTTAATACAATTCAAAGAAAAGGAGCTGTAAGAATTGATGTTTTACTCACACACACACAAGTAAAAACACTAAATGATGTTGGATCACTTAAAATTAAAATGACGAAACCTATGTTAAAGAAATATTCAATAGACGAGTCAAGAGGAGGATTTCTCCCGTTTCTAATTCCTTTATTTGCTGGTTTAAGTGCGGCGGGAGCATTGACTGGTGGTATTTCAGCAGCGGTAAAAACTGCTAACGAAAGGAAGGCACAACTAAAAGCTCAAAAAGAATTGGAAAGACATAACAAGGAGTTGGAGAAACAAATTAGTGGAAGTGGTGTAATTGTAGATTTTGCTCAAAAACTTGAAAGTCTACCTGATAAAGCTAGATTGTTGGTTGGAGATATGCTTTCCTCTATCGCTCAAGCGGGTGTTAAACTAACTAAACGGGGTAATGGATTGTATCTTTCTCATAAATAAATGGATAAATGGTTTAAACAATTTGGAAAGAATACAACGTCAAATATAGAACTAGCTAAGTATTGTAAAACACTAAAAATTGATAATGTGGTTATTTGTATGAGAGATGAATTAACACATATAAATAAGAATACAAAGAATATTATTATGAATTTAGACACACAGAATGGTTCTCATTGGGTTTGTATTCATAATAGTCAGGATAAATATTATTTTGATAGTTATGGTATGCCACCACCTGTTGAAGTAATACAATTCTTACAGAATGGTGTTTATCAAACATTCCAAGTTCAAGAAATTAATTCTAAATGTTGTGGCCAATTATGTTTATATGTATTATTTCAACTCAACAATAATGAAAATTTTTATGATATCATTTTTTATCTAATATAAATGACCTATGTTGGAAAAGATGGTTCTATCTTTGGAAAATCCTCTCAGGATATTGATTTATCAAATTATTATACAAAGGCACAGGCTGAACGACAAAAATATAGTGTAAGTAAAAATATTAATATGAAGAATACTTATAAATTAATCAATTATCCAAACCCTACAGATGCGAATGACTTGATTAGATTCAGTGATTTATCACAATATATATCTTTAAAGAAAACAGCACGTTTTGTGAAACAAGTAAAATTTACAACCACAACACCTGGTTATACTGACCATACACCTTTCCTCATTGAATTTAACTACCTGCTTACAATTAAATTTTATAAAGAAGGACATTTAGTTAATATGCGAATTAATAAATGGGGGTATGATATGCCTGATTTAGGGTATAATTGGTCTTTTTCAATAAACATAGAAGACCTACATGATTTAAATCAGTCTCGTAAAGAAGAATATTATCCACTTGGTGAAGATAAGGATTTATGTGGAAGTACAATTAGTAAACAACAAATACGTGATTTTAAGAAAATAAAAATATATGATAGTATAGCGATGGTTCGCATGACAAAGAAGGAAGGTAATGAGATAAGGATAGAAAGCCGAGGAATACAAACCGATTTGGTAGTGGGAAGATGGGGTGGTATTACCTGTCATAATATTAATCTCACATATATTTCTGATACATAAATGGCAGGAAGAAGACTACAAGAGAATTATAATTTTTGTATTCAAGGATACCTACAAGAAAAGGGTGCTCGGTATTACATACCTTATGATTTGGAGCATATACATGGGAATTTTGTCATAAAAAACTGGCCTTATACTGATATTGTTAAACCCACAAATAGAGACTTGTTTAAAATATTAAATAAAAATGAACTTCTCAAAGTTATGAAATATAAAACTCTTTTAGAAATCGTCAACAAATCTTATTGGTATCCTATTATGAGAAAAATAATTATAGATACAAGAATATCTCAAAATCCAGATGAGTATATGTATAATATTCTTTGGGGTTCAAACTCAAGGGTAGCAAGGGATGAGGAAGGAGTTGAAGAAGAGAAGGAGGAAAGAGAGAAAAAGGAGAAGGAGGAAAGGGAGAGGGAGGAGAAGGAGGAGAGGGAGAAAAAGGAGGAGAAGGAGGAGAGGGAGAAAAAGGAGACGGAGGAAAGGGAGAAAAGGGAGAAGGAGGAAAGGGAGAAAAGGGAGAAAAAGGAGAAGGAGGAGAGGGAGAAAATGGAGGAGGAGGAGAGGGAGCAAAGAGAGAGGGAGGAAAAATATAAAAAGATGGAAATCACTGAGATTCATAAAAGATTGAGTGTATTAAAGCAAATAAATCAATCTCAACGCACCGAAGAGGAAATTAAAGAATTAACAACTCTTATGAAGATAATGGTTTCAAAAATAAGAACGTCAATGTCTTCAATTTCAGGGAGGAGATTTAAACGAGAAAGTGGTGAAGAAGAAGAAGAAGAAGAAGAAGGAAAAGATTATGTGATTGATGATGTTGGTGTCATTGACTTTAGTTAGTTTTTATTTGTAAATAAAAGGAGGAGAGAGTGAAGGCATTCCTTAGGATTCTTTATGTTTTAAAAATAAAGATTGAAATGTATATGTTGAAAACCAAAAAGGTTTTGATACTCTGTCGGAATTTTTCTGATAAATAAATATGAGTTATTGTCTCAAATGTAAAAAGAAAACTAAATCTAAAAATATCTCTTATGTTAAAGCTAAAAATAATAGAGTTTATCAAAAAGGAATATGTCAAGTATGTGGCTCTAAAAAGTGCCAATTCATCTCTCCTAAAAGAGGAGGAGACATACAAAAGTTTCTGTCAGGAAGTAAATTTACAACAACTGGAATTCCAGGGGAATTACACCTTCCAGGGTATTCTTTCTGTGGTCCAGGAACAAACTTGGATAAAAGATTAGATGAGGCTGACAATCCTAAACCTTGGTCTAAACCTACAAATAGGGTTGACGAAGTGTGTATGAAGCATGATATTGCTTATGGGAAAACCACTATGTTGACTGAAAAACATAAAGCCGACAGCGAAATGTTGTATAATTTGTCTTTGATACAAAATCCAACGTTGAGAGAGAAAGTTGATAGGTTTATTGTGAGAAATTTGATAAATGCTAAATTGAAACTTGGTCTTGGTTATTCCTCAAAAAACTATTAGGCTCTAATGATGTCATCAAGACTGAGGAGCTTTTGGCTGAAGAATTACACAAACCTATAATCACAAAGTTTAAAAGAAGGAAGGTTTATTCTAAATACACCGACCACATATGGTCCGCTGATTTAATTGAATTGAATAATGACAGGGGATACAGGTATGCTTTAACCGTTATTGATTTGAGGAGTAGATTTGCCTGGGTTGTCCCTTTAAAAAATAAAAGGGGTGATACTTTAATGTTAGCCTTTAAGCTAATATTTGATCGGGATAAAAGGAAACCAAAGAAGTTATGGACTGATGAGGGAACAGAGTTCTATAACAAAATATTCATGAAATTTCTTAAGGGGAAGGGTATTAAATTATACAGCACCTTTAATGAAGGAAAAGCAGTTGTTATTGAGCGTTTTAATCGTACTTTGAAAGAGAGACTATATAAAAAATTCACACAACTCGGTTCTCAAAAATGGGTGTATTTAATTCAGGATATTGTAGATGATTACAACAATGCAGTTCATTCATCAACAAAATCAAAACCATCAGAAACATTTACAAAATTAGAATATGAAAAGGAGATTAATTTGAGAAAGCCCAAGTTCAAAGTTGGTGATATGGTAAGGATATACAAATGGAAAAGCCATTTTGAGAAAGGTTATACACAAAAATGGACTCGTGAATTATTTAAAATCATTGATGTAATGGATACAGTCCCTTGGACCTACAAATTATATGATTTAAATGAAGAAGAAATCTTGGGTTCATTTTACTCACAAGAATTACAAAAAACACAAGTAAGCAGATAATACCCTTGAAAATAATAAATAAATAAATAAAATGTAATGGGGATACGTTTTTATATCTGTGAACCCCAAACACAGAATCCCACAACTTTTTAGTTGGGGCTTAACTTTTGTGTGTGTATAATGGGGATACGTTTTTAAATCTGTGAACCCCAAACACAGAATCCCACAACTTTTTAGTTGGGGCTTAACTTTTGTGTGTGTATAATGGGGATACGTTTTTAAATCTGTGAACCCCAAACACAGAATCCCACAACTTTTTAGTTGGGGCTTAACTTTTGTGTGTGTATAATGGGGATACGTTTTTAAATCTGTGAACCCCAAACACAGAATCCCACAACTTTTTAGTTGGGGCTTAACTTTTGTGTGTGTATAATGAGGATACGTTTTTAAATCTGTGAACCCCAAACACAGAATCCCACAACTTTTTAGTTGGGGCTTAACTTTTGTGTGTGTGTGTATGTGTGAGTGAGTCATAATAATATACAAACCCTAACCCAACCCCAACCCTAACCCAACCCCATCCCTAACCCAAACCCATCCCTAACCCAACCCCATCCCTAACCCAACCCCATCCCTAACCCAACCCCATCCCTAACCCAACCCCATCCCTAACCCAACCCCATCCCTAACCCAACCCCATCCCTAACCCAACCCCATCCCTAACCCAACCCCAACCCTAACCCTAACCCTCACATTCAAAATCCCAACCCTAACCCAACCCCATCCCTAACCCAACCCCATCCCTAACCCAACCCCATCCCTAACCCAACCCCATCCCTAACCCAACCCCAACCCTAACCCTCACATTCAAAATCCCAACCCTAACCCAACCCCATCCCTAACCCAACCCCATCCCTAACCCAACCCCATCCCTAACCCAACCCATCCCTAACCCTCACATTCAAAATCCCAACCCTAACCCAATCCCATCCCTAACCCAACCCCAACCCTAACCCTCACATTCAAAATCCCACCCAAACCCTAACATAATCTTTTTTTTATTCTTTTTTTAAAATATGTATTTCATTTTTTTTTTTTCCTCTTCTTCCAATTCTGTCTTTCAAGGCTTTCAAGTTTGAAGAAGTAGAAATGGGAAGAAAGAATTTTCCAGCATTTTCTTCCTCGAACTTTCTTGATATTGCTTAAATCAAGCGTCATTAAACAAAGAACATTGTTCATTGCTTTAGAATCCAAAGAGTCTCCAAGATGGACCCCACAGGTAGAGTCTCCAAAATAAAACCAACTTTCCAAGTTCCCAAGGTATAACCACATTCCTGTTGAGCCTCCAAGATAGGTATCACATTCCGAGTCATCAAAGCAAAACCCCCATTCCGAGTCTCCAAAAATATAACCATCTTTCCAAGTCCCCAAGGTAGAACCACAATTTTCAGAAATATTGGGGGTTTCCGTGATAAGTCTCACATAGTATAACTGCGGACCATCAGGGAAAACTTCCCTTTCCCAATTTTTTAGGGTTTCTATGATGTGTCTCACATAGTATAACTGCGGACCATCAGGGAGAACTCCCCTTTCCCAATTTTTTAGGGTTTCTATGATGTGTCTCACATAGTATAACTGCGGACCATCAGGGAGAACTCCCCTTTCCCAATTTTCAGAAATTTGTGGGTCTCCAATGTATGACTTGTATTCTGGCTCATCAAGGTAGAACTTGTTCAGTGGGTTTTGTTTTGATAACTCACAACAAGTATCATCATGGTAAAACTCTTTTTCAGGATTTTGTGGATCTCCAAGGTATAACTCTTTGGCTGGGTCATCAAGGTAGAACTCGTTCTGGGGGTCTTGGTTGTTCAAAATGTCTTCAAACAAAAAAATAACTTCATCCCAAGTTGTGTTAAAAGCAGAATTTTCATTTCGTATCTCAGATACAATTTCCTGTGAAAGAAAATAACAATGTATTAATTTAATACAATATTTTTATTTGTATAAATCAAGCTCTATGAATATTAAAATAAACTTTGTTAACTCTTACATGAGTCTCATCTAAAAAAAAAAAAAAAAAAAAAAATTAAATAAATAAATAAATAAATAAACAAACTTACCTCCATTGATAAGAGGTTCGAGTCCAGTTCATCAATCTGAAGGTTGAGTTCTACACAGGTAGTAGGACTCCAAGGAATAGCAAAGTTATCCCATTCCATTTCGGCATAGGAGTCCATTCTCAAGTGAAGCAGAAAGCGTGTTTGAAAAAGCCTGTGTGGTCGGTGCCTTTTATAAGAAGGGCTGGGTGTGTGTCATTTCCTGTGGAAATTCCCTGGGCGTGTCTTAACTGGAAATGATGTGATGGAAATTCCCTGAAAATGATGTAATGTTTTACCTGGAAATGATACAATGCTGAAGAGTTTATAAAGTGGGTGGGACTTAGCAAAAGTGGGCGGAGCTTAGCAAAGGGGGCGGGGCATAGCAAAAAGTGGGCGTGGCTTAACAAAAAGTGGGCGGGACCTATTAAAAAGTGGGCGTGGCTTAACAAAAAGTGGGCGGGGCTTAGTAGAAAGGTGGGCGTGGCTTAACAAAAAGTGGGCGTGGATTACCAAAAAGTGGACGGAGCTTAACAAAAAGTGGGCAGAGCCTACCAAAAAGTGTGTGGCACTGGAGGCGCTCAAACAAGAACATTGAGGGAGGTTTACCATTTTATCTTAGCTCAGTTAAAATATCTTAATAAAGAACCAAACTCAAACATATTTTTTGTTAATATATTAGATGGTGAAGTGAGTGGCAAGAGAATTAAATTATTTCCCACGCATAAACAAATATTTGTAGGGTCGTTGTTTGAGTGGGTTATATTCACCAGATGATATTAAGAGTAAAAGGTTAAAAGGTTCATAAGGTCAGAAGGATCACAGGTGTTTAAGTGGTCTAATGAATAAGGATAACATGTCAAAAGGTTAGAAGGTTCGTAAAGAACAGGGTGAGAGAAATAGAGGTCTTTAGGGGCAATGAGGGAGGGAAAGAATTAATATGGAAGTGAATGGGTCAATGTTTGAGTGGGTCAAAGATTAATCTGCCAGATGATATGTAGAAGAAGGATGATAGGTCTATAAGAGAAAACAAATATTTGTAGTGTTTGAGTGGTCTAATGAACAACATTAAGGATAGGTACTACAGACAAAAGGTTCATAAAGATGAGGGTGGGAGAAATAGAGGTGTTTATGATTTTTGAAAAAGACAAGGGGGTAAATGACATTAGATAGGGATTTCCCATGTTAAACGGAGGTGTCCCAGAAGCAACATTATTACACTACTGTCCTGGTTGTTCCAAACTTCTTCCATTTAAGAATAATGGAGGCCACTGTGCTCTTGCGAACCTTCAATGCAGCAGAGATTTTTTGTAGGCTTCCCCAAATCTGTGCCTCGACACAATCCTGTCTCTGAGCTCTGCAGGCAGTTCCATCGACCTCATGGCTTGGTTTTTGCTCTGGTATGCATTGTCAGCTGTGAGACCTTATATAGACAGGTGTGTGCCTTTCCAAATCATGTCCAATCAATTGAATTTACCACAGGTGGACTCCAATCAAGGTGTAGAAACATCTCAAAGATGATCAAGAGAAATGGGAGGCACCTGAGCTAAATTTCAAGTGTCATAGTAAAGGGTATGAATACCCATGTAAATGTGATATTTCAGTTTTTTATTTTTAATAAATTTGCAAAACTTTCTAAAATCCTGTTTTATCTTTGCCATTATGGGGCATGGAATGTAGATTGATGAGGGAAAAAATGAATTAACACGATTCAGCATGAGGCTGCAACATAACAAAATGTGAAAAAGTGAAGGGGTCTGAATACTTTCTGAATGCACTGTATGTACTGTATGTGTATATACAGACTTGGCATTTAATATGGAATATTTTTTTTGTGGGGGTGAACTTACTTTTCAAGATGTCTTAGAACCAAAAGTTCATTGGAATTATGTTGAAATTATTCTAGATTTTGTTAATGTGACCTTTAAAAGAAACAAAAACCACATTTGACATTTCGAAACAAATAAATTGATCCTTGAAAGTGATGTAAACTGATATCGAACTCAATTCACGGACAGTACTGTGTTAAACTTCTGTACGTTTTCCAGAAGTATCTCTTTATTTTGCACATTAGCCAAAAATTTTTTTAACAAAAACAAAAGTTAAATTACGACTGGGATTACGGACAGTAAAATTACAGTTCAGTACTTCGTGTAACCCCCACGAGCATTCAGGAGAGCACGTACACGTTGAGGCATGCTGTTCATGAGATTTGCCAAGGTTTGGACAGGAATCGCTTGCCATGCAGTGACAATAGCCTGCTGCAATTCACGCACAGAGGTCGGCTGCAAACGGCACTGGTCCAAGTGGTCGATTTGACGCGTTAATTCTGCCCACAAGTTCTCTATCGGATTCATATCCGGGGACATGGCAGGCCACTCCATATGCTCTACACCACGGTCAGCAAGAAAGTGTTGGATCATGCGAGCACGATGAGGCCGTGCATTGTCATCTTGGAAGACAAAGTTTCCTCGAAAGGCTGCACGAGCAAATGGAAGCAATGTTTCTTCCAGAATGGCCCTGTACTTGAACTGGTTCAGGTTTCCATTCAGAACAACCAGGTCAGTTTTGCCCCCTACATGAAAAGCAGCCCAAACGGTCACCCACTCACCCCACCACCTCCAGCTTGGACTCTTGGCACTATACAATCTTTGTTGTGGGCTTCATGCACTTGTCTGCGCACTCGGACGTGGCCATCTTGACGATAGACCAGAAATCTAGACTTGTCACTGAAGATCACGTGATTCCAGTGTCCTGGCTGCCATTGACGGTGCTCTCTGGCACACTGCAATCGGCGCTGGCAGTGTTGTCTGGTCAGGCGTGGCTTTCTCAGGGGACGCCTGGCACGAAAGCCTGCTTGAACCAGTCGTTGGTTGACTAGCCTTCTGGATACAGGCACATTTGTCAGTTGCTGCCACTCAGCCCTAAGCCGATTAGCTGACTTGGTACGGCCATTGGGGACTAACCGGTGTAGCTGGCGATCATCCCTCCTTGTGGTTCTGCGGGGAAGTCCTGGCCTTGGTAATGGAGTAGGGACACCCCTCTGAGCATTTCGTTTCAGGATCTTTGACATCTGACCTTGAGTGATGCCATACTGCCGAGCAATAGCACGCTGTTTCATGCCGTAATTTCGTAAAGCCACCACTCCATGACAAACACAATTGTCGAGTTGACGGACCATCTCCAGAGGAAGCGGCAATAACTTTTGGAGACGTGCAGCAGTTGTTTTCCACTAATACAGAACGCAACAACCCTTATATACCCGACTGTGAAGCCAATCATCAAATGCACCTGTCCGTACATTTTGCCACGCCACCTGTGATATAATCCTGTTGTTGACTTCTTGCTGCGACAGACAATCAGTGACAAGGTTCTTTTAACAAATAAATCACCAAAGTGTAAAAGAAACTCACCAGATTGATATACTGAGTTAAGAAAGTAAACCCAAGTCAAGAAAAAAAAAACATCCCATATTAAATGCCAAGTCTGTATATATATATACATATACATACATACAGTGCATGCATACATACATACATACGCATATACATACATACATACATACATAAATACATACATACCTGTATATATTAGTGCTGGGTCGATTAGGGAAAAATTATCTGCAGATTATGCCACCGACTCCCATTATAACGTAATAAAATAATGACGTCATTTCACACACATGAAGTGTGTGCCGTACTGGAGAGTGCCATGCTCGCAATTGATGTATTGACGGTATGGAGTGGCTGTGAATCGATGCATTTTAAATCCCTTCTCTAATCGATTGGTTCACCAAACGGCACTGCAGTCTGTCATTTTTAAACGAATGATGAGCTACTTACTGTGTGTGATAATCTTCATCTGATTCTTCTTTTAAGCAGCACTTACAAGGAAGGAAGGAAGTGTGCACATTCGATAAGTTATTGACGGATAGTAAATGAAGCGTTACATACTTGTCTGGTTGTGTGAAAAACAAGTTTTATACAAAATATGAAAGTGCAGCACAGGGAGTCCCCGGGGGTTATAAAGGGATTCCATTCCAAACAATTATTCATTCATTAAGTAAATCGATTGCCTGTTGACCCAGTGTTATAAATTATGTTATGAATGCAAGAGTGGGGCCTACTCACCTGGTTATTTCACTCGCTTAGAATTTCAAGAACTAGCTAGAACTAGCTTTCAAGAACCAAAACAAGCAAAATGCCACGTTTAAGAATTTTAATAATTAAAATCGACAAAGGTCAGATTCGTTTTGATAAAGATGACTTTCTCTGCCTTGGCAGATAAAAGTTTATTTCGGTATCATATGCTGCAGAAGCAGCACCGAATAATGTTTTGCTCGGTATGCTAGTGGGAAGGGGCGACAAGTATTTCCGTGTGTGGAGTGCTAGTTTCCGGAATATTGCGGTGTTACATTTCCACCAGTTGGATCAATTCGGCAATGAATCGTCGATTCCCTGAGGTAGATGACCTATACCTATAGGTAATCGCGTATGTATAAGTTAACATGTCATATAATGGGGCTGTTAAGGACCGCAGGTCATTTCTGTTCCTGCTCCATGTGTGTTTGGATATAGCCTGGTGTTTGCCTAGTGGTTAGGGTGCAGGATTGGGATCCGAGTATCCTGGGTTTGAATGCTGGTGTTGGCTTAGCGGTTAGGGTGCGGCTTGGGATACCTAGGATCCTGGGTTCGAATCCCGGTCGATCACTGAATTAATGCCTGGGTGGTTGACCCAGCCTGTCATCCTTCCGAGGTCGGCTAATTGAGTACCAGGTCACTGGTAATTCCCTGTGTTTGGCAAGAGGCGACTTACAGGGTTGGTGACAGGAAGGGCATCCGGCCATAAAACATTGCTTCAAAAAGGGGACCACGGTGCCCAAAAAAGGCCAACCCCCGCTCTGCAGGGAAATGGCCTCTAAAGGCGGTTCCTCTATGTGTTTGGTTCCGTGTTTTGTGAAATAACATATGCCTTGAGATCACGGGATCACGTGAGATCTTGCGAGAATATGCCACAGCTATGGTCTGACAAATAAAGGAGTTATCTCACAGACTGCACATAAAATGTGCCGTATTTTGCTTGGGGAAGGGGGTGCGGGGGTAGAATACACAGTCCGCCGTTGAAATGTGAGAAAAAATGTCACAGACACTGATGAACGCCTGGAAAGTATGACGTCAAGACACACCCAGGAAGCATGGCACAGTCGGAGTGATTGCACTTTTCTTTGTACGCAGGCTGTTTCTAAAGCAATATGTTATTTTACAGGAATTGGATGTATTTTGAAAGGTACGTTGTTTCTCATTGTCAGTTTGTAAGCAAAACAAATTCGATAACATGCGAGCCATTCGCCGTATTGCGATGTTTTACAAATTACCGAGCCAAATTTTTCCTCCCCGTCACACAACAATTGTGAGCTATTTGTAAAGAATAATGTTAATGCACATCTCCTTGAAATGTCTATAATGCAACGTTGTTTTTTAATTTGTTTCTTTAAATTCACCCAAAACAAGGGTGAAAGCCACTCAAGCTTTGTGAGTTGTATAGGGTACAGTACAACTGTAATCAGTCATCGGTACTTCACACTGACTCCAATCTGCCGATACAGATTACCGAAAAATAGCCGATATCTGCCTGTGCCCATTACCGGTTCCGATATCGGCCCATGATCATCATTCACTACCCCATTGTTTGTTCAATCATTTGGTTGTTTGTTCATGAGCAATGGTTGTATTAGCATTTTGTTAGCATTGGTTGTGCAGATGTCTGTTTCTTCCATTATCAAATGTAGTTGAGTTCCTGAAAGCTGAATCAAAGCTCAAGTGGCATTACTACAAATAAGATGCCAAAAAGGCATTCGGGAGAGACTCTGGAGACGCTATTGCTACTACTATGACTGAAGCTGCAGGGATAGAAGTGAATTTCCCATCCAGGTGAATATCAATCACCGAGTTTGAATTTTGAAACGTGAGTTCACTTTTTTCTGTTTACATTTTCCCCACAGATCTCCAAGAGATGCTTGTGATATTGACAACAAAATCACTAATTTGCAAAGAATCTTGCAGAAATTAACAAAATAATACACGTTTTAAATTCAATTCAGGTTATATCTATATCTATATATATACACGTATATATATTTTAATCACAGCTGTGGAGAGAGATCAAGACACATCATATCATATATATATATATATATATATATATATATATATATATATATATATATATATATATATAGCAGTAAAGTATGTTTGTTTGTTTGTCCTCTTATAACTCGAGAACTACTCATCGCAGAGCAAAACCAAAGGCATATTCGGAATCAGTACGTCTCAGAGCAACTACAGCACACTTTAAAATTAAAAAAACATCGCGTTTTAAATTTATGACGTCATCAGCGTATTTGGGAACGTTAATTTTTCAACTTTGATGACAATGACTTCCGACTTCTGGGTTCGGAATGCGCGACCAATGCCATTTGACAGGGAATAAAAAATAAATGCAACATTCAATTGACGACAATGACTTCCGACTTGAGTCTCCCCTCCCCCTCCCCATCCCCCCTCTTCTCCCCCCTTGCCTCCCTGCCCACCCCCCCCCCCTCTTCTCCCCTCTCCTCCTCCCCCTCCCCCTCCCCCCTCTTCTCCCCTCCACCCCTCCTCTCCCCTCACCCCCTCTTCTCCCCTCCCCACCCTCTCCTCCCCTCCACCCCCATTCCCCTCCCCTCCCCTTCCCCCTCCCCTCCCTTCCCCCGCCCAGCAATGCCGGGTACTTCTGCTAGTATATATATATATATACAGACTTGGCATTTAATATGGAATTTTTTTTTTTTCTTCACTTGGGTTTACTTTCTTAACTCAGTATATCAATCTGGTGAGTTTCTTTTACACTTTGGTGATTTATTTGTTAAAAGAACCATGTTACTGATTGTCTGTCGCAGCAAGAAGTCAACAACAGGATTATATCACAGGTGGCATGGCAAAATGTACCGACAGGTGCATTTGATGATTGGTTTCACAGTCGGGTATACAAGGGTTGTTGCGTTCTGTATTAGTGGAAAACAACTGCTGCACATCTCCAAAAGTTATTGCCGCTTCCTCTGGAGATGGTCCGTCAACTCGACAATGCTGTTTGTCATGGAGTGGTGGCTTTACGAAATTACGGCATGAAAAAGCGTGCTATTGCTCGGCAGTATGGCATCACTCAAGGTCAGGTGTCAAAGATCCTGAAACGAAATGCTCAGAGGGGTGTCCCGACTCCAATACCGAGGCCAGGACGTCCCCGCAGAACCACAAGGAGGGATGATCGCCAGCTGCACCGGTTAGTCCGCAATGGCCGTACCAAGTCAGCTAATCGGCTTGGGGCTGAGTGGCAGCAACTGACAAATGTGCCTGTATCCAGAAGGCTATTCAACCAACGACTGGTTCAAGCAGGCTATCGTGCCAGGCATCCCCTGAGAAAGCCACGCCTGACCAGACAACACCGCCAGCGCCGATTGCAGTGGGCCAGAGAGCACCGTCAATGGCAGCCAGGACTCTGGAATCACATGATCTTCAGTGACGAGTCTAGATTTCTGGTCTATCGTCAAGATGGCCGCGTCCGAGTGCGCAGACAAGTGCATGAAGCCTACAACAAAGATTGTATAATGCCAAGAGTCCAAGCTGGATATGGTGGGGTGACCGTTTGGGCTGCTTTTCATGCAGGGGGCAAAATTGACCTGGTTGTTCTGAATGGAAACCTGAACCAGTTCAAGTACAGGGCCATTCTGGAAGAAACATTGCTTCCATTTGCTCGTGCAGCCATTCGAGGAAACTTTGTCTTCCAAGATGACAATGCATGGCCTCATCGTGCTCGCATGATCCAACACTTACTTGCTGACCGTGGTGTAGAGCATATGGAGTGGCCTGCCATGTCCCCGGATATGAATCCGACAGAGAAGTTGTGGGCAGAATTAACGCGTCAAATCGACCACTTGGACCAGCAGCCGACCTCTGTGCGTGAATTGCAGCAGGCTATTGTCACTGCATGGCAAGCGATTCCTGTCCAAGCCTTGGAAAATCTCGTGAACAGCATGCCTCAACGTGTACGTGCTCTCCTGAATGCTCGTGGGGGTTACACGAAATACTGAACTGTAATTTTACTGTCCGTAATCCCAGTTGTAATTTAACTTTTGTTTTTGTTAAAAAAAAAATTGGCTAATGTGCAAAATAAAGAGATACTTCTGGAAAACATACAGAAGTTTAACACAGTACTGTCCATGAATTGAGTTCGATATCAGTTTACATCACTTTCAAGGATCAATTTATTTGTCAATTTGGAATCTTCTACACTTGTAGATGATCTTCCGGACAGTCGAATGATTGATTTCAAATTGTTTGGAGATCTTTTTAAATCCCTTCCCAGACTCGTAGGCATCGATAACCTTCTTTCTGAAAACCTCAGAGAGCTCTTTTGATCTAGGCATGGTGACGCCGCACACTTCAACAACAAAGAGCAAACCAAACTAAATGTCTGAGGTTTAAATAAGACAGGTTCCTCCAAGATCCTCTGTAACGATGTTCTAATCATTTGCACCTGAGCTGGTGCACCTGATTCTAATTTTAGGTATTTGAAGTAGTGATAAATGTAGGGGTGTACTTACTTTTTCCACATGTGAAATTTGCATTTATGTTCATTTAAATTATACAATGGACTACAAAATGTAAATGTTTCATGATATTTGTTATATTATATCACCTTTATCTATCAATATTGTTGAAATGAAGATCAAATAGCTGTATGTTGAAATAGGTTGAAAAAGTCAAAACATACATGGGGTGTACTTACTTTTTCACGTGAATATATAGACAGACTTGGCATTTAATATGGAATTTTTTTTTTGTGGGGGTGAATTTACTTTTCAAGATGACTTAGAACCAAAAGTTCATTGGAATTATGTTGAAATTATTCTAGACTAGCAGAATTACCCGGCATTGCCGGGCGGGGGAGGGGAGGGGAGGAGGAAGGGGAGGGGAGGGGAACGGGGGGGAGGGGAGAAGAGGGGGAGGGGGAGGGGGAGAGGGGAGAAGAGGGGGGATGGGGAGGGTGAGGGATAGGAGGAGGTGGGAGGGGAACGGGGGGGAGGGGAGAAGAGGGGGAGGGGGAGAGGGGAGAAGAGGGGGGATGGGGAGGGTGAGGGATGGGAGGGGGGAGGGGTGGGAGGGGGGAGAAGGGGGAGTGGCGAGGGGGGAGGGGAGGAGGGAGGGGAGGGGGGAAGGGGGGAGGGGGGAAGGGGGGGAGGGGGAGGGGGGAAGGGGGGGAGGGGGAGGGGGGAGGGGGGATGGGGAGGGTGAGGGATGGGAGGGGGAGGGGGAGGGAAGGGGATGGCCAGTCAACAATGACGTTGCAGTTCTCATGGTCGGAGAGCAGCACAACAATCGTGACATAGTCCTGCATATTCCCAACAGCACGAAGCGGATTTTGGAGACTCACCGATCCTGTGACATCCTCCAGTACAGGCGTTGCCGGGTGGGGGAAGGGAGACCCGTACATTCCCAACCCGTACATTCGCCCTCTCGACTCAAAGCTCACTCGGACAAAAGCCTCACACAAATTACACCGTGAAGGCCCAATGGTCATGTCTATGCCACAAATCACGGGCGCACTGAATTGAAAATATATAGAACGCTCATACTCCGTTGAAAAGTGAAGCCGCCATGTCGCCATCTTGGTCAGCACAACTCGACCAACTTGCCTTCGCGGATCTCGTTTTGTGCGGCAATAAACTGCTCCAATCGGTTACGGAAGGGTTGTGGAAAGACGTTTCACAGCTGTTTCAAAGACATTTAATTCATATCGCACAAAATCGATACAAAACACGATCGCATAAAAGGTGAAAAAAACGTGTGACATGTGACGGGATGGAACATCACGTGATCGCTCTGAGCGAATCAGTCTGGCGGCGGAAATGGAACATCACGTGATCGCTCTGAGCGAATCAGCGAGCTGCTCTGGAACCGGCTGAGATTAGCGGGTACTTCGCTGAAATGCGCTGAGGTAAATATGAATAAAAATATGGATCTCGTCAAATATGGTCTCGGCCATGTTCGTCCCAGGCTCAATGGCTATGTCTATGCCAAATATCAAGTACGTGAGCCTCTCTGTTTAGGAGTCTATCGGTAACATTACACACACACACACACACACAAACTGTGTTTTATAGATATAGATTTTGTTAATGTGACCTTCAAAAGAAACAAAAACGACATTTGACATTTCGAAGCAAATAAATTGATCCATGAAAGTGATGTAAACTGATATCGAACTCAATTCACGGACAGTGCTGTGTTAAACTTCTGTGCGTTTTCCAGAAGTATCTTTTTATTTTACACATTAGCCAAAAAAAATTTAAACAAAAACAAAAGTTAAATTACGACTGGGATTACGGACAGTAAAATTACAGTTCAGTACTTCGTGTAACCCCCACGAGTATTCAGGAGAGCACGTACACGTTGAGGCATGCTGATCACGAGATTTGCCAAGGTTTGGACAGGAATCGCTTGCCATGCAGTTGCAATAGCCTGCTGGAATTCAGGCACAGAGGCAGGCTGCTGGTCCAAGTTGTCGATTTGACGCGTTAATTCTGCCCACAAGTTCTCTATCGGATTCATATCCGGGGACATGGCAGGCCACTCCATATGCTCTACACCATGGTCAGCAAGAAAGTGTTGGATCATGCGAGCACGATGAGGCCGTGCATTGTCATCTCGGAAGACAAAGTTTCCTCGAAAGGCTGCACGAACAAATGGAAGCAATGTTTCTTCCAGAATGGCTCTGTGCTTGAACTGGTTCAGGTTTCCTTTCAGAACAACCAGGTCAGTTTTGCGCCCTGCATGAAAAGCAGCCCAAACGATCACCCCACCACCTCCAGCTTGGACTCTTGGCACTATACAATCTTCGTTGTAGGCTTCATGCACTTGTCTGTGCACTCGGACGCGGCCATCTTGACGATAGACCAGAAATCTAGACTCGTCACTGAACATCACGTGATTCCAGTGTCCTGGCTGCCATTGACGGTGCTCTCTGGCCCACTGCAATCGGCGCTGGCAGTGTTGTCTTGTCAGACGTGGCTTTCTCAGGGGACGCCTGGCACGATAGCGTGCTTGAACCAGTCGTTGGTTGACTCGCCTTCTGGATACAGGCACATTTGTCAGTTGCTGCCACTCAGCCCTAAGCCGATTAGCTGACTTGGTATGGCCATTACGGACTAACCGGTGCAGCTGGCTATCATCCCTCCTTGTGGTTCTGCGGGGACGTCCTGGCCTCGGTATTGGAGTAGGGACACCCCTCTGAGCATTTCGTTTCAGGATCTTTGACACCTGACCTTGAGTGATGCCATACTGCCGAGCAATAGCACGCTGTTTCATGCCGGAATTTCGTAAAGCCACCACTAAATGACAAACAGCATTGTCGAGTTGACGGACTATCTCCAGGGGAAGCGGCAATAACTTTTGTAGATGTGCAGCAGTTGTTTTCCACTAATACAGAACGCAACAACCCTTATATACCTGATTGTGAAGCCAATCGTCAAATGTACCTGTCTGTACATTTTGTCACACCACCTGTGATATAATCCTGTTTTTGACTTCTTGCTGCGACAGACAATCAGTGACATGGTTCTTTAACAAATAAATCACCAAAGTGTAAAAGAAACTCACCAGATTGATATACTGAGTTAAGAAAGTAAACCCAAGTCAAGAAAAAAAAAAAATTCCATATTCAATGCCAAGTCTGTATATATATATATATATATATATATATATATATATATATATATATATATATATATATATATATATATATATATATATATGTGTGTGTACTGTGCGTATCAAAAAAATGTAATCCGAATTCAAGGGGTTAATATGCAAAGGTTACTTATTTTGACAATTTGCATGTGGTTTACTAATTAAGAGGAGATCCTCAGCTTTTCATTGATACCTTCTATGCATCATTGCTGTCACACATGACCGAGTACATGTTCATTGAAAATGACAAGTTCAAATCGCATTTTTACGAGTTTGGCTAATCGATGCAAGTCAGGATAATTGGTGCAAAATGAACGTCAGATGTGAACTTTTCTCAGGAGTGATTTGCCTTTATGCACCCACACCTTCAACATGTCCACCTCCCCTTTCAACACAAAGCTCACAGCGGCGGAGCATGACCTGAACTGCTCGTCTCACCATAGCCGGGTCATTGCGCAAAGCATCTACTTCATGTCGAATACGGCCCTGCAATTCGTCAAGATCACGGGGAGGAGTTATGAACACCTTGTTCTTTAAATGTCCCCAACGGAAATAATCACATGGTGTGAGGTCAGGTGATCTTGGCGGCCATTCCACTGCGTGGTTGAGGGCGATGACTCGGTCTCCAAAGAGTTCCCTCAGTCGATCTCGGACAGCAATAAGACGATGTGCTGGGGCGCCGTCTTGGGCCCACCAAAGATATCTGAAGACACCACGAACCTGTCGCTCAAAGTTCTCCTCCAGCTGCGGTAAAACTTCATCATTGATCATCTGCAGATACCTGTTGCCATTGACATTCCTTTGAAAGAAAAATGGTCTGATCACCTGACCACTTCCACAAAATCCCAACCAAACAGTCCACTTTTGTCGATTCATGTTGGTGTCAAAATTAAATTACGGGGGTTGTCCTGTCGGTGCATGTTCAAGAACATTATGGGTATTGACCTTGCCATCGATGGCGAAAGCAGCTTCGTCGCCGATTACGAGATACCACAGGAAATTGACATCTGCTTCGCAATGTGCTATCAACCATCTGGCAAGCACCAGCCTCCTGGCAAAATCCCCTGGCGTAAGTTGATGCCGGATGTGAATCCGATCTGGATGTTGGTGGAGGTCCAGGCTTGTGATTTGGTTGAATGTTGCCAAAGGCAATCCCGTTCCATTTCATCTTGCGCTGGTTTCCCTAGGATGCTCCAAAACTTGCTGCCTTACTACTGCAATGTTCATTTCCGATCGCCCAGTGCGCCTCCTACCAGAATTCCCCTTGTTCCGGTTGAGGCTAGTGCCATGCTCTTGGTATTTTCTAACATCTGCCCAGATTGTTTTGGCTGCTGGAGGCTCCCGTTCTTTGAAACGTTCCCTGAACGCATCACGAGTTCGCTGCAAACCTCCTGTTTGGTGAAAGGTTGTAATCATGAAGATCCGCTGTTCAGTCGTAAGTTGAACCATCTTTTCAATGACTCAGACTGTCTCGAAACCCATACACGATAGGCCCATCTTAAATACCCATCTTAAACAAAGGATGACGCAACCGACGATTACCAGACCAGCTTAACAATTTTACATAATCAACTTGGCAGTCAACAAGTAATGCATCCATTTAAAACTGTCTTGCACCGATTAGCCAAACTTGTAAAAATGCGATTTGAACTTGTCATTTTCAATGAACATGTACTCAGTCATGTGTGACAGCAATGATGCATGAAAGGCATCAATGGAAAGCTGAGGATCTCCTCATAATTGGTAATCCACATGTAAATTGTCAAACTAAATAACCTTTGCATATTAACCCCTTGAATTCGGATTATCTTTTTTTTGATACGCACTGTATGTATGTATATATATATATATATATATATATATATATATATATATATATATATATATATATATATATATATATATATATATATATATATATATATATATACTGTATATATATATATATATATATATATATATATATATATATATATATATATATATATATATATATATAGTAACAAAATACGAAATCCTTAACTCTGTGATCGGAATTGCACGTGATAATAAGGCAATTTTAGTTTTTTAATTGATTGGAAGAGTGGTTTTTGGGTAAAATGGATACAACAGCATAATGTGGTCCATTTTGTTGCTCGCATCAAGAAGTACAAGTTAATTTCATACTTTTTGTCTCAACTATTAATACACATTGTCTGCTAAGTCACAAAAGAAACATTTCATCATAATAATGCTTGGTAATCAATTATGATAATGAAATATTGTTTGGCAAGGTCTTGGCTTGTGGAGGCTTGTGGAGGAGAAAAAAGACAGAGCATTTGTTTCACAAACCACCAAAGGTATCAAGGGGACTGACAGACACAAGGAGGAATGGAGGAATAACACAAAAAGTAGGACCAAGCTCACCTGGATCAGGAGCAACAGTTAATGACGTCATAAAATATCGAAATTTTGTTCATGCGGAGAAACTGGTCACGTGATTGGTTGAATGGAAGCCCTCTGAGTCTCAATGTGGATTACAGTGATACATGTTTACAAGTCATGTTTTTACAGGTTACAGGTCAAGTTAGTACAGGTTAGAGATCATGTTTTCACAGGAAACAGGTCATGTTTTTGCAGGATCAAGGGCATATTTTTTATAGGTTACAGGTCATGCTTTTACAGGTTACAGGTCATGATTTTACATGTTTAAAGGTCATGTGTTTACAGGTTAAAGGTCATGTTTTTAGAGGATACAGGTCATGTTTTTACAGGTTACCGTTCATGTTTTTACAAGTTACCGTTCATGTTTTTACAGGATACAAGTTGTGTTTATGCATGTTTATGGTCGTCTTTTTATACAGGTTACAGGTCATGTTTTAACAGGTTACAGATCATGTTTTTACAGGTTACAGGTCATGTTTTAACAGATTACAGGTCATGTTTTTACAGGTTACAGGTCATGTTTTAACAGGTTACAGATCATGTTTTTACAGGTTAGAGGCCATGTTTTTACATGTTCCAGGTCATGTTTTAACAGGTTACAGATCATGTTTCTACAGGTTACAGGTCATGTTTTTACAGGTTACAGGTCATGTTTTTACAGGTTACAGGTCATGTTTTTACAGGTTACAGGTCATGTTTTTACAGGTTACAGGTCATGTTTTTACAGGTTACAGGTCATGTTTTTACAGGTTACAGGTCATGTTTTAACAGGTTACAGATCATGTTTTTACAGGTTACTGTTCATGTTTTTACAAGTTGCCGTTCATGTTTTTACAGGATACAAGTTGTGTTTTTGCCTGTTTATGGTCGTCTTTTTACAGGTTACAGGTCATGTTATTACAGATTACATGTCATGTTTTTACAGGTTACAGGTCATGTTTTAACAGGTTACAGGTCATGTTTTAACAGGTTACAGGTAATGTTTTTACAGGTTACAGTTCATGTTTTTACAGGTTACAGGCCATGTTTTTACAGGTTACAGGTCATGTTTTAATAGGTTACAGATCATGTTTTTACAGGTTACAGGTCATGTTTTTACAGGTTACAGGTCATGTTATTACAGATTACATGTCATGTTTTTACAGGTTACAGGTCATGTTTTAACAGGTTACAGATCATGTTTTTACAGGTTACAGGTCATGTTTTAACAGGTTACATAGCATGTTTTTACAAGTTACAGGTCATGTTTTTACAGGTTACAGGTCATGTTTTCACAGGTTACAGGTCATGTTTTAACAGGTTACAGGTAATGTTTTTACAGGTTACAGTTCATGTTTTTACAGGTTACAGGTCATGTTTTTACAGGTTACAGGTCATGTTTTAATAGGTTACAGATCATGTTTTTACAGGTTACAGGTCATGTTTTTACAGGTTACAGGTCATGTTTTAACAGGTTACAGATCATGTTTTGACATGTTTACAGGTCATGTTTTTACATGTTTACAGGTAATGTTTTTACAGGATACAGGTAATGTTTTTACAGGATACGGGTCATGTTTTTACAGGATATGGGTCATGTTTTTAAAGGTTATGGGTCATATTTTTACATGTTTAAAGGTCATGTTTAACAGGTTACAGATCATGTTTTTGCATGTTTACAGGTAACATTTAACAGGTTACAGATCATGTTTTTACATGTTTACAGGTAACGTTTTTAGAGGATACAGGTCATGGTTTTACAGTTTATGGGTCATATTTTTACAGGATATGGGTTGTGTTTTTACAGGTTATGGGTCATGTTTTTACAGGATACGGGTTATGTTTTTACAGGATACAGGTCATGTTTTTACAGGATACGGGTCATGTTTTTAATAGTTATGGGTCATATTTTTACATGTTTTAAGGTCATGTTTTTACAGGTTACAGATCATGTTTAACAGGTTACAGATCATGTTTAACAGGTTACAGATCATGTTTTTGCATGTTTACAGGTAATGTTTAACAAGTTACAGATCATGTTTTTACACGTTTACAGGTAACGTTTTTACAGGATACAGGTCATGTTTTTACAGGTTATGGGTCATGTTTTTAAATGTTTACAGGTAATGTTTAACAGGTTACAGATCATGTTTTTACATCTTTACAGGTAACGTTTTTATAGGATACAGGTCATGTTTTTACAGGTTATGGGTCATGTTTTTAAATGTTTACAGGTGATGCAGGTTCTATTTCTGCGATTGAGAGTTCTATTTCTTACGTTCTATTTCTTACGTTACCTGTAAAGATGTAAAAACATGATCTGTAACCTGTTTAGGTTTAGGTTTTAGGCCACAGGTTACAGGTCGTGTTGTTGGCTGAGAACATGGCTGATATGCTGATGCAACGCCCCCTGTAGGTTTGGGCAGGATATATTTTTTAGTGTTTTAGGCCTGATTTCAATCCGTTAATGAGTGCAGATTTTAACGCGGTCAATACATCTTCATTTGGCATCAGATGTGAAGCTTGTGGCCAAGTTTCAACGAAATCGTGTGTTTGGTTCAAGCGATAATGACTGAAGTGTTTAGGGACTCACTGACTGACTGACTGACTTACCTACAGACACTGCAGAATCAAAATATGTAGAAGAGATCGTGGATGTGCGTGGTTGAGCGCATGAACTAATGATGGGTAGCGCATTTGAAAAACTAAAGTGAAGAGGATGAAACGATAGACAAAGGGAGACAATAATTGTCTGGCTGACCAGAAAATGGCAAAATACATTTTCACAAGAAAACATTCCTTTACATTACAAATTACACTCAAAATTCTGAGAATTCAACAACTCACTTTTATTCGTCTTACAGACTGTAAATCCCATAAACTTGCATATTCGTGTTTTTGCTTATATTTTCAAAAAGAAACTGCAATGAATTCATTTCATTTAGAGCTAGAGAGATGGGCAGATGTTGCTCGCTTTATGGCTGGTGATTAATGTTCGACACTCATAATCTGCTCCAACTTGCTCTTCTCACTGAAGCCTACCAGAAAGGATCAGTGACCTGTCAGCATGATGAATGAGTTCATATATCACGCTGATGTTATGATAATTTCTGGGCTGCATCTAACATCCTGAAAAACATATTACAGTGTTGTACAATTCAGTGATGGTGATTCAATGCGCATATGCTTCACATCCTGCATTTCCAAGCAGGAAAACTGCCAAAGTCCATCAAAAGACAAACATATTTCAACACTTATTGAGATGCACATGCTCCTTTTCAATGTATGTGACTATTTCTATTCCACTAAAAAAAAGCTATTCCACTAAAATTGATCATTTTTTTGGTCTACACAGTCGAGGCTCGAGGAGTAGCAATATAACACAGAACAGACTTTGTAAAGAGCAACCTCCGCCAGGCTGAACAGTTTACGTTTTAAATCCCACTGATGGGTCGGATCTGGATCCGTACCTGAAACAAAATCGAATCGGCTTGTTCTTGTCGCCAAACCAACTCATCCACCAAGTTTTGTTAGAACTCGTCCACAACTTTTTGAAATATAATACAATATAGATTTTGGTCCTATCACTCAATGGTGAAGAATCACTTTGAAAATTTAAAAATTCTCGTATCCGGATCCGCATTCGGATCTTCACCAAAATCGAATTGATTCGTCCTCGTCTCATATCCAACCAGTCCATCAAGTTTAGTTCGAATCAATTCCCAACTTTTTGAGAGATCGTGCTATATATCGGTTTTAGCCCCATCTCTCAATTGTGAAGAAGCACTTAAAATTATAGTATCCAAATCCGGATCAGGATCTTCACCAAAATCTAATCATTTCGTCCTTGTCACATACCCAACTGCCCCACAAAATTTCGTCCGAATCCGTCCACAACTTTTGGAAAACATTTTGCTCACAAACAGACAAACAGACAGGAAGACAGGGGTGAAAACATAACCTCCATCCACCTCTGGTGGTGGAGGTAAAGAACAGTGGGAGGAGGAACACACCAACAGCATGGTAAAGTGACAAAAGAGAGGGAGACTTGGAGGAATAAAGGACATCGGAAAGAATAAGAACAAGGAGAGGAGGTGAACAAACTGGATATTGGCACAAACTCTCAATCGCAGAAATAGAAGCGAAAATATAGGAAGTAGCAGAAATGGAAAAAAATGAGGAGCGTGATAGAATGAGGGGTGGGGGACTAATACCCTCAAAACTGAAAAGAGTTAGTCTTGGGGAGGGTTAACGAGGGTAGAAAATAACATGGGTATGCATGGATGGGAGATGACCTGAGATGGTGGGGAAAAGCTGTCTGAAACCCTGGAGGGAAGGATGAGATTGTATGGACTGAGGAAGTTGGCTCCACAGGCAGGATAAAAAAGGAACGGATGAGTGGGAGTGAGCAATGAGTCTGGATTTTGGGAGTTTCACCAGAAGTTGGTTATGACAAACTATGTACACATCCTGCAGATACCCTCGGGGGGGAGGGGGACATGGAATGGGCAAAGAGTGCAAGACCATAAAGCAGGACGTAGTAGGCAGATATACAATCAATCTGTCTATAATGTGAAACTAATATGCCTGGAGACTCAACTTCATGTAGGGAGATTATGATCATTGTGAAGCCCTTGGTTCCAATGGTATCAAGTAGAGAAAGGTGTGAGGCAGGGGTGCCAGCCCAGAAGAGAGAGCTGTAATTTTGGGCTCCAAAGCCAATCATCACCTGGGCATCCTCCATCATGCAAAATCTTTCCTTGACACATCTGAACTTGTATCGACTTGCCAGGCCTTCATCCGCAGCTTGGTGAATACTCCAGATGAAGGCCTTGTATGTCGGAGTTCAGGTGTGCCAAGGAAGGACCAACTTTGGAGGGCAACTTTGAAATGTGGTTTTCCCAATAAAGATCATGGCTGATAGTGAGATCAGAGAGTTTGGGTGACTGAACGTCTTCAAAAGGTTTGTTAAGGAAGTAGATTGGAGGGTTCACCAGACAGTATTTTCCTAGAGAAAGGTTGAGAGCCTTTCTCAGGGTTTGACATCTTCCAAGTCTTTGACTAGCTCATGATTCTATCAAGGTCTGCAAACAGGTAAAAGACTGCTACCTGCCTATCGGAATGATGACGGCTGCTACAGAACTGGGTGGAGTCATCAGCAAAGTGATAAAGAGGATTTTCAAGAAAATCAGAAAGATTGTTGATGAAGATTAGGAACAGGATTGTGCCGAAGACACTGTGTTGGAACACTCCATCCTTGACAGGGACAGGAGATCAGAGGATCCCATTGAGAATCGTGCATTGCCTATGAGAGTGGATGAAGCCATAAGAGGAGTTGGCATTGAATGCCATAGACAGATAGTTTGAGAAACCAGGTGGGGTGCCAGACTATGAAGTGCTCGAGATATGTCGAGAGAGACAGCCCTGGTCTCCTGCATAATAGTTAAGGCTTCCATCCATTGTTGGGACAAATGAAGCAACATGTTCAGGGTAGAGTTACCTGGTCTGAATCCAAACTGATGGTTTGAGATCAGGTGGTTAGAGAAAAATAAGGAATTTATGTCAACTACAACGATAGATTACATGACCTTGCTGATGATTGGAAGTAAGGTGATTGGTCCAGAGTGAAGAGGTCTGTTTTTGCACCGTCTTACTATAATTCACCAAATGTCCGTCTGTCCGTTTGTTCCCAGGTACCGCAAAAACGGCTGAACCGATCGCAACGACATTTTCGGTGGGTAATCCTGGGACCCCCTGGAGTAAAATAGACTATATTGTTTTTCCAATTTCAGCTTTTGTCTCCAGCATTTTCAAGTTTGGACTCCCGCATAACGTTATTGTCCCGGGTACCGCAAAAACGGCTGCACCGATCGCAACGATTTCCTGGAATCCCTGCAGTAAAATCCTACGATAATTCACCAAAAGAATATGACATGAAAATTAAAAACGGCTGAACAGTATTTCATGAACATTTTATTGTGGAATTGAGGAAAATCCTGATGAATTACGAACCTGCCGCGAGCGAATGCGGAAGTGGACAGATTACGGCAATGAGCTGGTTTGATAATATCCCAATACAACCGTCATTTAAAACAGCATTTTGTTAAAGTATCAATATTGATGATTGGAATTGAGTGAATACAATTACGATTTTGAATTCGTAATTGTATTCACCCAACCGTACTGAACTTCACATCAGGATTTAAATATTTGTTTATGTCACGAATGTTGTTAAAAGTTTATTTTTTTCTATTAATGCTATTTAATTTGTGATTGGAGTTATGCCGTTTGGAATGAAAAAAGAGATATCGAGTTCAAGTGAATGACGAAATGTCGTGACGGTTTCTACTTTCTAAACGTGAAATTCGCGGATCGCCGAATGCAGATTCACCATTGACTGGGTATGGAACAAACGTACCTGTTTGTTTGCGAACGGGTACGTTTTTCATGGAAGTCCTTCACAAACTTGCTGTCCATGTCTGACGTGCGACTGAAGGTGCTACAGGAATGTGGAATTTTTTGGTTTCATGCTTTAGCATTCGCCGTTTCTGCATTGTCTGTTTGCTTCTGGGCTCCCACCCATGCATAGCACCGGTACCTCACTAGTGTTTTTGTAATGCAGTGATGTTGGTTATCGTCCATGCAGATAGAGGATGATATCGGCCAAATAATAGGGTGAACAGAACAGAAAGAATATGTGCAAGAGTGGAAGAGGTGTTTTTAAGGGAAGTGAGGTGATTCTGTTCGGGCCAGTTGCAGAATTAGTGTTGAAGGTTGCTAGAAACTACTCCACCTTCTCCTGTGGGAATACTAATTCAGGAGCATTTGGGGGTGACTGAGTAGGTTGGGTCGGGTACAGGGTGTGTGAGGTCAGGGACAGACGATTTGGAAGCAAACACAATTGAGGCATTAGACCTCACGTGCAGAGTAGGTTTTGGTGCCATTTGCAATGAGGGAAAGGATGGAGGGGAGCATACTCAAGATTCAGACTGAACAAGGTACCACAAGTTCTTTGAGTAAGCAGAAAAGTTTGAAAGTTGAGCTATGAGGTAGGCCAAATCATGTTATTTTCTGGTTCCCCTGAGGGTGGACACATGCTGTTGTGGCTTTGTGGATAGACCTGAGGTTGCTTTAAGCCAGATTTGCCTTCCAGGAAGTGAATGCAAGATATTTTACCCCTATTCAGGCAGGGCTTTTTCAAAGTATGTTTCGGCTGGGGGGAACCATTTTAACCGCCAAGATGGCGAAGATGGAACATCCAGTTGATATGACATTTGGTGTGTAGACAGAGAATCTTCTTAACA
Source organism: Myxine glutinosa (assembly GCF_964187855.1). Classification (NCBI taxonomy): domain Eukaryota; kingdom Metazoa; phylum Chordata; class Myxini; order Myxiniformes; family Myxinidae; genus Myxine; species Myxine glutinosa. The sequence goes on from NC_136267.1 coordinate 68,602,820, forward strand.
ATATGCCTATATCATTGAACTAGCGATAAGCGGTCTAGTTTTATTTATCTTTTTCTCATTAATTAAGAAAGTAAGTTTTGTGATCAGCTTTTTGAAATATCATGCTATATATCATTTTTGGTCCCATCTCTCAATGGTGAAGAATCACTTTGAAAATTTTAAACTCTTGCATCTGTATCCTCACCAAAATCGAATCAGTTTGTCCTTGTCACACACCCAACCTGTCTATAAAGTTTCATCTGAATCCTTGCATAACTTTTTAAAATATGCTGCTCACAAACAGAAGGACAGGTGAAAACATAACCTCCATCCATATTTGGTGACGAAGGTAATTCGTTTTCCCAGCTAAATGAACTTTTTATTGTTTTCATGGTTTTATTTGTATTGAAGAGGGGTAAATAAAATATAAACTCAAGGAGCTTGAAAGTGGAACACCCAGGATAGAAGAAACAAAATGACGAATGGATCAGATCAGAGACAGAATGAGGGACACTTACTAATTTATGAATCATTATTTCCTTGGAGGTTTGCATTCTTTTTCATATTTCATATCCATTATTCTATCAATGCAAAAACCTCTGACATATTTGCTATGAATCAACTTTCTCCATAGTTCTACAGCATAGCAACAAATAGATTAATATTCCTGAAAGCCCTCAGCTCGTCAAGGGGTTTCAAGACCTTTGTACACAATTCTGTGGTGGATGGCTATCCAATTTGGGCTGGGGCTCCTGCATCGCAACCCAGGAGGCAATGGTACTGCACATCATTGAATACTTCCTAAAGGGAATCCGCAACACAGGCCTGACAACTTTCTCACATAATTAAACTTTGTGGCATTCAAATATTTTACCATGTGTTTCCCAGGTCGATCCATTTCATACCTCATTTTACAAATAGTTTCAAAGGTGTTCGCGAATAAAATCACTTTTTTGTCTGCCTCCGCGAGTATAGATAGTGTCGTGCCTTCAGAAAGTATTCACAACCCCTTGACTTTTTCACATTTTGTTGTGTTACAGCTTGAATTTAAAATGGATTAAATTGAGATTTTTTTTGTCACTGATCTAAACATAATACCCCATGATGTCAAAGTAGAGGGTTTTTTTTAGAATTTTTTAACACAATATAATTTAAAATGTAAAGCTGAAATATCTTGAGTCGATAAGTATTCCACCCCTTTCCAATGACACTCCAAATTGTGTTCAGGTGCATCCAATTTACTTTGATCATCCTTGAGATGTCTCTACAACTTGATTGGAGTCCACCTGTGACCAATTCAATTGATTGGACATGTTTTAGAAAGAAACACACCTTTCTTTCTACACAAGGTCCCACAGTTGACAGTGCATGTCGGAGCAGAAAATCTACCATGATGTCCAAGGAACTATTCGTAGAACTACAAGATAGAATTGTGAGGAGGCATACATCTGAGGAATGGTATAAAACAATTTCTAGAGTGTTCAAAATTCCCAAGAGCACAGTGAGCTCCATCATTAGGAAATAAAAAGAATATGGAACTACCCAGACTCTTCTTAGACCTGGATGTCTGACCAAACTGAGCAACCGGGCAAGGAGGACCTTGGTAAGAGAGGTGTCCAATAACCCAATGACCACTCTCACAGAACTACAGAGTTTCTTGGCTGAGATGGAAGAACCTGCTGGAAGAACACTAGTCTATGCAGCACTTCACAAATCTCAGCTTTATGCGAGAGTGACCAGACAGAAGCCACTCCTGAGAAAAAGACATGACAGCACACCGGGAGTTTACAAAAAGCAAGTGAAAGACTGAGAGCATGAGGCAAAATATTCTGTGGTCCCATGAGACGAAAATTGAACTCTTTTTCCTGAATGCAAAGCACTGCATGTGGCGGAAGACCAAAGCTCATCACCCATCTAAAACGAACCCTACTGTGAAGCATGGAATATACTGTGAATGCACTGTAGTGAAGTGGTTCTAAATACAGGGACAGAGAGACTTTTAACGACAGAGAGAACAATGGATGGAGCCAAATACAGGCAAATCTTTGAGGAGAACCTGATTCAGAATGCAAAAAAAAACAACCTTAGACTGCGGTGAAGATTTACGTTCCAACAGGATAATGACCCAAAGCATACAGCCAAAGCAACACGGGAATGGTTTCAGAACAAGAACATGAAACTCCTTGAGTGGCCCAGCCAAAGCCTCGGCTTGAATCCCATTAAGAATCTATGGAAAGACTTGAAGATTGCTGCTCACCAACGCTCCCATTCCAACTTGACAGAGCTTGAGCAAATCTGCAAGGAAGAATGGGAGAAACTCCCCAAATCCAGATGGGCAAAGCTGATGCAGACATACCCAAGAAGACTTGAAGCTGAAATCGCTGCCAAAGGAGCTTCTATTAAATATTGACTCAAGAGGTTGAATACTTAAGTAAATTAGATATTTCTGGATTTCATTTTTAATTATTTTGTAAAAATTTTGAAATAAAAATGTCCACTTTGACATTTTGTTGTAATTTCCACTTTGACAAAAAATCTCAATTTAATCCATTTTAAATGCAGGCTGCAACACAACAAAATGTGAAAAAGTCAAGGGGTGTGAATACTTTCTGAAGGCATTCTACAAGCTTTCTACTCACCTGAAAGTTTTTCTTGTTTTTATCAATGACCAAAGTTTTTCCATTTTGTAGTCACATCTCTTTGTCATCTCACGCCCACCCCCCTATTTATTGGTGTCCTTATCGATCATTTAAACTTGATGTCGGCCTGTTATGTGCCTGTCTGACATGTGCCCATTTCAAACAATTTGACTGTCAACATAGAAATTCTCCACCCATGTTTATTTCGTTGATATTGGCTTGAGATCCACACGCATACAATGATTGATTTTATTTTCTCTGGAAGAGGCTTCTTTTGTTCTCCTCCTGATTGCTCCTCTATGACACTGCACTTTGGCATGGCTTTTTAATGCATCTTTAACGTCCCTCTTGAGGACCAGCTCTCCAACAGCCAGGTGGTGTAGCCAGGATAACAACCTGAAATTGAACAGGCTATTGTGATACAAATGGAATCGCAATAGCCTACTCAAGGAAACACTTCAGGGGGAGACACTTCTTGCAAATAGATAGGCTAAGCTTCAGGGGAAATTGAAAACGTTCAACGTATAAGGTACACACAGTTGTCAAAAACATGGCAAAATAGTATAACGATACACATGTTAATAACAAGAATGACCGCACTGTGGTCACAAACTGCGACAAAACCTGGTAACGGGACGATTGGGAAACGCACATTTAATGCACTATTAAAATATTAGCTCGACACCTCTCACCCATGACAGCCTCCACCACGGTTATATCAGATCAAGCTGATTCGTCACACGGTCATGGATTATTTAACCCCAATATGGGGTCGTTCAAAGATTACATAACAATATTTTTTTAGGGAACCACATACCATGCGTGCTGACTAGCTTGATTAATCCTTACTAATCATTTTTATTCGACATTGATTAGATTTTTTGGGGTCCCTCATCATGAAAAACACTCGACCCAAACAGAGCCAATGGAAATGTCAAGCAACAAACCCAGGCAGTATAGAATCAGCAGAGGCCGACAGGCCTAATGTCTTAAAGGCCCACCAGAAAACCAAAATGGCGGTCATATTATTTCATTTGGGTGCCATGACCATGGTGGGTGGAGTCAATTGACAAATGTGGGTTGGGTCCAACAGCTGTTTGACCAATGGGTGTACATTTCAAAAATCAACCCCAACAAGAACCACAACAACAACAACCATGCAGAGCTCTTGTAGAACTGCAAAACGTTGCAGATTTAAAAAAAAAAAACTATTTTATGATTTTATTTTATTTTATTTAACTGTCACAAACTCTGGCCAGCTGAAAATTCACTTTTTTGACAACATACTTTTTAATTTGGCAATATCTACTCCTCAAAGGTGCTGAACCATGCTGACCTAGCCAATAAATTGTCATACTATAATCTTTATGGATGAATGTCTTTAATTGGGAATAGTCCAACATAAGCACAAAGACCCATACTTCTTGGGAATAAGGAATTCCCCAGTTCTCAAAGAAAACTATATGATGCATCCCCTCATCATTTAATTTCTGAACGATCTTCTCAGCTTCTTCCCTTCTTGCCAATGGGATTCTTCCCTTCTTGCCAATGGGATTCTTCTAAGGTGCTGGCATCTAAATGTAGCAATACATGTATTGATGATATGCTTCACCAAGTCAGTAGAACTCGTTTGAATCACCCTCAACTGAAATGGGGGAAAAAAACATAATGGAATTCCGACTCCAACTGATCCAGGTCTCTTTACTTAGGAGCAGACAACCTTTGATCGTGTTCCACAAAATAAATATAGAGAGCCTGTGGAAGTCCCACCTCAAATTGTGTCACCACTCATCAATGTGGGCCATCTGACTGGCACTTATTCTGCTGGAGGACACATCCACATGGACTTCATTGTGGCCACAACTCATCTGTCCTTGCTAAAAACTTGGATGTATCCGGAGTTCAAGTGGAATGTCCAAGCTGATGATACACTCCTCCTGAATTTCTGCCACCAAGCTCCATTGAGAGAGCTCACAATTTCACACATGTAGTTGCAGGAGACCTTTTCCATATTACCAGCATTATCTTTCCATTAACCACCTGTAGTTCTCCAGCTCAGTAGTCTAAGTCTTGAAGGCTCTTCCATTATCAGCTCAACACAATACATCAGGTCAAACAATGTAGAGCAGGTATAAATCAGAGTGAGACATGATGTAAGTTCCACTGTATATTTAGTCTCAAAGGACCCTTTCCCACTCAGATGATCACCATGGTGAACTATTTTCCTTCAATGTTCACAATTGGTACGTCTGATGATCCTACAGCTCTTGCTAGACTACATTCCTCACAATGAGCCTGCTCAGTTACCAAATAATCTCTTCTCTGACTGCACAGAATTGTGTGCATGTTATTTTTAGGACACTCATGGGTCAAATACCTTGGTTGGTCAAATTACTGCACCGGTATTTTCTTAAGGGTGTAGTCATATGCTGCTGGGACCATGTTTCCCAAGTTCTAGCACCTTTTGTACAATAGCCTGCTTGATACCTTTGGCACACCGTTTCCAGATTACCCTTCACCAGATATACTTTTAATGTTTTATCTCTCACTTGTTCAACGGAGTATTGCTACATGTTCCAATGCCATTGCCAAGGCCTCATCTCATGTTGTAAGATTGTAAGGCATTGATGTGTGACCATCTTTAGATGTTCTCTATCCATAACAGCTTCTATAAACTAGTCACTAGCAAACAACCTTGCACCTCAGCCAAGGTAATGCAATTTTGCACCAGCCAAGTTCTTCTGTCTTCTAACCAATCAATGTAATTTTCTCCCTCTTGTGGTAACGAAACAGCTGCTGTACATATATTGATACAACAACAGTTTATGAGTGAGAGTCGTGTTTTGTAGTCGACTCATTCGTTCTCTCAATCGTTCTTTCTGTTCTGACACACAGCTCGTTTGTGGCATGTCACGTCAAATCCTGAATCCGCTGCATATTCGTGTTACCCCACTACCCCAGGCTTCATTTGTCGATCAGCAGTCATTGGTGCTTCGTTTTCCAGCTTCATTATCCTTCTTGCAACCATCAGTGTGGCTTTCAGGTTTCTTTCTGTCCTCTAATGGAGAAGCACAGAATCCACACATGTCTCTGTCCGTCAACTATGTTTGCCACACCTCACCATATTTCGGCCAATAATGAAAGATCTCCCCTGCCAAGTCAAAAATCTTACTCCGAGACCATGACAGCGTGTCCCACACACTGCCTCTTCGTGACGTTGTTAAAAGAGGGACAGACAATTACGGAAGTTGCTTTTGAGAATGTCAGAAGCCATGGCTGCCATCTTTTATCACCACAACACTCACATGCAATTTCTCCACATATGGTGGAGCACATGTTTTGGAACCGCAACTAGCAAATGAGATTCTGTGCTGTTGTGTTACACAGGTATACAAATATGGCAGATACGAGAGAGTACACAGTGGAAAACATGTGGTATTAAGCACATGGGCTCATGAAAGGCCATGTACAAAATAAACTAGAGAGGTTCCAGGGAACCTGAACTCAACTGGTCTATATCAATATGGTTAGAATATGCATAATAGAACCACAAACTATATAGTTTATATGTGCTAAAAAATATATGCCAAAAATTGCTTTTTCAATATGGCCGCCGTGCCGCGCACATTTTTGGGCGTGCAACGCCCAAATGCAATCCCAAACTAGTTTATGTCTGAAAGATGCTGCATAACAAGTTTCATCAAATTTAATCAATATTTGTGACTTTTAGAGTGCAGACGTCGAATTGTTTACAGACGACAGACAGACAGACGACAGACGGACAATGGACGACGGACACTGGGTGTCGACAAAAACTCAGCTGGAGATAGTCCAGTTGAGTTAATAAATTCAATAGAGTTATAAAAAACAAATGATGGTTAACTTGGAAAACATGTGTAACACACCCAAATTCATTTTTTTGGCCATACATGGCCATATTTGCGAGACTTAAATCGATTTAAAAAAAACCTTCTTTTTACATAAGATTGCATCGTTTCACCTATTTGTGCGATATGCTTTCATTTATATGCGAGAATATTTCATTATATGCTAACTCTATCCGGCCTAGCTCCCCCAGCTCCATCTGTGCTCTGTCCCCCAAATATTCCTTCAGGTCGCACAAGATCTGCCAGCAACCCTCTTATCGTTAAACTGCCAAAATCAAGACTCTCTATTCAACTTCACTCCTTAATTCCCCTTTACTCCCGCCTCTGGAACAAACTCCCTCACTCTCTTCAATCCCACTCCTCCCTCCCGGTCTTTAAAACAGCTGTTCACCACCATCTCTTATCTTCCCCCATCCAAAACCTTGATCTTTTCTACCCCCATTAATACACCCCAAATCCACTTTTTAAAAAATACCGACTTCTTTCCTGGAAGTTCCAGCAGTGTCCATGTGTTTTATACCTCTCCCACATCCCCCCTCCACCCCCACCTTCCCATGCTTCCTCCCCCACAAGCCCTCTCCCTCCCTCAGATCTCCCATTGTCCCTGTTCTCTGCTGTTGTACTTGTGTGCTTCCCTCTCTCCCCCCATCTTGTCTCCCGCTCCCTTTATTGTATACTATGTGTGCACGTTTTTTTTTTTTGTGATTGATGTTAGCTTTTACACGAGCCTCGATCTTGTATACAAAAAATATATACACAGTCACGTGAAAAAGTAAGTACACCCCATGTAAAGTTTTGACTTTTTCAACATATTTCAACATACAGCTATTTGATCTTCATTTCAACAATATTGACAGATAAAGGTGATATAATATAACAAATATCATGAAACATTTACATTTTGTAGTCCATTGTATAATTTAAATAAACATAAATGCAAATTTCGCATGTGGAAAAAGTAAGTACACCCCGACATTTATCACTACTTCAAATACCTAAAATTAGAATCAGGTGCACCAGCTCAGGTGCAAATGCTTAGAATATCGTTAGAGACGATCTTGGAGGAACTTGTCTTATTTAAACCTCAGACATTTAGTTTGGTTTGCTCTTTGTTGTTGAAGTGTGTGGCGTCACCATGCCTAAATCAAAAGAGCTCTCTGAGGCCTTCAGAAAGAAGGTTATAGATGCCTACGAGTCTGGGAAGGGATTTAAAAAGATCTACAAACAATTTGAAATCAATCATTCGACTGTCCGGAAGATCATCTACAAGTGGAGAAGATTCCAAACAACTGCCAACTTGTTCAGGCCAGGCCGCCCCAGCAAGTTCAGCCCGAGAGCAGACCGCAAGATGCTGAAAGAAGTCTCGAAGAACCCCAGAATGTCATCACGGGACCTACAGGTAGCTCTTGCCACTGTTGATGTCAAAGTGCACGAGTCTACCATTAGAAAGAGGCTGCACAAATTTGATCTACATGGGAGGTGTGCCAGGAGGAAACCTTTGCTGTCCACAAAGAACATCAGGGCAAGACTAAAGTTTGCCAATGAACACCTAGGCAAAGACCAGCACTTCTGGAACAATGTGCTCTGGACAGATGAATCAAAGGTAGAGCTATTTGGCCAAAGTACCAGAAGACATGTTTGGCAAAAAACAAAGACAGCATTTGACCACAAGAACCTGATACCAACTGTAAAGCATGGTGGTGGAAATATTATGGTTTGGGGCAGCTTTGCTGCATCAGGGCCTGGGCAGCTCACCATCATAGAATCCAACAACATGACAATGACCCTAAACATACCAGTAAATCCACCAAGGAATGGCTGAAAAGAAAGAAATGGAGGGTTCTTGAATGGCCAAGTCAAAGCCCGGATCTAAATCCCATCGAGATGTTGTGGGGGGATTTGAAACGAGCTGTGCATGCAAGGAACCCCTCAAACATCGCACAGCTGAAAGAATTCTGCATGGAGGAGTGGGCAAAAATTTCTCCCAGTCGATGTCAGAGACTGGTAGACAGTTATAAGAAATGCCTACTTGAGGTTGTTTCTGCCAAAGGAGGCAATACCACCTATTAGAGCCAAGGGTGTACTTACTTTTTCCACATGCGAAATTTGCATTTATGTTTATTTAAATTATACAATGGACGACAAAATGTAAATGTTTCATGATATTTGTTATATTATATCACCTTTATCTATCAATATTGTTGAAATGAAGATCAAATCGCTGTATGTTGAAATATGTTGAAAAAGTCAAAACTTTACATGGGGTGTACTTACTTTTTCACATGACTGTAGGTGCCTCCATTATGACGTCATAATTCGACAAGTACAAAACTTCATCCTATCTTGACGAAATTTATTGAGCGCCATGTCGACATAAACTGGTGGTGAAAAAAAAAAAATGACGTTATCGGTCACGTGGTTCAGCCGCCATCTTGGAAAAACTGAAAAACTTTGCACCTCTATATCTCCGAAAGCACTGAATCGAAAAAATTGAGACATGGCTCATTGTAAAGAACTTATTTTTAGAGAAAATGGGAGTTATTTCAAAAAAGTGCAAGCATGCCAATATTTTTGGCCACGACTGTATATATATATAGATATAGAAATATAGATATATATGTATACATAAACAGACACGTAGACATACATACATACATGCATACATACATGCATACATGCACAGTGGCCTGCAAATGTATTCACCCCTTACCACCTTACCTTATTCACCCCTTCATGCCATATTTAGATGAATTACAAATTATGTAAAAACTATTTTTCCAAAATCTTTGCCCATTCCTCATCAAAAAACTGCTCTAGTTATGCTAAGTTTGATGAAGATTGCAGTCCATCGATGATCCCCAGTTCTCACCATAAATGTTCAATTGGGTTCAAGTCGGGACTTTGACTGGGTCACTCAAGAACATTTATTTTCTTCTTATTCAGCCACTCCAGTGTGGCTTTAGCTTTGTACTTCAGTGTTGGGCAAGTCCAAGGAATTTGTTACTCTGCTGATAAATTTTCAAGTTTGATAAAATATGGCAAATAAGGTAATTGTTATTTAATGCTGATGACAGGTAATGAATTTGTGGCCAGTCTGAGAATAATTTTCATCAACATTTTGTACATGTAGATGTGATAAGCAAATCTTGCAATACCAGTTAATTCATCTGAAATATTTTAACATGCATATTATGCATATCTTACTATAATTCACCAAATGTCCGTCCGTCCATCTGTCTGTCTGTCTGTCTGTCCGTTCGAAGGTACCGCAAAAACGGCTGAACCGATCGCAACAATATTTTGGGTGGGTAATCCTTGGACACCCTGGAGTAAAATAGGCTATATCGTTTTTCCAATTTTTCCAAGTTTTCCAAACACGATGGAATAATATTTACCGATATGAACAGTGATGTGGCTTTTGTTGAAATTCTACGTACCAGGAGAGAGTAGATCGACTCCTGATGAACTCTTCCTTTATAAACGTGCGGCTCCGAAGTAACACGGCAGCATGTGCAAAGCGACTGAGAAACAGGTGTAGCGGCCGCTTCCGTGTTACAGATTCGGTGCGCACTCTTCACACATAAACGTGCGACTGAGAAAGACGTGTAGCAGCTGCTTCCGTTTTGCAGAATTCAATCTTTTTAGCCGCGTCGCAAGACGCTGGTCATAGAGTGCCCTCTGCTGTTGTTGTTGTTCTTCTTCTTGTTGTTCTTCTTCTTCTTGTTCTTGCAGAGAAGACAAAACCTCAAAGCTCCACCCATTCTGGGAACCATAGCTCCACCCATTGTGGGAGAGGCTTCATATAAACAAATATCCACCATTTTATTAACTCGCATAGCTTTGAGGCCTGTTTTGTAGGCCCGTGGTGTCTTCCTCTCTCACACAGTTTTATTTCAAATCAAATTCGATATATCATTTCATTTTTCACAGTCGCTAACATAGTTTTAGACTCGGTTGAAAAAAAAATGGGAAGAAAATCCGATGAAAGTTGCCCTTTATAGAACGAAATGAATTCTCAAAGGCCTGTAACTTCAAGTCCATTGAGATAATTTTTTTTTAAATCGCGGCATGGTCAGTCATACACCGCCCGAAATAAGAGACGGGAAAATGCCGAGATATATATATTTTGTTTAAATCGCGGCATGGTCAGTCATACACCGCCCGAAATAACAGACGGGAAAATGCCGAGATATATTAAAAATTCGTCCATTTGATGACAATCGTCACGATGAAATATTTAATTTATACGTCGTCACAATAATGTGGAGAGAGGAGCATAGCTTCGTTCACGTGTCGCCACACACGGGAAATTGCCGAGATATATTTTTTTTAAATCGCGGCATGGTCAGTCATACACCGCCTGAAATAACAGACGGGAAAATGCCGAGATATATTAAAAATTCGTCGCCACACACGGGAAATTGCCGATATATTTTCACTTTGCACAAAAATAACATCAAGTAATCGAATCAGTAGGAATGTCCTGTGCCTATAACATCGACGTTATAGGCACAGCTGCATCTAGGCATTGTGTAACATCGACGCGGCTTTTGTTTTAATTAAAACTTTTTTGTACTTGTTTCAACATGGGCAAGTACCGTTTAGATTTTCATGATTTGCATGTGATATGATTTAACGGATGTTTATATGAATCATTTAAAATAAAATAAAAAGCCTTCAATTTCTGATATTTTGCCTTTTCATTTGGGCTTCCCAATTGAAGCCCTGCCCATAGGCTGGGTACCGTTGCTAGTTAAACAAATACTGGAAGAAAAACAATTCAGTATGTTATAAAAACAATATAATAATGTGGAATTGCATTTTTCAGTTGCAGTTATTACAGTTACAGTTACAGTTTTTCAGTTATTTTACAGTTTACATACTTTTACAATGCATGCTTATATTTTTGAGTTTTGCCAAATGTTGTTCTGAAGCTCAACTTGTGTATACTTAGTAGTGATTTATGTTTCACAGCTGTCCAAGAAGCAAATTTTAATTTATATTCTTTAAAATGCCAATATAAAACAGGAAAATGGTCATCAGTTGTTTCCCTTGCTACATAGAATGTCAGTTCTGGGAAAAAGTATGAAGAATTTCACCTTATATTCAATTTATTAGCAACATTACACACACAAGGCATGGTGGGAAAAATGTCCCGTACGTTACTTGTCCCGTACGTTGCCACGTAAATATTTTTAATACTCTTATTGTGAAGACATCTGATATTTTTTTCTCCCAAATTCTGTGGTTAAGCTGTGACGTAGAGGAAAAATACAATTTCATTCGTGATAATTTTCACCCAGGAAGATTTTCAATGCGGCCATAAAAGATCACTGATGAAGCAGATGTCACGTCTTTACCTCCGTCATCAAAGGTGGATGGAGGTTATGTTTTCATTCCTGTCTGTCTGAGATGGTATACTGGATGGGGTTTGTCTGTTTGTCTGTCCATTTGTGAACAAAATATCTCAAAAAGCTGTGGACGGATTCGGACGAAATTTGGCAGAGATGTAGCGAATGTGACAAGGACAAAATGATTAGATTTTGGTGAAGATCTGGATTCGGATCCGGCTAGTAGAATTTTTAAAGTGATTCTTCACCATTGGGAGATGGGGCCAAACACGATACATCGCAGGATATCTCAAAAAGTTGTGGACGGATTCGGACGAAATTTGGCAGAGATGTAGCGAATGTGACTAGGACGAAATGTTAGATATTGGTGAAGATCCGGATTCGGATCCGACTACTAGAATTTTTAAAGTGATTCTTCACCATTGGGCGATGGGGCCAAAAACGATACATAGCAGGATATCCCAAAAAGTTGTGGACGGATTTGGATGAAACTTGGTGGACCGATTGGGTGTCAAACAAGGACAAAATGATTAGATTTTGGTGAAGATCTGAATACGGATTCGGATATGAGAATTATTTAATTAATTCATGTATTTAATCAATGACCTTTCTTGCAAGCAGATTCGCTGCAACAAAACCAAATGCACTAAGTTCCACACACGAGCCACACAGGACAGCATGGCTTACGGCGATGCATGTTAATCATAACGACATGGCACCAAAGTCTTCTTCTTCTTCAGAAATACTCATTATTAAATTAACAAACGGACATATGAGACCATTGAGTAAGTAAACCCCGGGAGGGCGATACACACACTGTCAATGCACAAAACCTTCTAGTAATAATACTCTGCAAGCATTAACAAACTCGGTATAATAAAGAACATATCCAAATAAACCTCATCCCGCCATCAGGACAGAGACCTGTAATTCTGAAGGCCACACCGATGAAGGGATAATCAAAGTTATCTGATGAGCAGAAAATGGTTGCCGTCGTACAAAATATAAATACAATATATGTAATTATAGTATCGCGACTACTTTCGGGTGATGTAGCGAAGATGGAACAGTAAAATGCGGTTAACACAGGGACTGGATTCACAAGATTACAAACGGCATGAGAAACATCGCATCCACTCACACTCACTCACGAGTATCCAAAACCAAGATGGCGGAGGGTCATAAGAAACAGGATGATTGGCTGAGCGAAACACGTGACGTATAGGAGCTTCACAAAACAGCAAATGCGAATAGTCAGTTTAGGCCTCAGTCACAGGATTTCTAGATCGTGCGATTGATGGCCATCTGGCCGAGGTACGACCAATCGTCAATGTTTGCTACGCTCTCCATTCGCGATCGCAAACAGCGATTGGTCTGAGGGGTCATCGTACGATTGGTGGTACGCGTGGTTGTGTGATCACCAACGATAGGAGAAGATCGATCGCAAGATCAATCGTAGGTAATCGTGCGAATAGTGGTGGCGACTTACGACCAATCGTACGGTCAATCGTGGCGACCTGCGAACGCTCGCAGGATCGATCGCAGACAGTCGCATCCAGTCGTGAGATGGGTCGCTCCATCAGATATAAAGGCTCGCGACAGTGCATCAGCATCAGTAGTCACCGACCTCTCAAGCAGTACACGTCGTCTAAATGTAAGAGTAGGCGAGCTATCGCACGCACCCTCAACAAATTACAAATCCTTGCCCTGACTCGTGGAACGTCAGGCCTGGCCAACCGGTTCGTGACAAACTCAGACCAAGCTTCCCCCGGCCGACCCCTCAAGAAAGTTGGGCGAATGAAGAAGAAGTCACAGGAAGAAGATCGTGTTGAAGAATAGAATGACATGCTGTATTAAATATTTATTTATATCGTGTTAAAGTTAAAGGATTCTGATGTACAGTCCCATACTCCATACTGTATGACAAAGACTCCGTCCTACCGAAACAGTTTCTTGACAATCGTCACACTGTACTGGTGGTTTGCCATTGCATTCCCAGAAGTATTTCGGACAGGAATTTGTACTTTATACAGGATGCCGGTGATGGCTCGCCTACTCTTAGTGAAGGACACCGTGGCGTGGGGTCTACCAACTAACGCCAGAAGACGGGATTCCCGTTTAACGTCGATCCTGGAAATGATGATTCACACTGCCTATGAATTACCACGATGCCACTTTATAGCTTGGTTGCGATTCGAACCCAGGGTAGACAGCTTGGAGCCGAGTTTGTGTACCTGCCTGCCTTTGTTTAAGAATTAAGCGATTTAAATCAAAACAACGGACCGAATTTACTAAGATCGTTTAGGGAGCGTCTGGTCAACACACGTCTAACCCTTAAACACTGACAAAAACATTGTTGTACACGCACAGAAAAACACACGCCAAACACACGCGAATGGTATAAAATAATATAATATAATATAATAATATAATATTATAGTATAATGGTCCAAATATACTGGTCTGCGAGCTAAAGACTGGTGGTACCACCAATCGTAAGGTCGTGCAACCAGTCGGGACAGGTCGTGACTTGTCGCACTACCGATCGTGAGGTTGAACGGCAGGTGGCACCACCAATCGTCAGGTGGCAGGACCAGTAGCACGACCAATCGTGCGACTACTTGACCCGCGATCATGCACGACTGGTGGTGCGTCCATGCGCGACTGGCGGTACGACCATGTAAGACCTGTCTGCGACCTCTTATGATTTGGAATCGCAGGTCAGAAGTTTTGAACATGACCATCGATATTGCTGTGACTGATTTTGCTCTGGCGATCACCCACGACCTCTGCGACCAGTCGCGCGCTCTTTCTACGATTTTCCCGCGATTAACAAAATTTTCGGTCGCAGCTAGGCCGTAACATGGTCGCAGGCCCGGTGTGACTGGGGCTTTACAAATCATCAAGTACTGCTGTGTCACCGCAACAGTGAAAGTTACGACTCAAGCCAGGTTGGTCAAGACGTGGCAGGATCAAATCCTGATGTGCAAGAGCTCTGCAAACGGCCGCAGCATTCAGATCATTGTCCAGCTGAAATGTGAATCTCCTTCTCAGTTTCAGATCTCCGATCTCCTACCCCCTTCTCAGACATAAAGCCTTGCATATCTTTCAATGTCATTGTTGGATTTGCAGTGACATCCCGAACAGGTTTCCTGCTTGCCCGGCTGCTCAGGTGGCATAAAAATGCTAAACTTTGTACGGGGTGAATACTTTTGCAGGCCATTGTAAACCTATTGTTACGTGGAAGGGGGTATCCATAGGTAGACTGTGGTAAGTGTAGTATGATCCATGTGTTTCGAGTAGCTGTTAAATTGCCATTTGAAAGGGACCTGTCAGGTTAAGTCGTTTGCTGCACATGACTCTGAGGAGGCAGCGGATGTAATTTAGAGACAGATTAGACCTTAATTTGTGGGCATGAACACCTCATCTGATAGGCAGGACTAGTAGGTGAGAACTTCTCATGAGAGAGACACACAATATGTCTAGCCATTGTGTGTCGGCCACGGTGGAATAATGTGTTGTGCAGACGGAAGTGTCATCTGCATTTATTTTTGTATTGGCAACGCCTCCATGGGCAGGACTATGAGAACAGAGGACTCCACCCAGGAGGAGGAGATTGGGAGTGACCTCGCTTGAGGAAGGAGGGAACATGAGAGCCATGGGGAAGAAGAGGAGGCCTCCTTCTTGGGAGATGAGATCACAAAAGCCTTGTGTGGAAGAAAGACAAGCAAAACTGATAACGAAGTTTTGGAGTGGACCAAGTGTGGCTTTGACTCTTCGGTTGACCCAAGCTGGGTTCATCCTGTGTTGGTGGAGTGTAGAGGAAGAGGATGGAGGGCACCCCGAGGAGGCCTTGCTTAAAGGACAAAGAGGTCCACAAGGCCTGGTTAAGGAGGTGAATCGTCACTGGCATTCCACAACAAAGGACAGTCTTCTTATTGCAAAATCACTGCCACTCCATTTATTTTTCAGGTTTCATGACCAGAAAAGAACACATTGTAATCGTCAGATTGAAACTGCCCCAAACCAATCCATCCCCGTTCACTTATCCCCAGAATTTCAGTTCTTGTCCTCTTCACCTCTCTCTTTATAACATCTAACTTTCCCTGATTAATTGACCTTACATTCCATGTTCCAATTTTGTGAACATTTGAGAAGCTCAGAGTTCGACTTCCAATTCTGGTGACCTCAGCTACTGGATTTACTATCAGGTTTGATCCAGTCCTGTCACAACGGCCATTCCTACTGATCAAAGCACTTTGCTCTTCCCTAGTAGCCATTTGGGTTCTTTAATACCTGGGTGGTTCATCTCTTAGATTTCTGATCATAATTGTTTGCTTGGCATGTACGGAAGTGGTTTGCCATTGCCTTCTTCCAGGCAGTGTCTATACTAGACGTGCGATCCTACCCATTGTTCTCCATAAGAGAAACCTCTGCCGAGCATCAAACCCATGCAGCCATTACTGGAAATATTTGCCAACTACTTGCATGGCCATCGATCATCTGCTCCCATGTCTTCACATAACCCTGACCGGGATGCTAAAATGGGGTAGTACACCTTGCCCAAGGGTGGTCCACTGGTTAACAATGTGTATATGTATGTATACTGTATATATGTATATATATGTATATATATTTATTTATTTATTTATTTATCATTCAATAACCTTACAAAGAATTAAGAGACAAATTTCATTGGAATCTCCTGTGATTAAGCCGAATCTATGGGCCTATCACTCTCCCATCACTGACGGGTCAGTCGTTTCTGTCTTCACACCTCCTTTCTGGTCTTGCACCCTCTGCTCTTTCTGTGCTTTGCCCCACTCTCCAGGTTTCTAGAGAAGCCATGCGGTCCACCATCAACACGCTTCTGGTGAAAATCCCAAAATGCAGAATCACTGTTGCAGAATCACACCTCAACTCTCCTCTCGGTCCTCTTTTTTTCCTGAATGTGGAATCAATTTCCATTCTCTACAATCCCATTTTTCCATCCATGACTGAAAAACCGCTGTTCACCACGATGTGTTTCTACTCCGTTAAACCCCTCCGACCCCCAAGTCCATCACCTTCTAAATTTCAAGTTTTTCCTTCCTGAGAGTTTGCTTCTGTATCCATGGTGTCCTTACTTTCTCTTCATTCCTCCCCACATCCCTCATGTGTCCAAGTCTCCTTCTGTTTTGTCCTTCAACTCTGCTGTTGGTATTTCCCCACTCTCTCTCCACTGTGTCCTTTGTTCTGTTGTGTCATGATCCATTCAGTGTTCTACCTCTTCAATGAGCCTTGATTTTGAATACAAATTCAGATCAAAGAAGCAGTTAATGACATTTTCTTTCTTGATAAGTGGCATTTCAGGCACTTGACTAAACGTACCAAGTAATTGAAACAGAACCCTGCAGTCAGGCATTATTTAACATCTTCAAGAGTTTTATGAGAATCTAATAATTATCATTGCACAGTATTGTACAAAGACTCACTTATAGTAGCTTTCAGAAAACCTACAGAAGAATCTGCCATTCTTTCCAAACTTCTCTCTCCCTCCAATATAATCATCATATTGATCATAAAAATTTATCCTAGACAAAACCTTCTCGTGGTATTCAACCGTTGAAGTAACCTGCTGCCAAACCCCTTGTTATATAACCATTGTTAAACACATCATTAAATTGCACCTCAACTTCTATGCACCAAAACACAATCTCATTAATCTCAAATGTATACGCTGGGTTTCTATGGCGTCTTTATTACAAAGATGCGGACACGCAGAGAGGATCAAGCACCATCTTTATTCCAGGAAAAACAGCCGTACACGGTACTGCATGTTCCACCTGGTTCAGTGTACTCAATATACGTTCCCTTCAGGAGCAAGAGGATTTGTTTTCAGAATTGGCATCGTTTTCAAACATGCAATATCCCCTCCCTCCAGTAGGGGGATCATGCAAAATTTGGTGGAGGTCAACCAAGATATTTTGGATTTCCTCAGAAACAGACATATAGATCCACTGACATTGCCATATTTTATTTGGATGATACTGGCATTTATCTGAAAATCAAGCAATTTATTTGTGGACATAACATAGGGAGCAAAAACCTATATGGAGATTACGTAACATGGTGTGGTCCTGAATTACCCCTGTAATTAATTTTTCGTCTCGACATTATTTTTGTCACATTTTGCAATGTCAATGTAATTTAGGATTTGAAGGTCACTAAAAGTAGACTCTACATTACAACATAATGAAATGCCTCGTTTATTTTCAGGGCAGCGATAATATTGCCTTATGATCGGGTTTACGGTCACTGTAATAGAAAAGCAGGAGTTGGGAGGGAGAAGTGGGGTAGACCCAGGTTTTCTACAAATAATACAGAAATCAACAACAGTATTTATGAGTATGAAAGGGATCTATAAACAGAAATATACAACCCAAGAAAAAAGTTTCGAATTTTTAACAGAAAAGTTAAATCAGTTCTATTATTTGGCTGGGAAAAAATTCCTCCGTGTGGGAGAATGCCATTATTGATCAATCCCCGAAAAAGGGGAAAATGGTCGGAAAATGTTTGTTGTTGTTGTCATCGTTCCATGGAAAGTAGTCAAAGTCATTCAACAGAAACTAAAATCCTTAATTTCTAGCTGTCACAAAAATATATTATGAATCCTCTCGCCAGATAAAGTGAGCAGGGAGGTAGAGGGAAAGACTGGGAGGGAAAGCATCATGGAGGAAATTAAAATGAAGAGGTGGAGATGGATTGGGCATGTACTACATATGGAAAACAACAACATTTCAAAAGGTGCAATATGCTGGACACCTGAAGGTCGAAGGAGAGTTAGATGACCTCTAGAGACATGGCAGCGGACAGCGGAAATGGAGCTGGGGGAGATAGGAACCACCTTATGGAAGCCTCTGAAGGAGATCCGATGCCTTAGGGGCCATTTATATAATATGAACGCACCAGGTTGGCAGGGGCAAAAATGAAAAATTAAAATTGAGAAATGCAAGAGATATGAGAGAAAGGAAGGCAAGGGAGTAGCAGGGGGGGGGGGGGGAGTACAAGTCTCTCAATGCCTCCCTCCATTCATGAATTTTTCACACCTTCACTAAATAACCTGCCAAATCTGTAACAATTATAACTTATACTCTCCAAGAAAGTAGGTCGTAGCCTGTGGCATTCCCTAGCCTTTCCTAGTTAAGAGGCAGAGGCCGAGGCACTTTGCTAATTAACATATTACATTTAATTAGGATAAAAGTTACTTTTTGGAGCATATTTTTATCCTCGTTGACAGTGATGGGTTCAAGTATCTTTTGCAGGTGGCTTCATTAATTTATGCATATGCAATGGGAGTGAGTTGCATCATCTCTCGGGTCGCAGCAATGTCACTGATGCACTGCTCTCTCCATTTCACTGGAGATTATGGAAATAATTAATGTAGGTTGGGAAGTGTGTGTGTCATCCTCACCCATCTGCCAGTATATAGGTTAGGACATACATCGTGTGTACCGTCCATCAGATGGATGTTAAAATGGTGCTGATACACAGTGACCTACCACTCATTTGGCAAGTTCAAAATGCAGTACAGGGGCAATAGTTAATAAACGATTTTGAGAATGAAAAATTGGAGAACAGAATATTGTGAAATTATATTTAGATAAACTGGGAGGGGAGGAAGCACATCGAGAGCAGAGGGTGCAAGACCAGGCAGGACGTGGGAGAAGATCGATAGACCACCGACCTGTCTGTGATTGGGAAGTGATAGGATTATAGACTCGGCTTCATCGCCAGAGATTCCAATGATCTTGAAGGCCTTGGTTTCCATGGTGTCAAGCTGAGGAATGTGTGAGGATGCCAGCACAAAGGGGAGAGCAATTCTCCATCAAGCTGCGGATGAAGGTCGTGTAGGTGTATAAGATTTCAGGTGTGCCAAGGAAGGACTTTGGACGACAAGGGATGCACAGTCGGCAACTTGCTTGGGAGGCCAAATTATACACGGTCTTTGCTCAATAAAGATCATCTTTGATAGTGAGACCCAACAGTTTGAGTGACTGAACTTCTTCAAGAGGATTGTTCAGAAAGTAAATAGGAGGATTTGCCAGATGGTCCTTTTGGAGAAAGATAGTGAGAGTGTGAGATTTGTCGGGATTGGACGACATATTCCAAGTGTTCGACCAGCTCGTGATTCTATCAAGGTCTGAAGAGAGGAAAGAAGCTGCAAGCTGCCTGTCTGAAGGATGAGGGGTGTGAAGGCAGAGAGTGGAATACAAAGAGATAAAGAGGATTTTCTACAAACTCAAGAGATTGTTGATGAAGATCAGAAATAAGACTGGGCCCAGAACACTGCCTTGGGTCACTCCAGCCTTGACGGGAAGAGGAGATGAAAGGATTCAGTTGGGAGTCACGCATTGGCTACGAGAGTAGAGGAAGTCAGTAACCCAAAAGTGGAGTACACCTTGGATGCCATAGGCAGAGTGTTTAGAGAGTAAGGTGAGATGCCAAACTGTAGCGAAAGCTCGATATATGTCTATAGAGACGGCGCTGATCTCATGCCTGACACTGGGGGCCTCCATCCATTGTTGCGTGAGTAGAAGCAGCATGTCCAAGGTGGAGTGACCTGGTCTGAATCCAAATGGGTCATCTGAGATGAGGTTGTTGGAGAAAAGGAAAGATTTCATATCAACTGTGATGATGGATTCCATAACCATGCTTGATGATTGCAAGTAAACTTCTAGATCTGTATTTAAAGGGTTCAGTTTTTGCACCTTGTTTATGTAATGCCACCTGTTTGATAACATCCAAGTAGATGGAAGATGACCTTGGGCAAATTATAGGGTGAAAAGAGCAGAAAGAGGATGTGCAACAGCAGGTGTTTAGGAAAAGTGAGCTGATGCTGTCCAGTGCAGTTGCAGAATCAGAGTCGAGGGTTGCCAGAACCTTCTTCACCTTCACCTTTTAATGCCTGGGAAGGGTGGGTACAGAGAGCAAGGGGTTGGGGACACAATATTTGGAAGCAAACACATAATTGAAGCATTCAGCCTTCTCATGAGCGGAGTCGGTTGTCGTGCAATTTGAAGTGAGGGAATGGATGGTAGGGGAGCGTACTCCAGAGACAGACTTAACAAGGCCCCACCAGGTTTTAGAATTTAGAGGGCAGAGACAAGTTTGAAAGTTCAATCTTGATGTTGGAGAGATGTTGTTTTCTGGCTCTCCTGAGAGTGAACAAACACATGACGTTGTGTCAGGACTTCATAACTAAAAGGTCACCATTACGTTCACCATAATAAAACGTTTTGTATCAGTTTTGGACTGTCCATACCTTCTGCCAGCATCAGATAATACAGACATATGTAAGGATTGCGTTCATGCTCTAACTTGTTGGACAAAACAGTATATATACAGACTGTAATATTGAATATCTTCATGGCATCTGTGACAAAGACACATGCTTCACAGCCAATCACGGCCACAGAAAAGCAATAGATGGCTGCCTCAACATAAATTATTGGAAATTTCACATAAGTTGAATTTACTGCTCAATAATGCATTTTTATGAAGTTGGCTATTTCCACAATAAATGGTCATTTTGACGGACCCTACTTTGAAGTGTATTCTTGACTGTATATGTTGGTCGAAGAATGCGAGCTAAATTCTTTTTGAGAGCACATGTAATAAAGTTATAATGGAAATAAAATCATCGCCGAGTAGTGCCTCGTTTCATTTGTGTGGGAGTGTATTGTATGAAAGAGTGTGATACAGAAAGCACTTTTTGTGTACTGTTGTATTGTACATCATTCATGTTCATGTCTCTCAGGTTGGCCGGCCCTGTTTGAAATCTGGGTGATAATAATTTTAGCTATTGTTGAACACTACGGTCAGTTCTTTCAATTCAGTTAGAGTTCAATCTAGTTCTCTTTCATAGTTTTTTTTGGAGAGACCGCAAAACTCACGTAATTGCTTTCCCATGTAACACATTGGACAGATCGTAGTGCCAAGATGCCCATGGAACTAGCGATTGTTTTGTGATGCTGGTAGTGGGTAAGCGAGGTCTGCTAAGAAACCGTGTTTCAATGGATTGTGCAGCGGTGCTCACCATGCTTACCGATTTTGGAATGACATGATATTACCCACGTAACAATTTGAGGGACAACACACTTACGAATTAGTAACATTTTATTCATTAGTATTTACACTCCCACACAAATGAAACGAGGCACTACTCGGCGATGATTTTATTTCCATTATAACTTTATTACATGTGCTCTCAAACAGAATTTAGCTCACATTCTTCGACCAACATATCCAGTCAAGAATACACTTCAAAGTAGGGTCCGTTAAAATGACCATTTATTGTGGAAATAGCCAGTTGTATTTATTCAATGTGAAGAGAGAGAATTAATCCTGATCAGATCTTTGGTAATTCTCAGAAATTGAAGTTTTGAGATGAAGCTTCCAATTAATAATGTATGATAGGGGACTTGCTCATTTCAATGTAAAAGGGTTAGCCATGCCATCTGAACCCTTTCCTCATGCCAACTAAACCCTTTACTCATGCCATCTAAACCATTACTCATGCCATCTAAACCCTTTACGCATGCCATCTAAACCATTACTCTCATGCCATCTAAACCCTTTACTCATGCCAACTGAACCCTTTACTCATGCCATCTAAACCATTACTCATGCCATCTAAACCCTTTACGCATGCCATCTAAACCATTTACTCTTGCCAACTGAACCCATGACTCATGCCATCTAAACCCTTTACTCATGCCATCTAAACCATTTACTCATGCCAACTGAACCCATGACTCATGCCATCTAAACCATTTACTCATGCCAACTGAACCCATGACTCATGCCATCTAAACCATTTACTCATGCCAACTGAATCCATGACTCGTGCCACCTGAACCCATGACTAATGCTATCTGAACCCATGACTCATGCCAACTGAACCCATGACTCAGGCCAACTGAACCCATGACTAATGCCAGCCATCTGAATCCATGACTCATACCAACTCATATAAATCTGACATACAATATTTTGTCTGTTATCTGATGTCCTTGTAATTTCTGTCTGATATACAGTATTGTATATACATAATTTACACACATATCTCGAGGATCACAAATATCCTTTCACAAATTTTGAGCTGTCTAGCCTAGGTTTGAATCTCCACCCAGGTATAAACTGTCATCCCGTGTTTCACATGCAGGGTGATACATCAAGGTGTGTGTCGTCCATCACATGGACGTTAAAACCGTGTCCTGTTTGCCAGCATTTGTTGGTGGACAATAAAATCCCACAGTATCTTCCACGAAAACGAGGCGAGTTATCGCAGGAATGCTGAACAAATTCAAAATCTCAGCATGAATGTGCAGAGCATAGCCGGGCCTTCGTAATAGTTATACTCTAATTCGGAATAATATACATTCAATAACAACAATGTCCTAGCAATTTATACGTAAGAGTCCAAAGACGTCAATTGGTGTCCTACATTTACAAACTCCACAATGCACCTTAGACTAATGCGAAAAGAGACCCATATTTATAACTTCAAACTCTCTGATTAAGTGAGATGAATTCCCACAGTGGACATCGTATATATATATATATATATATATATATATATATATATATATATATATATATATATATATAATTATATATATATATATATATATAAATATATATATATATATATATATATATATATATATATATATAAATAAATAAATATATATTATATATATATATATATATATATATATATATATATATATATATATATATATATACATATAAATATACGTATACACACACACACATATATATATATATATATATATATATATATATATATATATATATATATATATATATATATATATATATATACAGTCACGTGAAAAAGTAAGTACACCCCATATAAAGTTTTGACTTTTTCATCATATTTCAACATACAGCTATTTGATCTTCATTTCAACAATATTGACACATAAAGGTGATATAATAAAACAAATATGATGAAACATTTACATTTTGTGGTCCGTTGTATAATTAAAATAAACATAAATGCAAATTTCGCATGTGGAAAAAGTAAGTACACCCTTGGCTCTAATAGGTGGTATTGTCCCCTTTGGCAGAAACAATCTCAAGTAGGCGTTTCTTATAACTATCTACCAGTCTCTGACATCGACTGGGAGAAATTTTTGCCCACTCCTCCATGCAGAATTCTTTCAGCTGTGCGATGTTTGAGGGGTTTCTTGCATGCACAGCTCGTTTCAAATCCCCCCACACCATCTCGATCGGATTTAGATCCGGGCTTTGACTTGGCCATTCCAGAACCCTCCATTTCTTTCTTTTTGGCCATTCCTTGGTGGATTTACTGGTATGTTTAGGGTCATTGTCATGTTGCAAGGTCCACCCTCGGTTGAGATTCAACTTTCCGACAGATGGCCTCACATTATCCTCAAGCACCCTCTGGTACAATGAAGAATTCATAGTGGATTCAATGATTGTGAGCTGCCCCAGCCCTGATGCAGCAAAGCTGTCCCAAACAATAATATTTCCACCACCATGCTTTACAGTTGGTATCAGGGTCTTGTGGTCAAATGCTGTCTTTGGTTTTCGCCAAACATGTCTTCTGGTACTGTGGCCAAATAGCTCTACCTTTGACTCATCTGTCCAGAGCACATTGTTCCAGAAGTGCTGGTCTTTGCCGAGGTGTTCATTGGCAAACTTTAGTCTTTCCCTGATGTTCTTTCTGGACAGCAAAGGTTTCCTCCTGGCACACCTCCCACCATGTAGATCAAATGTGTGCAGCCTCTTTCTAATGGTAGACTCGTGCACCTTTGACATCAACAGTGGGAAGAGCTACCTGTAGTTCCCATGATGACATTCTGGGGTTCTTAGAGACTTCTTTCAGCATCTTGCGGTCTGCTCTCAGGCTGAACTTGCTGGGGCGGCCTGACCTGAACAAGTTGCAGTTGTTTGGAATCTTCTCCACTTGTAGATGATCTTCCAGACAGTTGAATGATTGATTTCAAATTGTTTGGAGATCTTTTTAAATCCCTTCCCAGACTCGTAGGCATCTTTAACCTTCTTTCTGAAGGCCTCAGAGAGCTCTTTTGATCTAGGCATGGTGACGCCACACACTTCAACTACAAAGAGCAAACCAAACTAAATGTCTGAGGTTTAATTAAGACAGGTTACTCCAAGATCCTCTCTAACGATGTTCTAATCATTTGCACCTGAGCTGGGTGCACCTGATTCTTATTTTATGTATTTGAAGTAGTGATAAATGCGAAGTTTGCAATGGACTACAAAATGTAAATGTTTCATGATATTTGTTATATAATATCACCTTTATCTATCAATATTGTTGAAATGATGATCAAATAGCTGTACGTTGAAATATGTTGAAAAAGTCAAAACTTTACATGGGGTGTACTTACTTTTTCACGTGACTGTATATGTATGTATATTGTTGTGGATATGAGAATGTTTTTTTTTTGTTGTTGTTGTAGTGTAAATTGTTGTAAAGATCACCCGTTGTAAATGTCATGACCCTTGTAAATACCTCTGTAGTGTAAAGGTCAAAGGGCGTCTCGGTAGTTATTCCATGAAACACCACATTGCAGGACCCGATAATACCCCTGTTCAGTAGTTTATTTCCTTATTATGTGTCTTAGGGTAAGGCTGTGTCTCCCATTAATTTAAATACTCCATTGCACAAGTGAAATAAGAGTAGATCCCCTTTCATTTCATTTCAATGGCCAACTGCATTTTGGGCGGTTTTCTTCAACCACCATTGGCCACGAGGCAGGGTTGGGGAAGAAAGGCGGGTCCCCACCTCGTCAGAGAGGGGAGGAGTGAGCCAGCCCCACTCGACCAACCATGAACAAGGGGTTTGGCTTGAGAGGGGCGGAGAGAGAACGTTTGGGGGAGGTTCGAAAAGGTTGAGGGGAGGGGCCTATATAACCGCGGTGGGACGCCCCCACAAGAGACAAGAGATGAGTCCAAGAGATGAGCTAAAAGGCTGAGCTGAGCGCGTAGAGAGGTCCATGACAAGAGCTGAGTTGTGTGGTTTTGGTCAGAGCTGAGTTTGGTCGTCAGGGGTGGTCAGTGGTTGGGTTGAGTGGTTGCGTTGTGTTGTCGGTGGAGAAAGAGTGGTTGGACCAAGAAAGAGAGAGGAGAGAACCCGTCACGCCAGACCCCCCACCAGCGCGTCGGCTCCACCAAGCGGCTCCGACCCGTGGGTCCCGCGCACACGACAGGCTCGGTGGCATCGGCGGCCGTCGAGGTCCAGCCCGATGTCCCGTGCGGGATCAAGCTCCAGCCAGCTCAGTGCCGTCCTCCCCCTCCAGCCACACACCTCCTTCCAGCCAATCCACTCTGCAATTCCCCGCGTGAGTCTGTGTCTTCGTTTGTTCTGTCCTGGGTAGTAAGTAAGCCTGTTAGATAAGCTAGTATTTTCCCTGTGTCTCTAAAAGCTTCTGTATATTATTTTATTATCTTTCCTTCTCCTTGGTTACTTTGAGCCTGTAAATAGTAATAAATAGTAATCGTATTTCAAACCTTTCTTTGCCTTCGTCTTCCTTTTCTTCACATCCGTGTCATCTTAGTCTTTTCCCGATTGAATAGCGGTGGGCGCGATATGGCCAACGTTTGGGTAAAATCGGGTTTAGTCAGGGAACAACTGTTCGGCCGCGGTTATAACCTCCGCTCGGTAAAAAATAACATCCTAATCCGCGGACCGCAACAAATTGGTGTCAGAAGTGTGGGATCGGACCCGAAGCGCGCTTAATGCACTCAAAATTACAAGCTGCTGGAAATTGTTTTGTTTTTAAAGAAAAACCCGAATTTTGAAATCGCGCCATGGCTGGTCAAGGCGACGGGATGCCGATGGGAAAGATAGACGGGGTAGAATCGACCCAGGACCTCGGGGGAAATGTATATGGAGGAGGTGGTTGAGGGGGTATCAGGCGCACAAAATGGCGCTATCGCGCACGAGGTTACGGGCACGCAAAATGGCGCCTCGCACATGGCCACGGCGACCGCGCCCGCGACCGTAGCAGCGCCGCTGGTGGATTCAAACCTTTTTTTCCTGCAAATGGGGGCCCTTATGGACAAAATGATAAACGGAATGAGGGCCGATAGGGAGGAAAGGGAGCAGAGGGACAGAGACCGCAAGTTGGGTGAAAGGGTCCCAGGGGTGCACGACGAGGTAACGCGGGTCGAGAAGCGCTGGTTGAGCGAAGCGGAGGAAAGCACGGGTACAATGACGGGGGTAGAAATCGCGACACGGTGTTTGGAAAAGCCGGCGACCGATGAGGTAGAGGGAATTTTATTAAAGCCAACGGTCGTCGAGGCGAGTAAAGAAAAAGTGGAAGTGGGCATTGAAATTGAAGAGACCGGGGACTTAGAAAAACCACTCGCGGCGGGAGGAAAAGATGGAATATGTACAAAGTCCCTACTCAAATCATGAGGATGTGCTCACTAACCAAATAAAGAGTTTGCAGGTGCACGTGGAGAAGGGAATCCCCCAGGTGAGTCGTGCTGTATATTGTGCGGGTAGATTTTGCAGGAGGATGTTTAACGACAAGAGAATTGTCGCGCGATTGGGATCAAGGAAGCACCCGGGCGTTGGTGAAGGGTCCCGTGTGAGTGGAAATGGCACGTGTGTGAAAAAAAAGTGTGCGTCGGCGAGTGGGTGTGTTATAAAGTGTGGGAGTGAAACCAAGTACGCGCGAGGAATGCACGTCGGGGTGTACGGAGTGTACGTGCGAGGGTGAGAGAGAACCGGAGAGTGAGTTGGGTGGTGGAGCGGGTGCGAGAATGCACGCTTGGAATGGTTGAGGGTGTGCGAGGAAGCACACCTGAGTTGGTGGTAGCGCGAGTGTGGGAGAGCCCATCGTGAGCGCGTTAGTGGGTGGATGCAAGAGTGCACGCCCATGGTGAGTGGTACGGAGTACGTACCAACGGAGAGTGCACAGGCCGGTGCGCGAGGTGTGTTAAGGGAGTGTGCGAACAGCGAGTGTGCGCGAGAGGTGTGGTGTGTAACAGGGAGTACGTTGGTGGAATGTACGGACGGCGTTGGAACGCGGGTTTGGTGAGGGTGAAAGGGGTAGCGTATGCGTCGTGAGCATGCAGGTGAAGCATCGACGGTAACCGGGTTAGCGGTTAGGGCGACGGATAGCCGATGCGAGCACTCGGGGCGCGGTGTGCTTTGTTGGATGCGAGGCCCGGCGCGGATCGATGCTGCGGTCGCTTCTCTTTGAAGCGTCGTTGCCGATTCGGGCTTGGCCCCGCCCTGCCACGGTCGAGTCCGGGCCTTGGCGGGCGAGGCGACCGGTACGGTTCAAGGGCCGGTAAGGTTCAAGGGCGAGTGGGAGGAAGCGGAACGGTGCCCCCCTCGTGGGGACGGGGTTCCGACCGAGGGAGATTGAGCCATCGGGCCCGGGACCGCAACGGTACCGCGCCGAGATGGTGCGTGGAATCTCGGGCCGACCAAACACCTCCCTTGAACCGAAAGCCGGACGGATTAAACCTGCAGGCGACCAAACCACCCGAATTAATTGCTCGGCTTTACAAAGCCGAGTTTAATGATGTCATGACGCACCGAGGCTAGGATATAGCGGACTGTGATGATGGTGATAGTGATAGTGATAGTGATTTGATACGAAATTTAGAAAAGTGAATAGGATTGGTAGAGTGATTGGAAATTTTGATTGGTTGGAATTTGGTAAGCAAAAATTATAGTAAGAGATGCCCCATGTGATGGGATGGCCAATCCACCATCCCTCACACGGGGGGCAAAGGGAGCACTAGTTTTATGGGGTGTATGGGCAGTGAAAACTAGCCCGGGTGGTTAGGATATATCGTGTGTAGGGATCTAGAGAGATGTTAAGATTAGTTAGTGACAATGACACCTGTAGTGGGGACGCAGGTAGATTAGTGTGGATGATAATGACGTGGTAGGCGCAATAGTTTAAAGGGACGACTGGGAAGCGCAAGTTTCAGAGGGGAGTAGTTAGATGAGATGATGCCGTGTGAGTGTTGGAGGTGTATTTAGAAGTGTATTGTGAAAAGTGTGTAAGGAACAGGTGTGATTGCACAGGTGTGCAACTGAACAGGTGGATGGAGCAGTGTATGAGGGAGTAGTGGTGATTGCATGTGGTGTTGACCAAATGGTCCAGGAGAGGAGGAGGGTGCAGGTGACACCAGGTATGATTGCACAGGTGTGCACCAACAGGTGTGTGGAATACATGGAGTGCGGAATATATGGAGTATTGGAATGGATGGTCGTGGAGTGAGTATGATGGAAACTATGGAGTGGAGTGGATGGTGCGAAGGTGTGAATGGGGGAAGAGTGGACCCCCATCACGAATACCCGGGGCGGGTAGTGTAAGTGTTAGGTAGAGGGTATAGGTAAATTGTGGTTGGATATTGGCATCTGTGGTGCGGGTGGAAGAATGATGTTTGGATGGGTGCATTAGTGTTGTGGAAATGGCTGGGCGTGTAGACTGTTAGTGTGTGTAGTTGGTTTGGGCAC
Organism: Myxine glutinosa; assembly: GCF_964187855.1. Classification (NCBI taxonomy): domain Eukaryota; kingdom Metazoa; phylum Chordata; class Myxini; order Myxiniformes; family Myxinidae; genus Myxine; species Myxine glutinosa. The sequence continues at coordinate 68,632,224 of NC_136267.1, forward strand.
TCCACCACTGTGAGGGTGTCGGCCAGGTGAGGCCGCAGGTGGGCTCTGGGATCCGGTAGTAGTTGTTGTGGATGGGGCCCGAGGATCCGGAGGACGGACCCGGGTAGCCCAGTGCCAGAGGGCACCGAGTGGGGTGACAGAGCCAGGAGGGGCCTTCCCCAGTTAGTTAGGTTAGGGTGAGGAGCTAGGTAAGCTCGGGTGGCAACTACAGTGGTGGAGGTGTGCAGGTGGGTAGACCTGCTGGGAGAGCTACACGTCACAGCCCAGAAATTGTGCAAGGGCACCGGGAGTTGAATCGGGGGAGTGAGACCCCAAATTGAGCAGCACCACAGTTTGGTCAATGGGAATTGGTTTTTAGAACCCATAGTGTAAGTTGGCCAATGGATTGGCAGGGAGGGGCCCCGGGTAGAGTAAAGTGTGTTAAAGTCATTTAGAAAGTAGTTAGGATGAAAATCTCCTCGCACCATCTGCATCCACTCACCTGAGATGACGTACCTCCACACCATGCCATGTTTAATTATTTTTACGTGCAAATGTTTTGGATTGTGAGACGCATCATGACGTGGGTGTGACATTGTGCTTTGTGTTCCATCTCTTCCTCCTTATGAGGATTGATGACGAATTGGGTGATGGCAAATTTTGGTTAGAGGGATTGTGGTGACGAATTTGATAAGGGAAATATGGGGAGACGTGACAGTAGCGACGAATTTGTAAATGTGTCGATTTTTGTACATATGGGGTAAGGGCAAGGGTAGTGTAGGTGACAGGGGGGGTGACGTACGGTAGGGACGAGCTTTCTCACTTCGCCCTCCATACGCATTTCGCCTTGCATTGCCTTGTTTGATGTGTACCCTTGTGACCTTACCCCTCGCTCATTTGTCTTCCCCCTTTTGTCTCCCACATGACCTGTGCGCCATTGGGCGCCGAGGGGAGCGTGCGTGAGTCCGCCATTGTGCGCCCGGAACTCCCAGAACCAGCTGTCTGCATCGATGCACCACATGATGGACCACATGTCTGTGGCCGAGCACCACTTATGGACCCCTTCGGTTGGGGCATGGCCCCTCTGCTGGAACCGGCCATGAGGGCCCGAAATTTTGCTGGCGGACCTTGGCCACAGGGCAACGATGCCCCACAGGTGAACCACAGTAGTCGGCCTGGTGGGCCATAAATAAATAAAAGGGACACGTTGGGTGCAAGTTTTAATACAAATAGGCCGCCAGCAAAGGAAAATGACAACAACTGGAAGAAATAATAATAGCCAGCAGAGGGAGCCGAAGAGCAAGAGATCACCTGCAGGGTTAGGGGTTGTTGATTTTATTTTTATTCATGAACATTGATGAACAGTGATGACTGCACCGATTGGTGCTTGGGGGTGTATTGGTGCGTTTTTGGGTGTTTTCATGGTGCGTCGATGCAGAGCAGACTGTCTCCCCCCCCCCAGAAAGAACAATTACAGGTCCTGGGTTACGTTTTGTAAATAAAAGTAGCGTCAATTGTAAATAATGCTCCCCACCATCAGTGTGTAGTTTGAAGACCATTCCGCAATTCGGTTAACTGTGGGCGTAAGTCTGTTAGGCAGGGTGCAATGGAGCAGCGGGACACATTTATTTATGTTTTAAAACTGTCGCACTCAGGGTCAGGTTAAAAGTATAGGGAACTACACCTACGTGTCACACTAAATTTAAGTTGTAGGCCCGGGAGGGGCCTAAGAGGAGGAGGGTGCAGTGTTGTGGATATGAGAATGGTTTTTTTTTTTTGTTGTAGTAGTGTAAATTGTTGTAAAGATCACCCTTTGTAAATGTCATGACCCTTGTAAATACCTCCGTAGTGTAAAGGTCAAAGGGCGTCTCGGTAGTTATTCCATGAAACACCACATTGCAGGACCCGATAATACCCCTGTTCAGTAGTTTATTTCCTTATTATGTGTCTTAGGGTAAGGCTGTGTCTCCCATTAATTTAAATACTCCATTGCACCAAGTGAAATAAGAGTAGATCCCCTTTCATTTCATTTCAATGGCCAACTGCATTTTGGGCGGTTTTCTTCAACCACCATTGGCCACGAGGCAGGGTTGGGGAAGAAAGGCGGGTCCCCACCTCGTCAGAGAGGGGAGGAGTGAGCCAGCCCCACTCGACCAACCATGAACAAGGGGTTTGGCTTGAGAGGGCGGAGAGAGAACGTTTGGGGGAGGTTCAAAAAGGTGGAGGGGAGGGGCCTATATAACCCGCGGCGGGACGCCCCCACAAGAGACAAGAGATGAGTCCAAGAGATGAGCTAAAAGGCTGAGCTGAGCGCATAGAGAGGTCCATGACAAGAGCTGAGTTGTGTGGTTTTGGTCAGAGCTGAGTTGGTCGTCAGGGGTGGTCAGTGGTTGGGTTGAGTGGTTGCGTTGAGTTGTCGGTGGAGAAAGAGTGGTTGGACCAAGAAAGAGAGAGGAGAGAACCCGTCACGCCAGACCCCCCACCAGCGCATCGGCTCCACCAAGCGGCTCTGACCCGTGGTCCCGCGCACACGACAGGCTCGGTGGCATCGGCGGCCGTCGAGGTCCAGCCCAACGTCCCGTGCGGGATCAAGCTCCAGCCAGCTCCGTGTCGTCCTCCCCCTCCAGCCACACACCTCCTTCCAGCCAATCCACTCTGCAATTCCCCACGTGAGTCTGTGTCTTCGTTTGTTCTGTCCTGGGTAGTAAGTAAGCCTGTTAGATAAGCTAGTATTTTCCCTGTGTCTCTAAAAGCTTCTGTATATTATTTTATTATCTTTCCTTCTCCTTGGTTACTTTGAGCCTGTAAATAGTAATAAATAGTAATCGTATTTCAAACCTTTCTTTGCCTTCGTCTTCCTTTTCTTCCCATCCGTGTCGTCTTAGTCTTTTCCCGATTGAATAGCGGTGGCGCGATACGGCCAACGTTTGGGTAAATCGGGTTTAGTCAGGGAACAACTGTTCGGCCGCGGTTATACCTCCGCTCGGTAAAAATAACATCCTAATCCGCGGACCGCAACAATATATATATATATATATATATATATATATATATATATATACATATATATATATATATATATATACAATTATACATATATATACATATACATATATATACATATACATATATATACATATACATATATATACATATACATATATATATATATATATATATATATATATATATATATATATAAAGAAAATTGTTGAAATTAAAAAATGTATTGGTATCCACATATTTATTTCTTTTGTTTGCAGTGGAAGAAAACAAAAAAAGCGGAAAAAATTACTAAATCTTACTAAAAAAAATTACTAAAAAATTACTAAAAGCTTATTCTGCACATAAATCATAAAATGGCACAAACAATATTATTGGCTCCTTTTAGAAGTTGTAAGAAATAATGAGATTTCAAGCAGGTGATTCTCCTTTACTCTGGAATTGAACTCACCTGTGGTGAGTTGCAGGTGCCTGAAATATAAAAAAATCCCTCATTCAACCAGTTTGAATGGAGAAAAGGAGTCATTCTGCTGTTTTGTGTCACTATGTGTACCACAATGAGCATGCAGAAGAGAAAGAAAACCAGAGAATTGTCTGAGGAGGTCAGACACAAGATTGTAGCCGAGCATGGACAATCTCAAGGCTACAAGTCCATCTCAAAAGACCTTGATGTACCTGTGTCCGCTGTACGCAATGTTATCAGGGAGTTTGAGGCCCATTGCACTGTAGCCAACCTCCCTGGACGTGGCCGCAAGAGAAAACTTGATCGAAGATTGCAATGAAGGATTGTTTGAATGGTGGAGAAAGCACCTCGATCAACTGCCAAACAGATTCAAGCTCACCTTCAGACACAAGGTACGACAGTTTCAACTCGCACCATCCGTTGCCAACTCAACGAAAGGGGTTCCATGCTAGGAGACCCAGGAGGACCGCACTGAGAAAACCCAAATGGAGTTTGCCAAAACGCACCTGAACAAGCCAAAATCCTTCTGGGAGAATGTCCTGTGGACAGATGAGACCAAATTAGATCTCTATGTTTACAGGAAAAAAAAAGAGAGAAAAATGACCACAGTGTGGTCACCAGCTGCGATGTGTAGATATGCGCTCCCAAATTCGACCAGTCATTAAATTATATGCATGCATTAGCGTCTTTTTGTCTTTCAGCTAAATTTATTCTGGTTTCTTCAAACAAATCGCGATTTTAGTCCACGATGTTCTTACCTCATACCAACACAGTCCGAGTGTATGCGCATGCGCTTTTCAATAATTACACCTAATTTGTGTCAAGTTCTGTGAAACGAGATTGATATAAAAACATTCATGTTGTCTTTGTTGCTAAATTTATTCTGGTTTCTTCAAACAAATCGCGATTTTAGTCCGCGATTTTCTTACCTCATACCAACGCGCACGTCCGAGTGTATGCGCATGCGCTATTCAAAAAGGCACCCCAACAATAAGAACAACAACGCGGTCCTCTCATAGAGCTGCTTGTCGCAGCTAAAAATGAAGCCTTCAAAGAAAAGAACACCTTCCATACAGTCAAACATGGAGGAGGTTCAGTGATGTTATGGGGTTGCTGTGCTGCCTCTGGCACAGGGTGCCTTGAATGTGTGCATGGCATCATTAAATCAAGAGATTACCAGGGCATTTTCGAGCGCAATGTTCAACCCAGTGTCAGAAAGTTGGGTCTCCGTCGGTGGTCATGGGTCTTGCAGCAGGACAATGACCCTAAACACACTTCAAAAAACACCAAGGAATGGTTCAAGACAAAACGCTGGACTGTTCTGAAGTGGCCAGCAATGAGTCCAGATCTAAATCCCATTGAGCACCTGTGGGGAGATCGGAAAACAGCAGTTGGGAGAAGGCATCCTTCAAATCTGGGAAAACTGGAGCAGTTTGCACAAGAAGAGTGGGCCAACCTGCCAGTAGAGAGGTGTGGGAAGCTCATTCATGGCTATAGGAAGCGATTGACTGCAGCTATTTTGTCGAAAGACTGTTCTACCAAATAATAAGTCTCGGGTGTCAATAATTTTGTCAATGCCATTTCTTTTTATTTTCTGATTTAAAAGGATATATTAAGTTCTGAATCAAAAACAAAGGTTCTGTAATATTAACAGTTAAATAAAGAATTGTGGAGACCAAATACTTTTGTCAATTTCAACTTATTTTTAGAGAAAATTTTTAGAGAGTTATTTGAAAAAACGTGGGTGTGTTTCAGGAGTTGGAATGGAGACCTACCAGGTATCAAAATATCCAACTCTGTTGGCGTGTGTGTTGTATAAAAGTGTGCTTCGGCCACACTTCTATTACCGTGCTGTGTTCTGATGACTTAGTTTAAATGGGATATTCCTGCATCTTGAGAGGATTGAGTAAAGAGCTGAGTTGTTGTAAATATTTTTTGAAGATGTCAGGATACTGCGGTAATGGATGCACATTTTTAATTTTAACAGAAAGTGAGCTGTAACCGATAGGATGCAGCAAGTTGTTTACCAGAGAGTAGCGGACATGTGGAATCGTTTTCCAGGAAAAACACTGAAAGAAAGTTGAGTTGATCAGTTTATCTGAAAAAATAAAAGAAATAACTAGAATTAGTCGAGCGACTCAATGGAGCCGGGGATCTTGTACGTGATCAAATATCGCCATCATCTGGCCAGAAAACAAGTTTAAATAAAACAAATAGCAGAATGAAGGATCATAACGTGTTCTACGGATAATACAAGATGAAACATTCATCCTCTACAATTGAGCACAGTAACCTTTGACAAGCAAGATAAGCATTAAAAACCCAAAACACCTCTAATGCATCTTGATGTCTATTTTTGTGGTGGAACGAATGGTGAAACTTACTCCCATGTCGAAATAATGGTTCAAAGCATTGTTTCAATTTAGGTTTAAAAGCATTTTCTCCAGTGAAAAGGATGTGGTCGGGCACCATGATTTGATCAGACCAAGCAGATGACTTTGCAGACCAAGCAGACGACTTTATTTAACGATTCAACTGATTTTTTAAATCAACAATACAAGAGCAACCATGGTCGTTATATCCATGGACCTTATCAAATGCCAGAAACTTCGATTCCAGATCCAAAATGATTCTCCCTTCAACTGAATTTGAAAGAATAATTTACTGAATTTCAATCCAGTTCTGCAATCCAGTTCTGTTCAACAAGGCAACAATGTGCAAAAAATAAATTCTGCCTCCTTGCAAATATGTACGTCCAACTACTAAATCTATACCATAAGAGAGCCGTTTGTCGGTGTGTCTGCATCGCCATTTTTGTTCTTTTCGGATTGCAGAACGGATCTTTGCCAAACTTTCAGAAGTTCACCAGTGAGTGTTGGGGAGTGTTTTAGGCAAAAACAGAAAAAAAATTGAATTTTTAAATAGCTTTGTTGTGCCTACCCTACTAATTACTACCCTACTAATACTACCCTACTAACCCTACCCTACTAATTGTAGCTATATAAAAGGTAATATTAAATTATCCCCGATTAGTGTGTGTCACAATTTTTGTCAGAGATGGCTGAACGGATCTTCGTCAAACATTAAGAGGTTCATCATTGAGTGCAGTTTTTTCAGTGAGTTGTTTTAGTTAAAAAATATTTTTTTGCCAAAAAACAAAAGTTCGTATTTTGGGGATTAAAAAAAACAAACAACCCTTTCTAGTTCCTGAGCCTTTGTAGGTATATAAAAGGTAATACAGTCAGACCCCACTATTCGCGGTTGATAAAATGCTACGTTTCTCTATTCACGGAAAAGTTTCCGCGAATGTGCAGTTTTTTTCTATTTTCGGCCGTGTTACGCGAAATCGCGGTTTTTCAGTGGCGCAAAAAAAAAAAAAATTCCACGAGCTGTTAGCTTGACACATTTGTAATACCGATCTTTCATCAGCCATGCATAAAACAACTGGACATACATAAGCAAAAAAAAAAAAAAAAAAAAAAACATCTGCGAGCTGCGAACATGACCTGCTTATACATTCACTGCTGTGTGATTTGCGTTTTCACGTCTTTTGCGGCCGCTAATTTTAGCCGGACTATAATCGAGAGCTTCGTGGGATGTTCCGCCAGCTTTAAAAACAAGTCAACCTCCGCGATTTATAGAATGCAAATGCTTCATTCCATCTATTACTATTTGCAATTTATGGTAAAGCATCATCAGAGATCTTAAACAATGAAAACGCTTCGTGGGATGTTCCATCACCATCAGCGATGAAAAAAAGTCAACCCCATGAATTATAGAATGCAAATGCTTCATTAAATCTATTATTGAAATTAGCATACAGGCTCAATACGGCATCATCCGATAACATTCCTCACAAAAAATGTCCTGGGTATTCACCCCTCCCGCAGCTACCCACGATGCTCGCATTCCTACATATACAGACTGTGTCCTCGATCTCAATCATTGTTCTCGTCCCGTTGCTTTGACCTGCATTTTTGACTCTTGCACTGCTCATCGTTCAATCATGGCTCCCAAGCGCAAGACCAGTGCCAGAGATGCATTGACTACCAATAGGAAGAATAAAGTGATGTGCCTGAGCCAGAAAGTGGAGCTGCTCGACTGGCTTTCGAGAGGAGAGAGTGCGGCCTCTGTGGGCAGGCATTACAGCATCAACGAGTCCACCATTCACTACATACGGTAGCAGGAGAAGGCGATTCGTGAGAGTATTTCAGTGAGCGCTGTATCAAGTACGAATGTGGTCATCCATGTATGGAATGTCCACATGGAAAGGATGGAGAAGACTCTCTGAATATTGATTGAGTACAACACCCAGACGAGGGACTTCATACTGAAAATCATGATGTTGAACCATTCCCTAAACCCACTCACCGAGGCCGAGTTGGAGGCCATTCCAAAGATTTGCGAGGAGGAAGTTGGCAGTGATGAGGAAGAGGTGCCGAGGTCCAACCTCACAGTCCAGTTCCTGGGCGTGGTGCTGCAGGACATGCGGGCGATTGTCGACAGTGTGCAAGACGCTGACCCAGTCGTGGAGAGGTACCTCAAGTTCAAGAGGGGCTTGGATGATGTGCTGCTCCCATACAAAGAGCTGCATCAAAATTTTGGACAAAGTGTCAGGCAGCTCCCCATCACACATTTATTCAGCCCTGCTCCCTCCACCTCAAGACTACCAACATCCTCTCCTGCTGCCATCTCAGCATCCTCACCAGCATTCTCACCAGCATCCTCACCAGCATTCTCACCAGCATCCTCACCAGCATCCTCACCAGCATCCTCACCAGCATCCTCACCAGCATCCTCACCAGCATCCTCACCAGCATTCTCACCAGCATTCTCACCAGCATTCTCACCAGCATTCTCACCAGCATTCTCACCAGCGTCCTCACCTTCTCCTACTTCTCCTGGCTCTCCCTTAGTGCACGGTTTTGCCACACCATCATTTGGGTCGCCCTCAAATTCGAGGATTCATGGGAGTTTAATTCACCATCATCATCATCGCCATCGCCATCGCCATCATCATAATCATTTGAAAGTTGTGCGAAATTGTCAAATAAAAAATTTAAACGGTACATGATGGTGTTGTGGTTTTTGTATTTGTACGCATTTTTTGTGAAACTGTAGTCATGTGTATTTGCGGTCGAAAAGACTCAGCAACCTATCCCCCATTTTTCCATTGAATCAATGCCCCGCTATTCGCGGTTTCGCAATTCGCGGGATTTTCCAGCGAATAGCGGGGTCCCACGGTATTAATATCCCCGATTAGTGTGCGTCTCTGTGTGTATGTGTGTGTGTGTGTGTGTGCCGCCATTTTTGTCCAAGATGGCTGAACGATTCTTCATCAAACTTTCACAGGTTCATCAGTGAGTGCTGGGGAGGATTTTAGGCACAAAATGTTTTTATATTTTAAAAAAAGTTCGTTTTTTTTATTTAAAAAAAATCCCTTTCTAGTGCCTGAGCCATTGTAGGTAAATAAAAAGTAATATTAAATTATGCCCGACTAGTGCGTGTATGTGAGTGTAATATCATATTATATAAATAATTTCCTTCGTGTGTGTAGAGATGTTTTTTAGGCACCCCCCCAAAAATAGAAAAAAAACCGAATTGATTTCTTCAAAATGCCAATAGGATTAGAACATCGCCGGGCAATGTCGGGTACCCCTCCTAGTGTTTATATATGTGCAAGTATTAAAATGTTTTCAAGTAATTTCCTCGTCGTGTTGACAGAATATCTCGGAGGGAGCACACTTGCCTTTGAGCAGTGTAGTCTTGGTTCTTTTTTTTGACCTGCCTACAAGCTGTCACCTTCATGTTTTACAGGCAGCGTTGCATCAATGTGTGTGCCGTCTGTTGAACGAGATGTGAAGCTGGGGACCCGTCTGCTAGCATTTGTTGCTGCTGGTGGATATTAAACATCCCACGGTGTCTTTTGTAAAGAGCAGGCGAATGTTGATGGCACCCTGGTTAAATTCCAAACTCCTGTGCTGACTGCTCCTGGAAGAGTATTAGGAAAAGCTCGGTGTATTAAAATGCTCAAGAAGCGGCTTTGGCAGTTCACTGCACTCTGGAAAGGGTATGGAATTAATCAATTTCATCCAATTCGCTTTTCAATTAAAAAAAAGGTTTTGTTTTTTTTTCCAAAATTTCAAAAAAATTTAAAGCACGGTTTCCTCATTTACAAGTGATGTAGTTCAAAAATTATGGAATTTAGAGACAAGGGCTAAGGCGAAATAGGACAAAATAAATGTTGTCACCAGGAGAGGGCGCCTGGAAATACAATTTTAGAAGCAAAGAAGGGAGGAAAAATGATACCCTGACATTGAATTCTTACTGGTCATTGCCAAAGGTCTAAGTTGTAAATTACATACCATTGTGATCATGGCTTTGTGTCAAACTGAACTCCACAGGGCAGCAGGAACTGAACTCTACAATTTGAATCCATTCTTGCAATGGCAGACATGAGCTTCGACAACTGAAATAGTGCACGGAATGTGCAGAATGTAAACTGAAGCATATCATCCATCATCACCTACGTGCAGCTGAGAGTCATCGGTGTTTGAGATGAGATGCACCTTTTGGCTGATGTACAGCATAACTTTTTTCTTCTTCTTCGATTTGGACAAGGCTGTGGAGATAACCGTTCACAATATTCCAAAGAGCCTTGAATTCATAGATTACCAACAACTTGAGAAATAATAATTTGAATCCAATCTATCTATCATACTAAAATGCACAATTTGGTGTCTGTCTGCCTGACGATTTTTTGACCGCGATAAATTCCGTTATTACTTATCCAACACTCAACCAAACTTGACAGCAGGACTAACGATCACACGATGGAGGTTGTAGTGACTTAATTTGTCCCCCTCCCCAAGGGGGTTTTCCGTCATAGACAAACACCATGTTAACGTGTATAAATAGTTTTCCGTGGGGAAAGTCTACCAGAAGTTAAAAAAATATTATAAACTACAAACACATACGATTACCCTCCCTTTTAAACAGTTGCTACTACTGTTTAATACTAAACTGAAAGGGAGCAAACCTGACATTCTTGAGCCCCGAGCCCAGATCTACTGTAAGTTATATACCCTAGAGAGGTTAGTGTCATGTATGCAGTGCAAATGTTCACCGTTGTATCCCTACACCGGGACCGGGTTGTATCCCTACGCCAGACCTCGGATGGCGCTGCTGTGAATCGGGCCTTGATCGGCAGAGTGAATAAACGCGTACGACAATTGATCGCAGTTTGTCGAGATACTTTACATGGCGACGAGGATAAACATCTAGATCATGACTTCTTTCGGCCATATCGATGAATTTGACCCTCATGAGGGGGATTTTGACACGTATTCTGAGCGGTTGTCTTTCTACTTCGAGGCGAACGGCATCACGACCGAAGGCCAGATGAAGGCCGTCTTCCTGTCCGTTTGCGGAGGTGAGACGTTCACACTCGTTAAAAACCATCGCGACATCGGTTGGGAGGAACCCGAGCTTGACCAGGTGAGCTCTGTTTCCGACAACTCAGAATCGTATGACCTGCTTCATATTGATTCTCACCATAGGCGGGACCCTCTTCTTGCCAATGTTGTTGTCAACAATCGACCATTGCAAATGGAGGTCGACACTGGTGCAGCCGTCTCGCTCATCAGCCATGCTGTTTTCACAAACCTGTGGAGTGATGCTGACCGACCCCATCTGAAACCTACTACCTATGGACTCTCCACCTATACAGGTGAGAAGATTGTTCCCTGCGGTACATGTGACGTCACGGTGGGCTACGATAACCGTAAGTTTCACCTACCCCTGATCGTCATTCCTGGAAAGGGCCCTTCCTTACTCGGCAGGAACTGGTTGAGCATAATTCGACTGAAGTGGGAAAGCATTCATCAACTCCGGCCAGCCAACGCTTCTCCTACCGCAGCATACACACTAAAAAATGTGCTGGATACGTACCCGGATGTCTTCAAGGATGAGCTTGGAACCTTGAAAGGACATACGGCTAAACTCAGGGTTGACCGGGATGCCAATCCTATATTTTGCAGGGCTCGCCCAGTCCCTTTCGCCCTGCGTGAGCGGATTGACAAGGAACTGGATCATCTTGAAAATCTGGGGATCATCGAGCAAATCCAGTATGCCGAATGGGCGGCGCCCATCATTCCGGTCATAAAATCGGACCAGTCCATCCGCATATGTGGAGATTATAAAATGACCGTGAACAGGTGTTCTTCATTGGATAAATATCCAATCCCGAGGATCGAAGACCTCTATGCTCGTCTCACGGGAGGCAAGACTTTTACGAAACTCGATCTCAAATCCGCCTATCTACAGCTCTGCTTGGACGAGAATTCGAAACAGTATCTTACCATCAACACGCATCGTGGGTTGTACAGGTACCACCGACTTAGTTTTGGAGTGAAATCTGCATCTGGAATTTATCAGCGTGTCATGGACAGTTTGTTTGCCGCCGAACGCAACGTCGTTTGTTACCAGGATGATATTCTGGTTACTGGTCGTACGGACGCGGAACATCTACAGAACCTGGAGAGAGTTCTGAAGAAGATTTCGGACTCCGGCCTACGTTTGCATCGAGACAAGTGCAAGTTTATGGTGCCATCAGTCACGTACCTGGGTCATACGATTGATGCCGAGGGTCTACACCCGACAGATGAGAAAGTCCGAGCTATCAAGGATGCTCCTTCTCCACGAGATGTGACCGAATTGAAGTCATACCTCGGTTTGCTTCAGTTCTATGGTCGTTACATCCCGAATGTGACCGACGTTTTGGGCCCCCTTTATCGGCTTTTGAGGAAAGGAGTCTCCTGGAGCTGGGGGTCTACTGAACAATCAGCATTCCAGACCTCTAAGGATCTGCTCAAATCGTCCAATGTTCTCGTTCATTTTGATCCAGAGAAGGATCTTGTGCTGACATGCGATGCCTGTCGGTATGGAGTGGGGAGTGTATTATCACACGTGATGCCTGATGGTACGGAAAGACCGGTTGCATTTGCATCCAGAACGTTGTCCCCGGCAGAGAAAAACTATTCCCAACTTGACAAGGAAGGATTGGGAATCGTTTTCGGCGTCGGCAAATTTCGCCAGTACCTTCTTGGACATCATTTCACGATTCGCACTGATCACAAGCCGCTGATCAGTCTGTTTGGTCCAACTAAGGCGACATCTGACACACTACCGCCCAGGATCATCCGCTGGTCCCTGTTTCTCGCTGCTTATGACTACACCATATGTTATAAGCCCGGTTCGTCTATCACAAATGCAGATGCCATGAGTCGGTTACCCCTTCCAGAATCCGTTGATGATTCGCCTACACCAGGATCCATTATCGCACTGATGGATCATCTGGAAGATTGTGCTGTCGATTCTGGCCAGATCCGCACTCATACTCGACGAGACCCCGTTCTGTCCAGAACTGTCCAGGCTGTACAGCTTGGATGGCATTTGCTACCTGAGGGTGACCCAGATTTTGCGGCTTTTAAAGCACGTAAAAACGAACTCAGCGTGGAAAATGGTTGCCTATTCTGGGGATGTCGTGTCGTGATCCCGAAAAATCTGCGTTCCAGGGTCATGGATGAAATCCATGACTGTCACCCCGGGATTGTGAAGATGAAGTCACTCGCCAGAAACTATGTGTGGTGGCCGAATCTTGATGCTGATATCGAACATCATGTTCGACATTGTTACCCCTGCCAGAGCACCCGGAATACACCTGCGAAAGCGCCACTGCATCCCTGGGAATGGCCCAGCGAACCGTGGCATCGCCTACATCTCGATTATGCCGGGCCTATTAACGGCAGCATGATTCTAATAATTACGGACTCGCACAAAAAATGAATTGATGCCTATGTGACGAGTGGTACTACGTCAGCCATTGTCATCGAAAGACTCAGACGCTGTTTCGCCACTCATGGTCTGCCCAGGATGATCGTGAGTGATAACGGTTCGTGTTTTTCCAGTACCGAGTTTGCCAAGTTCACACGTCGGAACGGCATCAAACATAAGTTTGTCAGCCCACATCACCAGGCTTCAAATGGCTTGGCCGAACGATCCGTGGGAATCATCAAATCCGGATTGCAGAAACTTCAGGAGGGACCCTGGAAACAAAGCTGTCTCGTCTCCTGTTCAAATACCGCATCACGCCACAATCAACAACCGGTGCAGCTCCATCTGAGTTATTGATGAAACGACACTTGAGATCGACACTTGACAATCTCAAACCAGACATATCATCAAATGTTTATCAGAGCCAGCTTAATCAAAAGTTGGTGCACGATAAGACGTCCAACAGTCGATGTATCAACATTGGAGATCCAGTGTTTGCCCGAAATATTGGTGCAGGTGCGACGTGGCTACCGGGGGATATCATCGAGAAGCCAGGTCCACTGTCCAGTGTGATTCGCCTGCAGGACGGCCGCGAAATTCGTCGAAATCAGGACCACATATTACCTACCGTCACTGTGAGTCGATGGAGCCTGTAGCATCGTCACAGTCAGGACAACAGTTCGACCCGCCACTGCCGGAGATCGTCGTGGCCGCTCCAGCCGGCTCGGATGCCCCGAAAACCTCTGCAAACGCTATACCCTTCGTGGAGACCAAAGGAATCACCTCGGACTCTGTATCCACTGGTACACCGCGACCCAAAGGAATCACCTCGGACTCTGTATCCACTGGTACACCGCGACGCTCAATGCGTGAGAGAAAAGCACCCGACCGGTTGAATCTTTGAAGATGTTTTTTTTTTCACGTTGACACATGTTCTATTTTCACGTATTTTCATTATTCTCAAAACCGTTTGCACACATATTTTCACATGTTTTGGAAATGTTGCTTTTGAAATGTCAATTCTGGAAATCTAGCACGTATTGCTCTTGGTAATTTTGGACTTAAAGGGGAGGATGTCATGTATGCAGTGCAAATGTTCACCGTTGTATCCCTACACCGGGACCGGGTTGTATCCCTACGCCAGACCTCGGATGGCGCTGCTGTGAATCGGGCCTTGATCGGCAGAGTGAATAAACGCGTACGACAATTGATCGCAGTTTGTCGAGATACTTTACAGATAGTAACTTGACCTTTCCTGTCGCTCCCATAGGGAGTGGGTGTACTAGTACTACAAGAAAGATGTTTGTCTGTGTCTGTTTCTCGCCATTGTTCTCAGAGATGGCCGAACGGATCTTTGTCAAATGTTCATTGGTTCATCAGTTAGTGTCGGAGAGTGTTTAGGCAAAAAAAAAGTTTGAAATTTTTGAAAAAAAATGTTCGTTTTTTTTGCAAAAAAAATTTAATCACTCTGTAGTGCCTAAGCTTTTGTAGCTATGTGAAAGTCATATTAAATAATCCCCGACCTCATTCCTTTGTAGGTGTAGGGAAGTGTTTAGGCCCCCACAAAAAAGAAAAAACAAATCAAAATGCCAACAAATATAAAAGAAAAAACAAAATGCCGAAAAAATATATATATAACATCACCGGGCAACGCCCCTGCTACATACAGTTCAACAGTACTACATACATACAGTCGTACTACATACAGTTCAACTTAATTACAAATTCAGCATTTGCGCAATGCTGAAACCATGACAAGAAAAATTGGAAACAGAAAAGGAAACGGATTTTTTGCATGGTTTGGCATGCTTCATTGCTTCAGTCTGACCCAAGGAAGAATTTCTTACCAGGAAAGCTTGTTATAAGTCCCACGTGATTACCAAGCACGGATCTATGGAAGCAGGCAAGTGAAGACTGCAGCTGCTGACATTTCTGAAAAAGAAACAGACAAGAGGAGAGTGTCCCCAATGAATCCATGTCAAACCTCACTCAAGGTTTAATTCCACCCGCCCCAACCTGGAAAATGTCATAGGAGCATAAGAACTTGTGCAAAATATTCCGGCCCATGGGACTAGTCACAGAACCATAACCTGCCTGTATACCACCAAAGATAAAAAATA
The DNA here is from genome assembly GCF_964187855.1 of Myxine glutinosa. Taxonomy (NCBI): domain Eukaryota; kingdom Metazoa; phylum Chordata; class Myxini; order Myxiniformes; family Myxinidae; genus Myxine; species Myxine glutinosa. The sequence goes on from NC_136267.1 coordinate 68,647,623, forward strand.
AAATCATCTCATGACTACATGCCCCACTTTACCAAATATGACGTAGCTCATGCAGAGGCTCCTACTTTCTTTGTTTAGCACTTTGGGACATGGAAGCAGCAAAATCACAACAAACAAATCCAGGATGTGAGAAATCTTAAATTTAAATCTTAAAATTTCATCAATTCATGTTAGTACCACACTGACAGGGCAATCTGTGATTATTATTGCTTGGCCCAGAGGGAGAGAGAGATTGCATGTATTGGTGATAACAAAAAATAAATATCAGGGAAAGTGGATCGTGAATTTTTTATTTTATTTAATCCCATTAAAACATTTTGAATTATATAATTATTGGCATACCTTCTCGAATATTTCAGTTTTGTTATTGCAAATACTTTCTGTTTGTGCTACGCATTGAAAATTGCTGAGTAGTATCTGGCAGTTTGGTATTAAATCTCTTTTGTAACTTTTAAGAATAACTTTCTTTAATGAAGATCCTAAATTAGAACAGCAACAATCTAATAAACAATGCAAAATTCCAGCGGCAACCTTTTTAGGTCACAGTATATGTGTTGAAGAGTAAATAAATAAAGCATTAACAAATCCATTATGTAAGTTGAAGTTCATGCTGTGTGTGTGTCAGCGGCCGCTTTCACTGCTCCTTTTGCTTTTATAGCCTGGGTTTGAATCCCTACCCAGTTATAAACAGTCATCATGGTGTTTTACAGGCTGGATGATTCATCAATGTGTGTGCTGTCCCACTGATGTACGTTAAACAAGGCGTCCCATCGCCGGTATTAGTTGGTGGATATCAAAGATCCCACGGTGTCCTTCGCGAAGAGTCGGCAGGTTATCGCCGGCATCCTGGTCAAATTACAAATTCCTGCCCTAACCTTAGACAAACCCCCAGCCAACGCCGCAATAATGTGAGACTTCAAATAAAGCATAATGTGATCTTTCACTGGCTATGACCCTTCAATGATGTAACGAAGAGGAGGTGAGGATGAGCCAATAAGGGGTTTCCCTGTCCTGTTTAAAAACAATTGCAGGAGCAGCTCGGACCCCTCAAAGAACCCCGATTCCCGATGCAGAACTGCCCCCCCCCCCTTCCTCCCTACACACTCTCTCATCGGCCTTGCGGGATACATGGAAGAATGCGGATGATTTGACCCCTCGACTTGCATTGGGACAACCACCACGAAGAGGCATCCCGGATAGTTGTCCAGGGTTGGGTTGTTCAGACCCGTGAATATTGTTCATACAAGATGGCAGAAGGGGAGCAAACACTCCACAATATTTGCAGATGTAATAAATAAATAGCCTTCAATTACCAATTATTTTGTATGAATTTTAAAAATAAACGTTGTCTGTGGTTTTCATACAAAAGCCTCCTCTTTGTATTCAGAAATAAACTATTTAATCACCAACTTCCTAATTTCAGACAAGTGGTTTGACATGATCCACAGTAAATGACAAGCTCTGTGATTAAATTCAGCTTCACACTGTAATAGCTCTAATAGGTTTGGCACCTTGTCTCGGTGTCCAACATTTCTACTCAATTAACATTCCTTTGTAACCAATTCCTGCAACATAAAATTGTCTTTCCAAATTATTCTAATTTCACTCTTCACTCAACTCATCTAACTTTATTGGAAATACTCCATCTCATATGATCTTCCCAACTTAATGCCTAATTTTAATAAGTTAGGTAAACAATCATGGTTCAGCTCTTTGTTGAACCATTGTTTTGTGAGTAAAGAAAGAAATTGTAAATTGTACGAAATGCAACTTTTGCATTTAGGCCAAAAAGTTCCATCTTGGTTTCGTCAGACCACAAACGTTTTTGCCACATGGCTTCATAATCTCTGGAGTGTTTTTTGCATACTGCAAATTAGACTCAAGGTGGCCTTTTTGAGTAATGGCTTCCTTTTTGCCACCCAATCCTACAGGCCAGACTTCTAGAGTGATTGGGATAATGTTGTCTGTCCACAAGTCTGGGCTGTACAAGAAGGAAGCCATTACTCAAAAAAGCCCACCTTGAGTCCCTTTGAAGTATGCAAATAAACACTCCAGATATTCTGAAGCTATGTAGCAAAAAAGTTTGTGGTCTGACGAGGCCAAGATATAATTTTTTGACGTTACGTTTGGCGCACACCCAATACAGCTCATCGCCCAAAGAACACCATCCCTACTGTGAAGCATGATGGCGGCAGCATCATGTTATGGGGATGTTTCTCATCAGCAGGGACTGGGGCACTTGCCAGGATAGAAGCGAAAATGGATGGAGCAAAATACGGAAAAACCCTCTAGAAAAACCTGCTGCTCTCTGCAAAAAAGCTGATTTGTGACGGAAGTTCACCTTCAGTATTTCACGACCCGAAGCACACAGATAAAGCTACACTGGAGTGGCTAAGGAATAAAAAGATCAATGTCATTGCGTGGCCCAGTCAGAGCCCCGACCTAAATCCAATCGAAAATCTGTGGCCTGACTTGAAGATTGCTGTCCACTAACGCTCCCCATGCAACTTGACTGAGCTTGAACAGTTTTGTACAGAAGAATGTGGAAATATTGCCCAATCAAGGTGTGCAATGTTGGTAGTTGGACACTTATCCAACCAAGATAATCTAGTTCTGTATTTAAAATTAATTTTCTGAAATTTGTAGAATTTGATTTTCACTTGGACGTTGTGGGTTACGATGTGTAAATAAAGGTGGAAAAAGTCTGATTTAATGCAATTTAAATCAAGGCTATAAGACAACAAAAGATGAAAAATTTGAAAGGGGGTGTAGACTTTCTTTCGGCACCCTATCTGGTTTATATTGTCAAGCAATTTCCCATCACGACTGCCTATTGATGAAATAAGAGCTATTTTGGAATCCCCTTCCACACACATTTATTGAAATTTGGTGTAAATATCTTGTGCTTTACACAATTTCACAATCACTTCACACAGGAGTTGACAGATGTTGCTGCTACAACTCAACAAACACCTCCCAGGATCGAACAAAAATACAAAAAAAAACTAGAACGCCACTCAGTAGAGCGCATACTCCCGCCGTGGGTTAGTTGGAATAATACGTTTTGTTTAACATCCCCTCTTCCCAAAACAATAAATTAAAAGGAAAGTAAGCCCGAACTGTCAGAGAATTAATTTTGATATATCTCGGAATTAGAGGAGAAAAACATCATTTAAGAATAAGAATAAAAGCTTTAATGCAGTAAAACAGAAAAAATCTTTCCCAAAAAAATTTCCAAAAAAAATTCCTGGATCCGGAATAATATCCTGAGCTTCACCAAAAACGAAAGAATTCTTCCTTATGCCAAGGGAAATCATCCCACCGACTTTCATCCAAATCCGTTCAGAACTTTTCCAGATATCTTGTTCACAAACACACGAACACACGAACACACGAACATACGAACACACACACACACACACACACACACACACACACACACACACACACACACACACACACACACACACACACACACACACACACGATCGAATGCGTTACTCCCTGGCGGGAGTAATAAACCTGAAAATCGCAGAGCCAGAACCAGAATTATTTATTTGGTGTGGGAAGCCCATGCGAGGTTTCTTCTTCTTCAGCCTCTCAACCCTGGGTGAATATGCGATCTTTTTTTTAAAAGTTCGAATTTTGCCAAATCTGTTTTATTAATTTGTTAATACACCTCAGCCATTGACAAATCTGGAACTAAGTCTTTATAAGTTCATCAAATACTGGGTACAGAAAGAGAGAATGACATTCGCTGAGCTAAATAGTAAATATTGATATCTCTTCTGAGGTAAAAAAAAAAAATAGTTTAAAGCATTATACGTATCAAACGATACATTTTATTAAACGGGGAAACATAATACATACTTTGGTGGTTTTAAAATGACAGAATATGTCTTTATTAGAAAAAGAAAAAAATGACCATTGAAGACGACGCTGCTAAAAAAATACACCGCTCCAACGCATAACCACGAGTTTAAACTACATTTACAACAAATATGAAAACTATTTTCATATCACAATGTTAAATATAGAATATATAGATGATAATGTTTAAAAAAATGAGCCCTGTCTTCCAATGGTAAAAAAAATCCTTCAAAAAATTCCTGGATCCGGAATAATATCCTGAGCTTCACCAAAAACTAATCAATTCTTCCTTATCCAAAGGGCAATCATCCCACCAACTTTCATCCAAATCCGTTCAGAACTTTTCCAGATATCTTGTTCACAAACACACGAACACACCCACACACACGGACACGAGTGAATGCATTACTCCCTGGCGGGAGTAATAATATAATAATAACTAGAAGGCCACTCAGTAGAGCGCATACTCCCGCCGTGGGTGGCCGCTGCTGAGCCCTATCTTCCAATGGTAAAAATCCTTCAAAAAATTTCTGGACCAGGAATAATATCCTGAGCTTCACCAAAAACTAATCAATTCTTCCTTATCCCAAGGGCAATCATCCCACCAACTTTCATCCAAATCCGTTCAGAACTTTTCCAGATATCTTGTTCACAAACACACGAACATACGAACACACATACGCACACACACACATACACACACACACGGACGGACACGCTCAAATGCATTACTCCCTAGCGGGAGTAATTAGAACGGCACTCAGTCGAGAGCATACCTCCGCCTGGTTGGCCATATCACTCAATGGTGAAGAATCACTTAAAAATCAAATAATTCTTATATCCGAATCCATATTCAGATCTTCACCAAAATCGAATCTATTTGTCCTTGTCAAACACCAAACCGATCCACCAAGTTTCGTCCAAATCCGTCAAAACGTTTTGAGATATCCTGCTATGTATAGTTTTTGGCCCAATCTCCCAATGGTGAAGAATCACTTTTAAAAATCTACTAGCCGGATCCGAATCCGGATCTTCACCAAAATTGAATCATTTCGTCCTTGTGACATACGCTACATATGTGCAAAATTTCGTCCGAATCCGTTCACAACTCTTTGAGATATTTTGTTCACAAACAAACAAACAAACAAGAAAACGTCATGCGTAGCACGATACTTACAAAATCCACCCTCCCCCAAAAGTTTTCCAATGATACATGATGGCCTATGTTGACCTTTTGGCCTATGGTGACCTCAAAAATACTTGGTGGTTGAATTCAGTAACCAGATATGCAAGTCCTCTTCAAATTTCACATCAATTAGATGAAAATTTAGGATTTTAGAAATGTGGCCTATGTTGACCTTCCGATGTTGACCTCAAATATACTAGGTGGTTGAATTCAGTGACGAGATATGCAAGTCCTCTTCAAATTTCAAGTCAATCGGATGAAAATTGAGAATTTTAGAAATTTGGCCTATGTTGACCATTTGGCCTATGTTGCCCTTTTGGCCTATGTTGACATCAAATATAGTTTGTGGTTGAATTCAGTGACCAGATATGCAAGTCCTCTTCAAATTTCAAGTCAATTGGATGAAAATTGAGGATTTTAGAAATTTGGCCTATGTTGACCTTTTGGCCTATGTTGACCTCAAAGGTACTTGGTGGTTGAATTCAGTGACCAGATGTGCAAGTCCTTTCCAAATTTCAAGTCAATTGGATGAAAATTGAGGATTTTAGAAATTTGGCCTATGTTGACCATTTGGCCTATGTTGACTTCAAAAATTCTTGGTGGTTGAATTCAATGACCAGATATGCAAGTGGTCTTCAAATTTCAAGTCAATCGGATGAAAATTGAGGATTTTAGAAATTTAGCAAAGTTGGTGACCTTTGGCCTATGTTGACCTTTTGACCTATTGACCCCAAAAACAATAGTCTTCTGGCATTTGACCAACCCTACCACTTGGTGAAGTTTGGTGAAGATCGGTTGAAAATTGTGACCTGTAGGCCGGTGACAAACTAACAGAGTCACAAACACAACCGACCAATATACTGTACTTGAAAAATCTTCGATTTTGCAAGTAACAAACAGACAGCCAAACAGACTAGAAATCGGTCAGAGACCGTGAACTTGCCGGAGAGTACTTTTTTTTCAGGGGTGTTGGTTAGAAGGGAATCGGATAATGTTTGACAGTTATTAGTTTAAAAAAACAATTTTTGACCTTGAGTTTGACCTTTCAAGGTCACTCAAGGTCAAAGGTCATGGTGCCAAATGAAATGTCGTATGTGACTTGCTATATGTCAGTAACAGTAAGTGTATGCATATCTCTTGTACTTTTAGAGTTATAGTGATTTGAAATATATTTTAAATGAAAACCCGACCCCCCTGATTTCACGTTTTGGGTGACCTTGAGCTTGACCTTGGGCCTAGAGAGTTAAAAATTGGGCACAGTCTATTCCAGGGCAAGGCAAGACGTAGTACTGCGCACAAACAGACAAACCAACCAACCAACACACTTGCCGGAATCTATTCTATATATTCCGGCAAGTAACAAACAGACGGGGGTGAAAACATAACCTCCATCCACCTTTGGTGGCGGAGGTAATAATAATAATAAATAAATAATTTTTATTTATTTATTTTTAGCAGGATCGAACAAAAAAAATTCGAACAAAAATATGAATGTTATAGTGTAGGCTGTTATGTCATTTCGTGTTTTTTTTTTGTTAAAAGCAAAATTCCACTTGATTCCTTGTCTTTGGGGTGTCACATGTTCGAAAAAATAGGTTGTTAATTTTTTTAAACGGATTAAGGGTGTCAAATCCAAGATGGCCGCCAAAATATATAAATTCCATTAAAACTGGTATTCTGAACACAGTATGAGGTCCAAATTAATGATAATACCCATAATTTCAATACCAAGGAGTTCAAAAACAATTAATTTCAATATGGCAGTCAAATTCAAAATGGTGGAAAAATCCAAGATGGCCGCCACTTTTTAAATAACCACAGTACAAAAACTTAATGTTCTTGATAACACAAATTGTGAATGATGAAATAGGTCCATTTTGGTGGTAATGCCCACATAAGTAATGCTAGGCCGTTGGGGAAACATGTTACTGATTCGTTGAAATCGGTGGATGCCAGCCATAGTGAGAAATAGTGAGAAAATCCAATATGGCTACCACTGTTTTACACAAAGGTCCACATTGCTATAACAATGATAGCGTAATGTAATTTCCTGTTTGACCATATTTAAATATTCCTGTCTCACAATCATCCGTTTTACCTTACAAGTCCTCGTGTTCATCTCCCACAATGTTCTGAGCTGATTGTTCATTGTTGCTACAGCCGTAGTTCAAACAGCTACAGACCTCTGTGCATGGGAGTTTATTGCTGCGGCAACTACAGGAGTTTCCTTTGCATCCTGATTTGCAGCCACATTTTACCAGCTTAGTCACGGCCTAAGGTGCTGGAGGGTTCAAACACATCACCGGGAGAAATCTATTTTCCTCTGACTTCCATCCGTAGTCAGTGGGAGAAGGAAGGGACGGTTGACTTTCGCATGCCTGCATCCATATCATTGCAATATAATGTGCTCGCAGAATGTGTGGTGTCAATGATCCAGAGGTTGGAGGCAGACTCTCTCCCTCGGCCTGTCGATTTGAGTACAAGAACCATCGTAGTGCATTTACTTTGGTGTGTGTTTTGGATCTGTACAACAAGCAAACGAACCTTTCCAGTTGGTCAATTGCGTTTGGAGAGGGTGTAGCAGCAGATTTTCCAAGTGAAGCAAGTGAATCCAGTATCATATCATCGCAGGACATGAACACCTTCATACACCAGTCCTTTGTCCTGCCGGCGAACCTGCCACACATATCTGATCCTGTGAAAGAATGAAACCCGAGAATAGCTGAGGCGCGGTTAACTCCTAACTTTTCAAAGATAGGTTTGACTGCAATTTTCCTATTCAGTTTTCCTTTTCCGGTAAGGAAATATGTCTCAGCAGGTAGCTGTGGATACATGTGGATCATCAGCAAGAAGACATCGGTATCTGGAGAGTCTATTACAAGTTCTACATCGCCGTTAACTGTTAGGGCATGGAGCAAGAGTAACGTATCCGCTTCTTCATGACCGTGTTTTACCAAGTCATCAGGCACACTTACATTGCCTTTTGTCTCAGTGCCGAAGGTTACCATGAACTTCTTCAATTTGTTGGCAGAGCTGTTGCTGTGATCCAGAGTCTTTGCAGCTAAATACTCTACAAGTTCTGCCTTGGTTTTGACACTTGAAAGGAAGTCCTTCAAGGAAATATTCTGGATCAGTGTACTATCTTGGATGTGATAGTAAGTCGAGTTTCCCTTTGTTCTCTTTTTTCTCATTTGCTCTTTCAGAGAACTTTCGACGTATCTGTCAAATACCAGTCTTACTTCGTCGTAGTTTTTTTTTTTTTTTTTTTTTTTTTTTTTTGTATACAAGATCGAGGCTCGTGAGAGAGCGAACATTAATCACACAGAAAGACAAACAGACACATAAAACAAATAACATCGGGAGCGGTAGACAAGATGGGGAGAGAGGGGGAAGGACACAAACACAACATTTGAGAGCAGGGACCGAGAGACATGGAGACATCGAGAGATCTGTGGGAGGGAGAGGGCTTTGGGGGGGAGGCATGTGAAGGGGGGGAGGCATGTGAAGGGGGGGAGGCATGTGAAGGGGGGGGGGGGTGGGAGAGGTATAAACATATGGACACTGCCAGGATTTCCAGGAAATAAGTTGGAATTTCAAACAAGGTGGATCTGGGGTGAATTAGTGGGGGTAGAAAAGATCAAGGTTATGGATGGGGGAAGATAAGAGATGGTGGTGAACAGCTGTTTTAAAGACCTGGAGGGAGGAGAGGGATTGAAGGGAGTGTGGGAGTTTGTTCCACAGGCGGGAGAAAAGAGGAATGAAAGAGTGAAGGTGAGCAGAGAGCCGAGATTTCGGCAGTTTAACCATCAGAGGGTTGCTGGCAGATCTTGTGCGACCTGTAGGAATATTTGGGGGACAGAGCACAGAGAGAGCTGGGGGAGCAAGGCCGGAGAGGAGTCGGTAGAAGACAGAAAGACCACCTACCTGCCTGCGGTGAGTGAGTGAAAGGCCCTCAGAGATAGCTTCATCGCGGGAGATTCCAATGATTTTGAAAGCTTTGGATTCAACAGCGTGAAGCCGAGCCAGGTGTGAGGCAGGAGCACCAGCCCATAGGGGAGAACAGTATTCCATTGAGCTGCGGATGAAAGCCTTGTATGTGGTGAGGAGCTCAGGTGTGCCGAGGAAGGACTTCGCACGACGGAGGATGCCCAGTCGGCGACTGGCTTTGGAGGCCAGCTTGGAAATGTGGTTTTCCCAAGAAAGATCATGGCAGATAGTGAGACCCAAAAGCTTGAGTGACAGAACTTCTTGGAGAGGATTGTTGAGAAAGTAGATGGGAGGGTTGTCCAGTCGATCTTTTCGGAGAGACATAGTAAGAGAGTGAGATTTGGCAGGATTGAAAGACATGTTCCACTTGTTTGACCAGTCTGTGATTTTGTCCAGGTCTTCAGAGAGTGAGGAGGCTGCAGACTGCCGATCTGAGGGAAGAGGAATGGAGCGGCAGAGAGTGGAGTCATCAGCAAAGAGATAGAGAGGATTTTCCAGAGAGTCAGAGAGATCATTGATAAAGACCAGAAAAAGCACAGGGCCCAGCACACTTCCTTGGGGAACTCCAGCCTGAACAGGAAGGGGAGATGAGAGAAATCCATTCAGGGCCACACGTTGACTACGACCAGAGAGGAAGTCCGCAAGCCATGCATGGAGATTTCCATGGATACCATAGGAGGAGAGTTTGGTGAGCAGAGCTGGGTGCCAGACCGTATCAAAGGCCCTTGATATGTCAAGGGAGACAGCTCTGATTTCCTGTTTGGCATTGAGGACCTCCATCCATTGTTGAGACAGCAGAAGCAGCATGTCCAGAGTAGAGTGACCTGGTCTGAAACCAAATTGATGATCAGAGATCAAGCCATTGGAGAAGAGGAAAGATTTCATATCCGAAGCAATGATGGATTCCATGACTTTGCTGATAATTGGGAGCAGGCTGATTGGTCTGTAGTTGCAAGGATCTGTTTTTGCACCTTTTTTGTGTAAAGCGGTAATGTTAGCTGATTTCCAGGATGCTGGTTCCACTTTGTTCCAGTTCCAGATGCTGGTTCCAGTTAGCTGCAATCCTGATAAGCTTTTCAAGAAATGACATGGCAAAATCACTGCATGTTTTCATTTTGTCTGTCTTGGAGATGGAGTTAACGAGGGCCATGCCATCTATGACTACAACTTAAAATTTCTCAGACATGTCGGACATGTCAGTTGAAGCCTCTTGCTCAGGCTGCGCTTCTTGTACTTCAGGCGCCTCGGCTTGGGGTGGTACTTCAGTTTGGGAGTTTTCACTCAATACTTGGTCGCCAGAAACACTCGGTATGGCATTAGATGGATCGCTTGTGGCTTCTGTTGGGCTAGGTTGCTCCTTGGTAACTAGTGCTTCAAGATGATGAAGGACCTTAGCCTTGTCATATGCTTGGAGAAGTGACCCATCCGAAGCGAAAAGGGCACGTGGAACAATTCCAAATTCATACTTCCCAATACAGTCCTTTAGATCAAGGTCTGGACGGCTTCTTGATGCTACTATAAACCTCTGTAGGAGTCCTCGTTCTTCTTTGACTTTAATGAGTTTGTCACCTGCTTTCACTTTCTTCACTGTGTTGGCACTTTTGAAAGTGCCTATGTTCTTTCTCTTCATTGGATCCCACACTGAAAGTTTTCCTTCTGTAAGGCGTTCTTTGACAAATGTCTGGAACAACTGTTGTCCGATGGCATCGCGGTCTACTATGTCCTTTGTTACCTTTTCATCAATTACTTTCTTGGTAAGAAGGTTACACAGGTCACTCTCATCGGTTACGAATGGGTCTCCATGAACAACAAATACCTCTGTCAATCTAGCGGAATTTCTCATTACTCGGGTGGACTTTCCCCCTGTGATCTCGTGGTGTTGGTCTCTGGTATCAGCACCTTCCATGCCATATTCTCTTTGAAACTCCTCTACTAGATTAGACAAGTCAGGTGCAATCAGGAAGAAACTGTCTAGAGCTCTCTCAATTTGGGTTATTCCAGTAATGCCTCCAATGAGCTTGAGTTTGCGGTTCTCCTGCTCAATTCCGTGATCTGGACCTATTGAAGTGAATGCAGCAATCCCCTTCGTCACACAGAAATTTCCTTTCAGGAGTTCTGCCCAGACATCTGGAAAAACTTGTTCTGTTTGCTGCATTGTTGACAGGTACAAAGGGAGCAAACGTGCGTAGTTCAGGTGGTCATGAGCAAAGAAGTACTTGATAAGAGCTTCAGTGCTTTCCATATGCAGCAGCAGGTCCCGTTGTCTGGTAGCTTTAATATACTGAAGGATAGTTTCATTTTGAATTTGACTGTCATATTGAAACTAATTGTTTTTGAACTCCTTGGTATTGGAATTATGGGTATTATCATTAATCTGGACTTCATACTGTGTTCAGAATACCAGTTTTAATGGAATTTATATATTTTGGCGGCCATCTTGGATTTGACACCCTTAATCCGTTTAAAAAAATTAACAACCTATTTTTTCGAACATGTGACACCCCAAAGACAAGGAATCAAGTGGAATTTTGCTTTTAACAAAAAAAAAAACACGACAGCCATTTTTAAGACATAGCAGCCTACACTATTAACCGAGAACCATCTTCATATAACAGCCAAGTTCCAAGATTAAAGGACTGAGGACTTAACTATTGTAAATTAGTAAACTTGTAATGATGTTTAATTGAAGTATGAACAATTAATACAGATACACATTTGTTAACCAGACTCGGTGGCGTAATGGTGAGAGCGTCGTCTTTACGTCTGGGAAGTCAGCAGTTCAAAGTTCAAACACTAGTTGAATCACATACGTTACTTCTTATATCCTGTCTTCCCATGGTACCGAACCGAATGATACTGAAGGAGCGGCTTCTCTGGCAAGGGCCCGGGGATCTGTGATCGTCGTGCTTGCCAGGGCGAGGCGTACCGGGTTAGGCAGCTGACGGAGGAACAGCTCCCGGAACAGGAATGCCGGAGAGTGCTCGCCGAGCAGTGAAAGCATGTAGTCCATTCGCTCGGAAGGGCGCGTGTCGCCGAGCTCAGGCAGTTCGAGCAGGCGCCGTGCGCGTTCCGCCGATGGGAGGGCGAAAGCATCGAGGAGAAGCTTCTTAATCGCGCCGTATTTGTCAGCGGCTGGCGGGCTTTCGAGGAGGCTCAGGGCGCGGGCCGCGGTAGCCGACCCGAGCGCAGCTACCACATGGTGGAAGCGGGTGTCGTCGGCCGTGATGCCTCGCAGGGCGAACAGGGACTCCGCCTGTGCGAACCAAACCGCCGCGTGAGCCTCCCAGAAGGTAGGCAGTTTAAGGGCGACTGCCGTGTCCATGTCGATAGGTCACCAATGAAGGAGCTGGGGCTCCCACGTCGATCGGAAGAATGGACGCGACAAAAAGCTGGAATTCATCTGAGTTGCTTTATTGAAATCAAACACTCAGGCACTCTGAAAACCCGTTTATCGGTCAGCAATATATATCTATTAACCCAGGGGGTTTGCCCAGGCCCGGCGCCAGGGGGCGTGGCCCAGCGTCCTGGCTGCGGCCTGGCAAGTTGAGGGCGAGCCTGCCCGGGCATGCCCGGGCATGCCCGGGCGTCCCGACCGAGGCCTGGCAAGTTGAGCGCGGGCCTGCCCGGGCGTCCTGGACGAGCCCGGCATGGTGATCGCTCCGCGTCCTTGATAGGTGCAAGGCGATTGTGAACACCCAGCGGCAGCCGCTACAATACCATGTTTCTGTCCATGCCCCGACCACGGTCTTAATCCACGTCCCTCTGTCCTATCTGCACTCTCCAACCATTCCCACATGAATGTCATCCCTCCTCACACAATCCTCCCATCTCATCAGTGGTTTTCGTCTTTTCCTCATGACTTGATCCCTCAACCTATCTCCTCTCTTTGCCATTCTCCCTTCCCCCATTTGCACCATGTGACCAGCCCACTTCAGCCGGAATTTCACCAATCTCCTCCCTCAGTTCATCCATTCTCCTTCTATCCACCCTCTTCCCTCTTGCCATCCTCCTGATGCAGTTGTTCTTTGAGACATGCAATTTACGTTGCTATGTCTACTTCAGTGCCGCCATCTTCCGACCATAAAGGCAGGCCGGCATTACACAAGACACCAGCACTTTCCCGTTCAATTCAACTTCCTTAATATTTTTCTCTTTGCCATCAATCACTCCACCCTCGTCCACACATCCATGCCCACTTGCATCCTCATCAACACTTCTGTCAGATACTCAAACGAGTCAAACCTATTCCCCTGCCAGATCTCCTTCCCCTCTAACCTGATATTAATTTCCTTTCTCCACATTGCCTCTATCTTCACCATTCCAGAATGCCTTCTTCCACTTCCCCAGGACTTCCTGCATTTTAAAGGTCCTTTTCAGGAAACTCATATAGTTATAGTTGCATCTCTGCTTGGACATTGTTATCATATTGATCTCCATAACCAATTTGGTTAAATCGAGTAGATGTGAGAATGGTCATTGAGATGCAGGTGATGTGTGTTAGATAGCATGTGAAGAGCATTATTTTCATGTATTCAGGTCCGTGCAGGTAATATGGTTCACCTGAGAGAGAAAATCTTTCTAAAAAGAAAAGTATTGTCGCGTTCCTGGCGATTAAAATCTTTACCAGGAAACAGATTAGCCGAGCACGCTTTAAATCCGGGCGTTCATCAAATATGGTAGACTTCGTACACGCGGGGAGGGGAGGGGGTAAGGAGGAGGGTGAGGATGCTGAAAATCACTTACCTCACGGATCCCGCCGGCAGTCTTCAACCTGCAAAAAGTAACTCAAACCAACCGGATTTAAAATGTACAAAAAATAAACAGGTTTATTTACGGAACCCGATAACAAGGAAACGCGACGGTAAATAAATGTCCTAAATGGAGCACTCCCAGAACAGACTTGAAAACACAGACGAAGGGATAAAAGAAACTGGAAAATAAAATACGTGTAATTATTGCACTTATCTCAACCAGCTCGTGGGATCTCGTCAGGGTCGCCAAACTCGAGCACGCAGTCTGGACGCGGCTCTGGTGTTGGTGGGAACCGCCCGGTCGTTGGCGCGAACCTCTCGCTCTGCGCTGCTAGGCCAGCGTACACTGCAGCGGCAAGCCTCGCGTCCCCGTGCGATCGCTCACGAGGTCCAGTACATGAACGCAGGGGAGGAGAATCGTCAGCGCTCCACCGTTTTTTCACCGTCCGTCGTCGTCCAACAAACAAGAGTCCAGGGTCAATGAGCAAGGGCCAAGAACGCAAGGGGCAATGTCCAGCGCAGGGAGAAACTCCAGAACAAGGGAGGGTCTAGTGCAAGAGGGATGGTCCAGAACAAAAGAGGAAAATGTCGGTCTCTCTCCACTTTTTATCAATCCCTCGTGACGCCCTCAGCCTCTCTCCACCGATCCCTGCCAGCCAACACCACAGGCTCCGTTCTCCACCAATGGCCGCGTCACTTCTCTCTCATGCCATCAGTCATTGGCCAATCAGTAAGTCGCTTCCTTCCACCAATCAGCGGGTCGCTTCTTGCTCCGCCCCTGGCCAATCACAAGTCCTTCCTTACTCTGGCCTTTGGTTGGCCAACTCCCGTCCATTAGTGAGTCCTTCTGGGCGTGGCTCTCAGCCTGCCTGAGCCATGTTTTATCGCCATGTTGGCACAATGCGTGGGCGCTTCCTGCCTGCACTTCCGGTGAGTTTTATTGTGGGGGGGAATTTAATATTATTATGTGTGGTGCTATTGGGCCTGCCCAGTGTCTATTGGTGTAGTGCCAAATAGGACAATGGATAAATCACAAGGTCTCACGCACAGGGGAAATCAGCATAATCCCTACGATAATTAGCACAATGCCATCCTCGTATGACCACAAATATACAAGCTTAAACCGACATCCGGGCTGTACAGGTCCTCTACTTATGACATGGGGTGATTCTTCATCTTCACGACAGTCGTAGCATGATACCTACAAAGATCTACCTGATCTATATATCAGTCTACCACAAAATTCATAACAGTATTTAATTAACAAATGTGAAATGATGCACAGCACACCATAAGAACATCAGTTGCCAATATCTAAAAGTACAGAGCATTGAGACCTACCATCAATATTAATAATCAATGATTAAGCCAATTACTTTGGTTGTTAATATTCTCGTGAATGGGGCCCACCTTGAACATTTGCGGGTCAATGCAGAATCATCAGTTGCAAGTCATATACATTTTAAAATACATAAGCATTGCAAAAAATTTAATGAAACATATCCAGCTACCATGAATCCTCACATTATGGATAAACAAACAGGTCATCATAAGGGACCAGCTAGCACTCACATCATAAGGGACCAGCTAGCACTCACATCATAAGGGACCAGCTAGCACTCACATCATAAGGGACCAGCTAGCACTCACATCATAAGGGACCAGCTAGCACTCACATCATAAGGGACCAGCTAGCACTCACATCATAAGGGACCAGCTAGCACTCACATCATAAGGGACCAGCTAGCACTCACATCATAAGGGACCAGCTAGCACTCACATCATAAGGGACCAGCTAGCACTCACATCATAAGGGACCAGCTAGCACTCACATCATAAGGGACCAGCTAGCACTCACATCATAAGGGACCAGGTAGCACTCACATCATAAGGGACCAGCTAGCACTCACATCATAAGGGACCAGCTAGCACTCACATCATAAGGGACCAGCTAGCATTCACATCATAAGGGACCAGCTAGCACTCACATCATAAGGGACCAGCTAGCATTCACATCACAAGGGACCAGCTAGCACTCACATCACAAGGGACCAGCTAGCACTCACATCATAAGGGACCAGCTAGCACTCACATCATAAGGGACCAGCTAGTACTCACATCATAGGGGACCAGCTAGTACTCACATCATAGGGGACCAGCTAGTACTCACATCATAGGGGCCCAGCTAGTACTCACATCATAGGGGACCAGCTAGTACTCACATCATAGGGGACCAGTTAGTACTCACATCATAAGGGACCAGCCAGCACTCACATCATAAGGGACCAGCTAGTACTCACATCATAGGGGACCAGCCAGCACTCACATCATAAGGGACCAGCCAGCACTCACATCATAAGGGACCAGCTAGCACTCACATCATAGGGGACCAGCTAGTACTCACATCATAGGGGACCAGCCAGCACTCACATCATAAGGGACCAGCCAGCACTCACATCATAGGGGACCAGCTAGTACTCACATCATAAGGGACCAGCCAGCACTCATCATAAGGGACCAGCTAGCACTCACATCATAGGGGACCAGCTAGTACTCACATCATAGGGGACCAGCCAGCACTCACATCATAGGGGACCAGCTAGTACTCACATCATAAGGGACCAGCCAGCACTCACATCATAAGGGACCAGCCAGCACTCACATCATAGGGGACCAGCTAGTACTCACATCATAAGGGACCAGCTAGCACTCACATCATAAGGGACCAGCTAGCACTCACATCATAAGGGACCAGCCAGCACTCACATCATAGGGGACCAGCTAGTACTCACATCATAAGGGACCAGCCAGCACTCACATCATAGGGGACCAGCTAGTACTCACATCATAGGGGACCAGCTAGCACTCACATCATAAGGGACCAGCCAGCACTCACATCATAGGGGACCAGCTTGTACTCACATCATAGGGGACCAGCTAGTACTCACATCATAAGGGACCAGCCAGCACTCACATCATAAGGGACCAGCTAGCACTCACATCATAAGGGACCAACCAGCACTCACATCATAGGGGACCAGCCAGCACTCACATCATAAGGGACCAGCCAGCACTCACATCATAGGGGACCAGCTAGCACTCACATCATAAGGGACCAGCCAGCACTCACATCATAGGGGACCAGCTAGTACTCACATCATAAGGGACCAGCCAGCACTCACATCATAGGGGACCAGCTAGTACTCACATCATAGGGGACCATCTAGCACTCACATCATAAGGGACCAGCCAGCACTCACATCATAGGGGACCAGCTAGTACTCACATCATAGGGGACCAGCTAGTACTCACATCATAAGGGACCAGCCAGCACTCACATCATAAGAGACCAGCTAGCACTCACACCATAAGGGACCAGCTAGTACTCACATCATAGGGGACCAGCTAGCACTCACATCATAAGGGACCAGCCAGGACTCACATCATAAGGGATCAGCCAGTACTCACATCATAGGGGACCAGCTAGCACTCACATCATAAGGGACCAGCCAGGACTCACATCATAAGGGACCAGCTAGCACTCACATCATAAGGGACCAGCTAGCACTCACATCATAAGGGACCAGCTAGCACTCACATCATAAGGGACCAGCTAGCACTCACATCATAAGGGACCAGCTAGCACTCACATCATAAGGGACCAGCTAGTACTGACATCATAGGGGACCAGCCAGCACTCACATCATAAGGGACCAGCTGGTACTCACATCATAGGGGACCAGCTAGTACTCGCATCATGAGGGACCAGCCAGCCCTCACATCATAGGGGACCAGCCAGCACTCACATTATAAGGGACCAGCTAGCACTCACATCATAAGGGACCAGCTAGCACTCGCATCATGAGGGACCAGCCAGCCCTCACATCATAGGGGACCAGCCAGCACTCACATTATAAGGGACCAGCTAGCACTCACATCATAATGGACCAGCTAGCACTCACACCATAAGGGACCAGCTAGCACTCACATCATAAGGGACCAGCCAGCACTCACATCATAAGAGACCAGCCAGCACTCACATCATAAGGGACCAGCTAGCACTCACATCATAAGGGACCAGCCAGCGCTCACATTATAAGGGACCAGCTAGCACTCACATCATAAGGGAGCAGCTAGCACTCACATCATAGGGGACCAGCTAGCACTCACATCATAATGGACCAGCTAGCACTCACACCATAAGGGACCAGCTAGCACTCACATCATAAGGGACCAGCTAGCACTCATATCATAAGGGACCAGCTAGCACTCACATCATAAGGGACCAGCTAGCACTCACATCACAAGGGACCAGCCAGCCCTCACATCATAAGGGACCAGCTAGCACTCACATCATAAGGGACCAGCTAGTACTCACATCATAATAGTCCAAGCCATTTAGCCCAAATATGGGGCCAGATAGGAAAAAACTGCAACACTACATATCAGTGCGAAATTGTATGCAGTAATATATACCAGATAACATATCAAAAGTCTAAAGCTCTAAAAATATGGGGTGTCTGGCAAAATCACTGGTACATGGACCCCCCTTTTCATCCTTTTGCGGTACGATTTGCTCACATTTTGCGATACATTCCGAGCACATGGTATATAATTATCTATCTATAATTCCAGTAATCTCTGTGTGTGTGTGTGTCTGTGTGTCTGTGTGTCTGTTTGTCTGTGACCGCTGTTTCTCGACAACCACGGGTCCGATATACTTGAAACTTGCCAGGTATATTGCTGGGGACCCGAGGATGTGCCTTTTCAAGGTTTCATATTAATCGGAGAAGTAGTTACCGAGCTATGGCGATTTCTTTACCAAACTCCGCAAGCCGTTCGCTTTGGACCAAACCATTTCATGTAAATAGAGGGGGGGGATTGTCACCGTACTCGCAAGCCGTTCGCTTTGGCTTTGCGAATGGACCAAACCATTTCATGTAAATAGAGGGGGGGGATTGTCACCGTACTCGCAAGCCGTTCGCTTTGGCTTTGCGAATGGACCAAACCATTTCATGTAAATAGAGGGGGGGGATATAATTTTAGATATATATATAGTACGGGCATGCCCTAGTACTTTTAATATCAGGAATTACAGCATGTTACAGCCCCAGTACGGCCCGTACGGAACAAAAAAATAAGCACGTAAACAAAATTCCCAATAGCTAAATACTGATCACTGATATGCAAATACATGAATCACTTGTCATGACTGTTTCAGAATTATGGCACATTTTGTTGATTAAAATCACAAACTCATAATAAAATCACATATAGAGAAACTAATAATACTGACTCATAAAATACTGTCGGAAGTCAAGGATTCGCTTAAAAGTAAAAAAAAATGTCCACAATTAACTAATTCAGCTGCATGTAACAGTCTATAACAACAGTCCACTACCTAATCATCATTTTCCTCGTCATAGTCGTCGCTGAAACTGTCCAGGACGGAGTTGGTGCAGCCAGATCCACGGCACTGACCACAAGCAGGAGAACACTCCAAGTTGTTCTTGCGGCATGTACACCGTGCGGAACCACAATCGGTCGAACAGTTGCACCGGATAACATTCAACAAATCCTGAGGTGCTGGAGGGAGGTCGGTCATAACAGGAACAACATTGCCGTCGCTCATTCTCCAGCCCCAATCCACTGGTTGTAGGCTGTTGTTTCCTTTCCACTGCTGTATTTGCAGATACACCCGTCTGCTGTGATATCTCGCTGCAGCAGATGTGGGCGGTAAGGTCTGTGGGAGTATCTTCGAAGTCTTGACTGCGACCTGTTCACAAAACCGCTTGTACCTGAGGGAATCCAAACTTTCATCAGGTTTACCCTTGTAGAGACACACGAGTGCTATCTCTCCTGCAGCCTCTACCACATCTGGTGATGCATCCTCAGCCAAGAACTGTTGGGATTGAGTTTGGAAGAGTGTGCTCATCATGAATTTCTTCAGTGACGCTCCTTTGCCAAGGCCGTACAGTCGAGACGTCGTGTCACATCCCAATACTGCGTGTATGAATAGGATGCTTTCACACACAGCTGCACCTAGCTGACGTTTCATGGACTTCACATTCCAGATGTGGTTTGGTTTTGTAGTGGATTTTGCCTGACTATACATAAACAAGTCGTGTGCTTCTAGGTTTGCGTAGAAGCAGAGTAGGACGATCAGATCTGTGTCTACTCCTATAAGGGCTGTGTTCCTCATGTTCGCCGAACTGACTGCGGTCTGGACGATTAGCAGGTCAGCATCTTCCTGGGAATGATGGGTCTGGCATCCAGAAAGCCGGAGGTATCTGCTCAACATGTTGATGAAGTTCTGTTTGTTGTTGAGGTTTCCCAGGAAGATGTCTTTCTTCATGGTCAACTTCATGTCATCAGTGAAAGTCACTTCTGGTCCACCTCTACCTGCTGCTCGCCTCTGGTGGGTCATGTGCTTGGTTGATTGACCAAGATATCCATCAAATATTACGATGGCCTTTCCGTACTTTCTTGTAACATAGTCACAGTGGAGCATGCAGATCTCTCGATATGTTGGTGAACCACGTGGCCATGGTATACGGTGCAGCAGACTTCCACCATCCAAGACATACTGGATTTCGCTGATTGACTCTATGGTACCTGGTTCAAGTTTAGACCAGATAGCATCTCCGAGTACGGACTTCTGGGCTTCACGTAGCATCAGCTTTTCATCAAACAGCGCAGGTGGATGAGGGCATAACTCAAAGCAAAACATCTCTTCCTTATCTTCAGCAGATTTTGAGATGATGATGAGACGCTGGAATAGCAGTTCTAGGTCTATCTGTACCTGGTCTTTACCAACTCGCACAGATGATCTGGCCTTCAGAAATGTGGTGGCTTGGTCTTTGCGCTTGAACGTGTAGTGGACAACTGACTGATTTGCCATGGAGTGCATGATCTTGTCTCCAATGAGCTTGGCATTGTCGACATCAACCTTACTGCCAGCGTTGACACCAGTCATTATGTTCCTGAGGGATGGATGACACTTGAAAGGATTTCTGTCAACTAGAGCGACCTGTAGTGTACTTGTATCTTGCATGTCGCGATGCTGCCTGGTTTTGCCCATCTCTTTGTTCTGTTCACCTGTGCTGTACTTCACTCCAGTGAGCTCTTGCATCGATCTGTTCGTCTCCGAACAAGCCGGCATGGACAAAAGCCACGTTAACCGTTGTTGCTCTGTCATTCCTCTTCCTCTTGTTAACCCCCCGCTGGTCTTCATACTTCTCATGAGTACTTGCTCAATCATCAGGTCTGAGGAAATTCCAGCCCAAGCTCTACTACTTCTTCGGGCGACATGGAAGCCCTGAGTAAACTTACGGTGCACATCTGGATAATCCTGGTCTAAGCTGTGCATTATTTGCAGGTAAATCCTGGCAGACTTAGCATAGAGTGAATGACCTGAGGCTGCTACATATGGTAACATATCAGATACAGCTTCGAGGTGCAGGGACCAGTTTCCCATACGCTCGGCTTTGATGAATTTTCTTAAGATCTTCACCATATCCATATACTGTAACCACAGTTTCGCTGTTTGGTCTTTGGTCAATGATTCTGTCTGTGTTTGAAAGACTTTGCTGATCTTGTCAAGGATTGGATCACTTGCTACATCGTTGGAAGATCGTGTGCCTTTCATCAACGCATCATACAGGGTCCTTGCTTTACTCACATCTGGATGAATCACATCATCATCGGCCAAGCCACTCATTGCATCTTCATCCCGAACTGGCAAGTCTTCTGCAGTTCTGTATTGTGTTCCTCCAAGAGGATCAGACAGGAGGAGTGCATTCAGGACAGCATCCAGGAGGATGTGTGCCCGTACAGCCCTGGAAATTGCTTTTCCTGTTAGGATGTGATCCACTGCATTTGGTGCGTATATGAGTTCTAGCAGCTCCTTCAACCCAGAACCACCCATGAGGTGCCCTATGCTGCCAAGGAAGCTCATTTCCATATGAAAGGCACCTAGCCTTACCACAATACGTCGCATGGGGCTTCCATCTGGCTCCGAGAGAATGATCGACAATGCCTTCCACCATAGTGGCTGATCAAAGGTGATGATGGTAGGTACATCATGTTGTTTAGCATGTTGCGCAATGTAGTTGAGAGTGGAGTAGATGCATGTAGTGTCGCTCGAGCTCAAATCAATCATTGGGAGAAACAGGACAGACGATTTTGAATGCTGGACACCACGATGTAAGAGTTGCATCATCCCGGACCATGCAGGTCTTGGTATCTTGAACAGCAGTGACGTCTTCCACAGTACATCAAGGTTGGCTGTGGGATCATGGGCTCTCATGATAGGCACGCTCCCATAAGTCAAGGTTGCAAGTGCCTGGTCGTCAGCTCTATGGTACTGTATCTGGATTCTTCCAGTTGTTTCTATGTCGCTGGCAGTGACCTGAGCTCTAGGAATCGGATGTCCTTGTGTTGTTCCAAGGGTAATCATGGCTATTATCCCCATGCCATGGAAGGTGTTGTGTCCGTCTAAGGTTCTAATGTTGTGGTCGACGTTGTCAGCTGCATATTGAACAAATTCTCCCTTGTGGTTGGGTATGTCCGTACCCTGGTATACAGCTGCATTTTGGTTGAAACGTGTGACTTCCTTGTATGAGCTGCAGTACCCATGTGCATGCAGTGAATCAATAAGGAAACGAGAGGCGAAATGGTGCTGCAGCTGCACCCCTAGTGCAATTTGCAGTGGAGCAATCAGGACACGTGGTCATGCAGCTTGCATTATAGCCTGACCAATTGAAGCTATCTTCAGCTCTACATCTTTTGCCTTCACGATCTTTCCAAGAAAAATCTTCAGAGTATCAGGAAGAAAGTTGAGGCTGGCGTCTTTGAACTCAAAGTCTTCCGATGTTGGGTATGTTTCATTCCCTGTTTCCACTTGCTTTATGTCATCCAGTATGAATTTAGCGGCAGCTTCCAGGATTATTTTCTTCTGAATCATAGGATCCTTAGACTGGTTTGCATGAAACTCCAAAAGTACACTGTCAGCTGTTTGCCTCATCGTTGCAACATTCGATTTGCCATTAACTGTTGTGACAATGACTCTGTCGCCAAAGTGTTCAATCAGTCTGTCTTTCATATATCTTTGAGAATAGGACTCGGCATTTGAGTCAGCAAGATACTCGGCCATTTTGTCCACCAGATCAGAGATTGTGTTTTGTTCGTCGTCATTTTCCTCAAGGAATTCAGTCACCTTTATAAATGCCTGACATCTGTCATCCAGAGCAGGACGACCGCCTTCGTGTGGTGATTTGTATCGTCTACCCAATTTCTGTTTCTTCTGTACTGTTTCATTTTGTACAAAATTCAGAGGGATCAGTTTCCCTGTCCGGAAATTTGAACTGCATACCTGGTGATACACGGCATCTGCCGCTGGAAGGTCACACACAATGAGCAGTCGAGCCCGAACAGTATCGGCCCATGCATCGTTCCTTGTTGAGCACTTTTGCAGAAGACTATCTTTACATTCTGTAAATGTGATAGAGTGGACATCTCCTTGTTGTTTCCTGTTATCAAAGTTCACCTTTGTACCACAGAAGAGGCAATCTGCTTTGAAGTTGAAGGCTTCCTCTGCTGATCGGAGCGATACACTTGGGCCTGGTCTGTGTGTATCTCTGATACTCTGTGCTACCTTTATTGGATTGCAGTATACACGTCGGCATTCTTGATGAACAACTTGACCTGGATCAGTCTGTATTGGGTCACTGCGCTGGTCACTAACAACATTAATAGTCCGACTTCCCTTTTCACGAAGTGTCACTACTGGATTATCGTTGTTTGTGGATTCATTGCAGAACACACACGAATTGGCCGCCATTCTTCAGGGTTGGATTACCTGCAAATATAGAAAAGTTGAATATACTATTACTGTATGTTATTGCCAATAGACCTAAACATACTAAATACATGTCATTGATGGGATTAAAAACTAAGATATATATGGTTCTGTAGGGGAAGTATTGGGGGAGACTCAAGACTCCAATGACCGGACACAGGTTTTACAAAAGGTCTGGTTTATTAACTGGTTATTCACTTCATTCCAATTACCAAATAATACCGCTTAATTCAATGGACCAGGTTAACTCTTTTCGCATGGTCCTTCTCGTTCGGCCGATGTTCCTCCGCCACTCCCGTCGGGCAGAGGGTCTGATGATGAGTCCTCGTCCGTTCCGTCGGTCAGAGCTTCTGCTCACCAGTCTCCTTGACTCAACGTTTGCTCTCGTTTATATGGACAAACTGGACTTAATCCCCTGTCCGCTGAACGTTAATCCTTTCTCTGCTAATGCCCCGAGGTCATGCATGCACCAAGTCCTGGCATCAGCTCGCTCCCCTCCTGCTGTGAGTTCCGTTTACCAAACGATAGGGGGGTGCTCCAGCCAGGGGCTGTGACCAGGTGGACAAGAGATTACCATGTTCGGGCACATTCCTGACACTCATTTACGAACTCGGCTTTCACAGAGTTTGCAGGTAAAATGTATCTGCTTCGTTACCAGTGTTAATTAATAAGTTACCAGTGCCAATTAATAAGTTACACTGAGTTACACTTCCACAATTCCCTCATCTTTTTGTTTTTGTTTATATTAACCATTAATCTAAACATCAATATAAGTAAACAATCAATCACTACAAGTAAACATCATTACAAGTATAAGTAAATAATCAATCACTTTGGTAATCAAATTCCCTTGGGCATACACCGTCATCCTGCAAGAATCACAAAACATTTCGTTGGTCATTGACTCCTTCCATATCGTTCAATCTATTGCATTTGCATCACAAATATATTTTCAAAACAACACTTCACCATCACCAAGATACAACAATTTCACTTCATTTTCAAGTTTTGTAAAGCAGCTGCACCATCTGGCAAAAACGTTTGCCTCCACACAAATGTTGACTTTGTTTGAAAGGAAGGGCTGATCACTTGTGTTTGAATCCTGGTATGAAACATTTTCTCCTAATGTCTTCATAGCTCCTGCACTACTTCGTGTAGGATTTCGCTGTTGTGGTAACATTGCGGAGTCATAGACTGACCCTGCTCTCCTTGTAGCATTCTTGCCACTTTTTGCTGTAAACCATAGTAATTCCTGAACAAGGCCTTCACCCAGTTGTAGTCGACTTGCCTCCTCCCTCATTGTGAGTGGGCAGCAAGTATTGGTGTGACGTTGAATGGCCAGCAAGATGTGGAACAGGGATGCCGGATGCATCCACAATGATGTTGGGACCATGGTGTTCAGGTCATTCATGGTCCTTACCAGGAGCAACCAGCAGAATCGTGCACAGCTGTTGTGACAAGGGCACAGCCGTTTTTTGCAGCTCCATGCTGGTTCCCCGGACGTTGGTGAAGTAATAACATATGTCCCCGCATTTCACAGAGGTTGCAGGTAAAATGTCGTTGTCCTGCAACTTCTGATGTGGTGAATGTTCGAAGCCTTCGAACAAGAGTAAGTGATCGCCTTTCTTTCATATGTTGCAGTGTGATCCAGGCAAATGGTCACATAAATTTCCTTGGTGAAGGTAAGCATTCATCTCCAAGTTACACGGGAGAATGTCTTCATCATTCTTTGAGAAAGAGGGTGTATGCCACGATTAACTTCATTTTTTAGCCACAAATTTTCTTTCTCGAACTTCTTCCCAATTCCGTTAGCAATCCCTCCAAAATGTGATCTCGTCTTATCCTTATGCTCAGTCACATCTGAATCTGCTTTCCACACACACTGAATCAGATAGGGTACATCTTACCATGAAATCAGCATAATCATGTATATCTTCCGACAGTTTCACATTCAACAATTTGTTGTTTTTCCTTAACACCAAAAGTTATATTCATTTATATGCGTCACACAAATAATATTCAATCAGGTATGTATTTTATTACTAAACTAAGAATAGCATCCACAATTGCTTTCAGGTTAATATAGTTCAAAAATTAACTCATGCAGGTATTTTAGCACTACTCTAAGAAAATAAATTGTATATGATTACAATCACAAACGGGAATACCTAATTCCCAACAACAATTTTCCCAAACCAACAAATTAAGCATAATGTATTATTACCATAATTCCTCTCCACTTTTTCTTTTCCCTCTTTTTTTCCCTAACAGTGTGTCACTCGTGGTGATATGAGTTCACTGATATTGTAATTGACACAACTCATAACATTGTCGTTATGCCATTATCTTAATTCTACTGTATTCACTATTCATTTGCAACATCACTTGATTCATTCTTTTAATCTCGGTATTATTCATATCATCATAACAATCTTTCTATTTTAGGTCCATATTTGTTTCTGTTCTCATCAACCTCCTACGGTTTATCAATTTGTTCCAAAACACTGCAACCAAAGGTTTTAACCAAAGCTCTACCAAACTATTTCCAATTTGAACTCAAAATGCTAATTAAACAACAATTCAAAGAATTAACTTCAATGGGTCAACAAACTCATTTTATAAACAGATCTAATTTTCCCATCCAATAATTTTCCTTGCCAAATGTCATATTGCAACACTTTAATAAACCTTCGAAAAATGTCTCCCAAATCAATAAAATGTCTATGTCTAAAATGTCTAAAATGTCTATAAAACCAAATCAATGTCTCCCAACTCTAATAAGTCTTTGTAATATCTCACTTCATTTACCCAGCATCGAAGAATTTATTTACTCTCCATTCCCATCTGTTAACCAGTGACTTTGTTTGAACTCCAAAACTTAATTTGATGAATCCCATGTGTACAGCTACCACTTATTGAAACCCCTACTTTTGTAGAAAATATCCAAGTAAGTGTTTTTTTACACCCCCTTAACTGTTGCTCATCCATTTCTATGCACCCAGTGAGTACTACTGACACCAGTATGCCAATATAGGTGTGCGAGATTAACAAATATGTTGCAGGTACACGTGACATCGCGTTCTGAGTATAAATAACGTAACAGCGCATTCATGGCTGCCCCTTGGTTTAAGATTCACAATGCATTCCATTTTAAAACTCACAATAGTTCCAACCAGCAAGATATTCTTTACTATTTTCCCATATCATCTATGCCTAATACACAACCATACATGCAGCACAATTTATATGCTGATAAAATTCAAGTTTATATATATATATAAATCCATGAGCAGAGTATTCTGAGAAGTCAGTGTAAGACCTCTCCCAAATTTGGATAATTTTGTACTCCCTCATTTCTTTTTATGAAGCTCATATCCATAAATAGATGTTATTCTCATATAAATTCTATCAAAAATGGAATCCCAAAATTACTCACAATTTTACTATTAATGATTGGCTGCTCATAACCCAGCACATCAAATCTTTATATTCCATCTCCCTTGACAAAAGAGATAATGTTCATAATCAAATTATATTTCTATTTTATTTTACGGATTCTCTGCATATTCAATCCCATCCACATAAAACTATCCATTTCCAGACAGGCACACTGTCGGTGTCAACAATCTTGTAAGATTGATACACAAAACAATAAAAAACACTAACATTGACACACAAAAATACACACACACATGCATTATGCGTATTTGTTTGCGTTGGAACTATTATTTACAGATCAAGATGGGTGTCAATTTTATTTCAATTTCATAAAATTTGTCCTTCAATTTTAGAAATGCTAATACACAAATGGACCAAAAAGTTTATTCTTAGAAAACCCCTATGATGTCACATTGAAATTACCCTTTCAGTTCCCACAATAATTTATCCAAATTTGACTACACACCCATTTGTATGTCAGTCGACCACTGACCTATCAATCATGCGGAACACTAGTCCGAAATTCCCACCTGATCATCATGTGACCCTTGTCACTTGGTTTCAAAAATTTGCAAAGCAATTGTTCCAACTTTGTAAATTTAAAATTGTGTGCCCAACATAAAAGATCCAATTTCGGCATGTGATCAATTAATTATTAATTTGTTAACAAGCAAAAAGAAAAAATGAATCATTCTTGCTCTGAAAACTTTTCAGACACAAGAATCATCGACAGTTATTCATGTTTGTCCAGTAATCGAATCTGTTGAGGCCAATCATCATTTGGGATTTGTAGCAATGAAGGCCTAATCATTGTCTGAGGTACCGGTAAGCACTGGTACCCTTGATCTTGGTTTGCCCCATGAACTTGTCTTCCTGTTGACATACGGACATCTTCTTCTCCAATGTCCCATCTTTCCACACTCGAAACACCGGTTTCTGTCGTTGCCTGATCTGTGCACCTGTGCACTTGTATTGCTGGGCTGCATCTCTACATCCCTGAGTTGCCACTGCAATCTCTCGTTATCTCCTGAAACACGAAAAAATTCTCTGTACCGTCCTTTTTGGGGAGACAACTGGAAATCAGATGGGACAACTGTCACTTTCATTCCTAATTTCGAGGGCAGTTGTGCATTTGTCTCCTCCACTGTATCCTGTATCCTTTTTATTTTAAGTTCTAGATCCGTTATCCGTTCTTGCTGTTCCCGTTGTCTGGATTCACCATCCCAAAGATGGAATGCAAGCCAGTCTACCGTTAGATTCTGTCTCTTCCTGGCTTTCAATCTTTGTTCCAATCTTTCCAATCGACTTCGCTCAAATGTACCATCTCTTGGAAACTCCTCATCATGTCCCTTTGTCCACAAATACCAATTATCGACCTGCCTTATAGCTTCGGCACCATAACGGTCGTACATATGATGTGTACAAGTACCTTTTTGTGGAATCTCTGGTTGTCCTTGTGTATTCTTGCAGGCTCCATTTCCCATTCTGCCTTTTATCAAAGTAGCGTTGGATGTGTTGTAGCTTGTTCCAGGTTCCTCTAAAGCTTCACTCGTACCTCCAGGAAGGATCTCTCCACCTGTTCACACGGTGATTTCCAGAGAGTCTCCCTCAGTTGTGGCTTTTGCACAATCCAATCTGACAGATCAGTATTTGCAGATGAGCCGGAGGGTCAGTATGAAATGGGTGAATCCTCAGGTGTCCGCTCTGTTGACGGGGAAATCACACAATGGTAACCGCACATATATATCTGTATATAAACTCACCACCTTGCTCAATTTTCCCAGGTTGTCTCCACATTGATAATATCTCGCAAAGATATCAAAGCTTCTTTCTTGAGACCGCATTTTCATCAATCAAACAATCAATATATTCAATTCAATTTATTCAGTTCAATTTATTCAGTTAAATTTATTCAATTAATTTCAATCAATTAGATTCAATCAATCAAGAATATCCAATCATATCATTCAACTTCTTCCATGATTGTCAAGAATATCCAATCATATCATTCAACTTCTTCCTGAGTGTGAAGAATATCCAATCATATCATTCAACTTTTATTTCACACGGTGATTATTTTTTTTGGAAATTTCACATTGGAGATCTCGCGAGATCTTGGAGACGGCGGCAGGGATTTTCGAAGCTCCACACGGTCTCCACGTTTTTCGAAGTTAAGTCTGTTCACAATTGTATTTTGTCGAAACTGTATTTATCTTTCGGTGTGTGAAGTTATTGTGTGCAACTTTGGTTGTTTCTCGGTGTTTATCTTTCATAAATTGATCGTCTGTTTGCCGTGTCGCGAGCAAGGCCTTGTACAGTGTGCACTGTACAACCTTGAGGCTTTGTTTTTCTCTCAGTGGTCCGTCGTTTGTGATCCAATAACTTTCGTTCTCTGTATTCCCAGTCTTTTCACCCATAGCCTACTTCCTTGTGTAAATCTCAACTCAAAAAAAAAAAAAAAAAAACATTTCCTTCTCTGTTCTCATTCGTTTATTCATTCTTATTCGTTCGTTCGTTCTTCGACCACGTGTTTCTCCCCCATTTCCCCAGATAGTTTTCACTCATTAACCTTCAATGTTTACACTTTCCCCTGAAGTTATGTATTCCGTCATATTTTATAACACCTTTTTCTTCTTCTTCTTTAAAAGGCTGCTTTCGACTTGCTCACCAAATCAATTCATCCCAAAAAAAATATCCATCTCCTATAGTGCCTTTTTTCTACATTCCCTAAACTCTCCTGCACTCCATCCTCCATCCAGCGTCCTTAAACGTATTTTTAACTCGAAGGTCACAAGAAACTCATTTTGCAATAAATGTTCGTTTCCCATAAATCGTACACTTTCAAAAATCCAATCTCACCCCTCCCCTCCAAATCTTCCCCATAACCCCTCCCCTCCAAATCTTCCCCATCACCCCTCCCCTCCAAATCTTCCCCATCACCCATCCCTTTCAAATCTCCCCCCTTGCCCCCTCCCTCCTAAACTACCCCCTCACCCCTCCCCGCCAAGACGCCCCCTCGCCCCTCCCCTCCTAGACTCCTGCCTCACCCCTCCCCTCCAAATCTCCCCCATATCCCATCCCTTTCAAATCCCTCCCCTTGTCCCTTCCCTCCCAAACTCCCCCCTCACCCCTCCCCTTCAAATCTCCCCCCCTCATTGCTTCTCAATTTCCCCCCTCTCACTCCCCCTCCTCAAAGCGTCCTCCCCGCTTCTTCCCCCTTCAAACTCTCACCTCCATCTCCCCCAACCTTCTGCCTCGCTCTTCCCCCTCCTCAAATAACACCTCATTGTGGCTCACCCAATCACCATCAAACCTTTTGTCCGCCCCATCCTTCCCTTTCTCCGAGCTATTCTGAAATCTCTGACACACCTTCAACAGCTCTCCCTACCTCTTCCACCTCTTCCACATCTTACCCTACCCCTCCTCCCCCCTGTTCTGTATCTGATGCTCCCCCTTCCTCTTCATTAACGGTATGGACCTCAAACATCCGGGGCCTTCGTTCAAACTTAACTGATCTCTCCATACAGGTTGCTTCTGTCAAACCAGACGTGATCTGCTTAACAGAAACTTTCCTCCTTTATGATGTCTCTGATTCCATAGTATCTCTCCCGGGCTACTCCCTCCTCCGGTATGATAGACCTGAGCCTCGTCCTGGAGGCGGGGTTGCTATCTTTATCAAAAACTCTCTTCCTCACTCGCCCTGCACTGCACTCTCTCCACATCACCCCCAGGAATACCTCTGGCTACGGCTTCCCCTTCGCTCCCACCTCTTGTTCATATGTGTGTTGTACCGTCCACCAAACAGTGATGACTCCATCTACATCTCGCTGTCTGATGATATGGACCAACTTCTATCTACTCATCCCAACTCTCTCTTCCTCATATGTGGTGATTTCAACTGTCATCATGCCAGTTGGCTGGGTGTGGGTACCTCTCTCACCAGCCATGGCTCCTCAGCAAAGGACTTCTGCGACTCACTGGGACTGACACAATCTGTCAATTTCCCGACCCGGATCTCAGTCAACGGAACATCTTCTCTTCTGGACTTGGTTATGACTAACTTCCCTGAAAATGTCTGCTGCTCTTCTTCTGCTCCGATCGGATCATCTGATCATGTCCTTGTTAAAGTGGACATCTCTCTGACCATCCTCAGGGAGCCTGCTCAGCGTCGACGAGTCTGGCATTTCACTCAGGCCAACTGGCACGGTCTTCAAGCAGCCATCAATCATCTGGACTGGTCTCCCATCTCTACCACCTCTGACATCAACTCATCCTGGGAATCCTTCCAAAGTAAATTGCTCTCTCTCATGCACAGATTTATCCCATCTCGTCTTCAGTTGTCATACCCTTCCTCCCGTCCATGGTACACGGAATCTTGTGGTGAGGCTGTTGCCCAGAAACAACTTGCCTTCGTCTCCTGGAAAGCAAATCCAACGGAAGGAAATCTCATTTCCTTTCACAAAGCCCGAAACAAGTGTGTGTCCACCCTCAGGAGAGCCAGGAAACAATATCTCTCCATTCTCAAGACCGAACTCTCTTATCTGTCTCCCTCTTCCAAATCCTGGTGGCGTCTGGTCAAATCCGTTTCTGGTGTTTGTTCCCCCTCCATCCCCTCCCTTACCTCAAACGGCTACACAGCTGACTCCGCACGTGAAAAAGCTGAATGCCTCAACTCTGTGTTTGCCTCTAAATCTTGTGTCCCAAACCCATCCCTCTCTGTACCCACCATACCCAGTCGTACCCTGCTGCTTCTGGACTCCGTGTCCTTTCCTCCTGACAAGGTGGAAAAGTTTCTGTCAACCCTCGACTCTGATTCTGCAACTGGACCCGACGGCATCAGCCCACGGGTCCTAAAATCCTGCTCTGCTGCTCTATCTCACCCTCTCTCTGTTCTCTTCACCCTCTCTTTTGCTCAAGGTCAACTGCCATCTGCTTGGAAATCAGCCAACATCACCGCTTTGCACAAAAAAGGTGCAAAAACAGATCCTAGCAACTACAGACCAATCAGCCTTCTCCCAATTATCAGCAAAGTCATGGAATCCATCATTGCTTCTGATATGAAATCTTTCCTCTTCTCCAATGGCTTGATCTCTGATCATCAATTTGGTTTCAGACCAGGTCACTCTACTCTGGACATGCTGCTTCTGCTGTCTCAACAATGGATGGAGGTCCTCAATGCCAAACAGGAAATTAGAGCTGTCTCCCTCGACATATCACGTGCCTTCGACACGGTCTGGCACCCCGCTCTGCTCACCAAACTCTCCTCCTTTGGTATCCATGGAAATCTCCACGCATGGCTGGCGGACTTCCTCTCTAGTCGTCGTCAACGTGTGGCCCTGAATGGGTTTCTCTCATCTCCTCTTCCTGTTCAGGCTGGAGTTCCCCAAGGCAGTGTTCTGGGCCCCGTGCTTTTTCTGGTCTTCATCAATGATCTCTCTGACTCTCTCGAAAATCCTCTCTATCTCTTTGCTGATGACTCCACTCTCTGCCGCTCCATTCCTCTTCCCTCAGATCGGCAGTCTGCTGCCTCCTCACTCTCTGAAGACCTGGACAAAATCACAGACTGGTCAAACAAGTGGAACATGTCTTTCAATCCTGACAAATCTCACACTCTTACTATGTCTCTCCGAAAAGATCGACTGGACAACCCTCCCATCTACTTTCTCAACAATCCTCTCCAAGAAGTTCTGTCGCTCAAGATTTTGGGTCTCACTATCTGCCATGATCTTTCTTGGGAAAACCACATTTCCAAGCTGGCCTCCAAAGCCAGTCGCCGACTGGGCATCCTCCGTCGTGCGAAGTCCTTCCTCGGCACACCTGAGCTCCTCACCACATACAAGGCTTTCATCCGCAGCTCAATGGAATACTGTTCTCCCCTATGGGCCGGTGCTCCTGCCTCACACCTAGCTCGGCTTCACGCTGTTGAAACCAAAGCTTTCAGAATTATTGGAATCTCCCGCAATGAAGCTATCTCTGAGGGCCTTTCACTCACTCACCGCAGGCAGGTAGGTGGTCTTTCTGTCTTCTACCGACTCCTCTCCGGCCTTGCACCCCCAGCTCTCTCTGTGCTCTGTCCCCCAAATATTCCTACAGGTCGCACAAGATCTGCCAGCAACCCTCTGATGGTTAAACTGCCGAAATCTCGGCTCTCCGCTCACCTTCACTCTTTCATTCCTCTTTTCTCCCGCCTCTGGAACAAACTCCCTCACTCCCTTCAATCCCACTCCTCCCTTCAGGTCTTTAAAACAGCTGTTCACCACCATCTCTTATCTTCCCCCATCCAAAACCTTGATCTTTTCTACCCCCGCTAATTCACCCCAGATCCACCTTGTTTGAAATTCCAACTTCTTTCCTGGAAGTCCTGGCAGTGTCCATATGTTTTATACCTCTCCCACTGCCCCCTTCCCACGCCCCCCCCCCCCCCAAAGCCCTCACCCTCTCTCAGATCTCTCGATGTCTCCATGTCTCTCGGTCCCTGCTCTCAAATGTTGTGTTTGTGTCCTTCCCCCTCTCTCCCCATCTTGTCTACCGCTCCCTATGTTATGTTTTATGTGTCGGTTTGTCTTTCTGTGTGATTAATGTTCGCTCTTTCACGAGCCTCGATCTTGTATACAAAAAAAAAAAAAAAAAAAAAAAAAAAAAACTTCTTCCTGAGTGTGAAGAATATCCAATCATATCATTCAACCTCTTCCTGAGTGTGAAGAATATCCAATCATATCATTCAACTTGTTCCTGAGTGTGAAGAATATCCAATCATATCATTCAACTTCTTCCATAAGTGTGAAGAATATCCAATCATATCATTCAACCTCTTCCTGAGTGTGAAGAATATCCAATCATATCATTCAACTTCTTCCTGAGTGTGAAGAATATCCAATCATATCATTCAACTTCTTCCATAAGTGTGAAGAATATCCAATCATATCATTCAACCTCTTCCTGAGTGTGAAGAATATCCAATCATATCATTCAACCTCTTCCTGAGTGTGAAGAATATCCAATCATATCATTCAACTTCTTCCATAAGTGTGAAGAATATCCAATCATATCATTCAACTTCTTCCATAAGTGTGAAGAATATCCAATCATATCATTCAACTTCTTCCTGAGTGTGAAGAATATCCAATCATATCATTCAACCTCTTCCTGAGTGTGAAGAATATCCAATCATATCATTCAACTTCTTCCTGAGTGTGAAGAATATCTAATCATATCATTCAACTTCTTCCATAAGTGTGAAGAATATCCAATCATATCATTCAACTTCTTCCTGAGTGTGAAGAATATCCAATCATATCATTCAACTTCTTCCATAAGTGTGAAGAATATCCAATCATATCATTCAACTTCTTCCTGAGTGTGAAGAATATCCAATCATATCATTCAACTTCTTCCTGAGTGTGAAGAATATCCAATCATATCATTCAACTTCTTCCATAAGTGTGAAGAATATCCAATCATATCATTCAACCTCTTCCTGAGTGTGAAGAATATCCAATCATATCATTCAACCTCTTCCTGAGTGTGAAGAATATCCAATCATATCATTCAACTTCTTCCATAAGTGTGAAGAATATCCAATCATATCATTCAACTTCTTCCATAAGTGTGAAGAATATCCAATCATATCATTCAACTTCTTCCTGAGTGTGAAGAATATCCAATCATATCATTCAACCTCTTCCTGAGTGTGAAGAATATCCAATCATATCATTCAACTTCTTCCTGAGTGTGAAGAATATCTAATCATATCATTCAACTTCTTCCATAAGTGTGAAGAATATCCAATCATATCATTCAACTTCTTCCTGAGTGTGAAGAATATCCAATCATATCATTCAACTTCTTCCATAAGTGTGAAGAATATCCAATCATATCATTCAACTTCTTCCTGAGTGTGAAGAATATCCAATCATATCATTCAACTTCTTCCTGAGTGTGAAGAATATCTAATCATATCATTCAACTTCTTCCTGAGTGTGAAGAATATCCAATCATATCATTCAACTTCTTCCATAAGTGTGAAGAATATCCAATCATATCATTCAACTTCTTCCTGAGTGTGAAGAATATCCAATCATATCATTCAACTTCTTCCATAAGTGTGAAGAATATCCAATCATATCATTCAACTTCTTCCTGAGTGTGAAGAATATCCAATCATATCATTCAACTTCTTCCATAAGTGTGAAGAATATCCAATCATATCATTCAACCTCTTCCTGAGTGTGAAGAATATCCAATCATATCATTCAACTTCTTCCATAAGTGTGAAGAATATCCAATCATATCATTCAACTTCTTCCTGAGTGTGAAGAATATCCAATCATATCATTCAACTTCTTCCATAAGTGTGAAGAATATCCAATCATATCATTCAACCTCTTCCTGAGTGTGAAGAATATCCAATCATATCATTCAACTTGTTCCATAAGTGTGAAGAATATCCAATCATATCATTCAACTTCTTCCTGAGTGTGAAGAATATCCAATCATATCCTTCAACCTCTTCCATAAGTGTGAAGAATATCCAATCATATCATTCAACCTCTTCCATGAGTGTGAAGAATATCCAAAAAACCCATATTTACAGATCGCTAGAGAAAAAAAAAACACGAATAATAGATAAAACCGTGTGTAAGACCTCTCCCAAATTTTGTCCGCTCATTCACTTTTCCTGATTCGCATCAAGGATCTCCATCATCAGACAGCGTACTTAATTCCGCATTTTAATGAGAATTCAACAGGATTTTACGACTCAAAGGAAAAAGAACGAGCAGACCTTTTGCAGGACGATCGTTACAAAAATCGTTACATATATTAAAGTATTTATAATGTCGACAAATCATATCTTAATTCTTACAAAATTTGGTTCTTTGAATAAATCACAGCACCGGGAGAACCAGCTCAAAAAAATGGATCTTTGTGTTTATTCAGCACCCTAGTAATTGGTTCTTTGTGTACTAATTACACAGCACCCAGGCCCCGCTCATATGGATCTTTGTGCAGCGCTGCACAGCACCTGAGCAAAAGGGGTTTCATCTACATTTTCCTTATCCGGTGTACCATCCGTGATATTTGTTTGCTCATTCACTATTCCTGATTCGTCATCAAGGATCTCCATCATCACACAGCGTACTTAATTCCGCATTTTAATGAGAATTCAACAGGAATTTACGACTCAAAGGAAAAAGAACGAGCAGACATTTTGCAGGACGATAACTGGAATTAGTCGTGAAAATATATCCAAAATACACAAAAATACACACCCACACAAATAAACAACATTTATTCCGTTTTACAGAACAAACATTTCCTCTATCATGACATGCATGTCTTCAAAATTATATGACCAAGAGAAAAAGTAAAATTAATTAAAAACTGCGGGCAGTGATGATCCGGGGACCATACCGCTCCATCCTGATTGGACGAGTGCGTGCTAGAGTCGTTAACAACGACAGTCCAGATCCGATTGTTCAAAATTTCAACTCAATCGATCGAAAAATGAACGCAGGGATGCATTTTAAAGGTGCAGTGGCACTAACTGAGTTGCCACGAATATGGCCACGAAATTGCCAATATGGCCAATATGACAGCCACAAAATATTTTCCTTAATCAATTGGCTCATAGCATAACCAATCTGCAAGTATTTCATCCGAAGATGTATCTCTGAGGACTTTTAATTAAATAAGTCATTTATAAATCAACGAGTTAATTTATTAAATGATTAATCAATAAATCAAAATTTTCCTTGACAGCCACATCACTTGGTCAGTGTCATGTCCAAATATCAGCTTCCTTACTCAAAAGGTGCCTGAGTTAATGTAATGTAATTACTGTAACTAGGGCATGCCCGTACTATATATATATCTAAAAGTATATCCCCCCCCCCCCCTCTATTTACATGCAATGGTTTGGTCCAAAGCTAACGGCTTGCGAGTACGGTGACAATCCCCCCCCTCTATTTACATGAAATGGTTTGGTCCAAAGCTAACGGCTAGCGGAGTTTGGTAAAGAAATCGCCATAGCGTGCACAAATGCGCAGGAAAGCGAAAGAATCGCAAATTAGTTTTAATTAGTTTTAAAACATAGTTTAACGCCAACATAGCGGCAACATAGTTTGCCAACGTGAAATAAATGAATACGCTCTCAAATGTGCCAAAAAAAAAAAAAAACGCTACCCATACGCTCTACCCCGCCCGTACGCCCGTAAACAAAAAAAACAACGCTCTTCGCTTCCGCCCTTCGCTCTGACTGAATTGGGAGAAATAATGCGCATAAGAAATCGAGAAATTATTATTTTCTCCGGAAGAAATCGAATTACGTACCGTAATGGCGCACGCGCTGGGCTCAGCATCAGCTCGCTCTCACATCGGCCACGCCTACGCAATAACGCGTTCTGTGATTGGATGCCGGAAGTGCAGTCCTCACTGTCCGGAAGGTCGTATATCGCAGTTACGATGAATCGCAAATTAGTTTTTATTAGTTTTAAAACATAGTTTAACGGCAACATAGTTTGCAAACGTGAAATAAATGAATACGCTCTCAAATGTGCCATCCGAGGCAGAGTGTGTCCGCCACGTTCGGCACACGCGATAGCTCGCTGCTCTCTGATTGGTTGAATCGTTTTTTGGACATAGCTCGGTAAGTAATTGTCCGATTAATATGAAACCTTGAAAAGGCACATCCTCGGGTCCCCAGCAATATACCTGGCAAGTTTCAAGTATATCGGACCGGTAGTTGTCGAGAAACAGCGGTCACAGACATACAAACAAACAAACAAACGTACAAACAAACATACACACAGAGATTAGTGGAATTATAGATAGATAAGATTACTGCAATTACTGTAATGATTACTGTAATTACTGTAATTACCGGAACTGTAATTACTGTAATTACCTCAGGTAATTACTGTAATGTAATTACTGTAATTTAATAAGAAATGTAATTAATTAAATAAGTACTTCATTAATCGCTAATAATTAAATAACTCGTGAATTCTTATCTGATTTACTTAACATTTGAGTGTCCCCAAAACGTTGGAGCAAAACGTTGCAACAACGAAAGTGAAACGTTGTAGCGACGTTGTGGAAACGTCAGCAAAACACAACATTTGAATGTTCCCAAAACGTTGGAGCAAAACGTTGCAACAACGAAAGTGAAACGTTGTAGCGACGTTGTGGAAACATCAGCAAAACACAACATTTGAATGTTCCCAAAACGTTGGAGCAAAACGTTGCAACAACGAAAGTGAAACGTTGTAGCGACGTTGTGGAAACGTCAGCAAAACACAACATTTGAATGTTCCCAAAACGTTGGAGCAAAACGTTGCAACAACGAAAGTGAAACGTTGTAGCGACGTTGTGGAAACATCAGCAAAACACAACATTTGAATGTTCCCAAAACGTTGGAGCAAAACGTTGCAACAACGAAAGTGAAACGTTGTAGCGACGTTGTGGAAACGTTAGCACAACCCAACATTTGAATGTTCCCAAAACGTTGGAGCAAAACGTTGCAACAACGAAAGTGAAACGTTGTAGCGACGTTGTGGAAACATCAGCAAAACACAACATTTGAATGTTCCCAAAACGTTGGAGCAAAACGTTGCAACAACGAAAGTGAAACGTTGTAGCGACGTTGTGGAAACGTTAGCACAACCCAACATTTGAATGTTCCCAAAACGTTGGAGCAAAACGTTGCAACAACGAAAGTGAAACGTTGTAGCGACATTGTGGAAACGTTAGCAAAACTCAACATTTGAATGTTCCCAAAACGTTGGAGCAAAACGTTGCAACAACGAAAGTGAAACGTTGTAGCGACGTTGTGGAAACATCAGCAAAACACATTTGAATGTTCCCACTTTATCCCATTAAAATCCCATTAAATCCCATTAAAATCCCATTAAAATCCTATTAAAATCCCATTAAAATCCCATTAAAATCCTATTTAAATCCCATTAAAATCCCATTAAAATCCTATTAAAATCCCATTAAAATCTTCAGACAAAACACTAGCAATATTATTCCTAGGACTAAAATTACCAGGACCATTATCAAACATTTATCAAAATATTAGGACCATCATCAAACCAATGAATGACTCAATCCTTTAACGACTACATCCAAACCCAGACATTTTGAGTTCCGTAACTTTAATACTTCAAATTTTCCATTCCTTCCCTTCCTGATCCTTCGATGTAGGGATGGGTTCTTTTTAGGATCA
This sequence comes from Myxine glutinosa, assembly GCF_964187855.1. NCBI lineage: Eukaryota > Metazoa > Chordata > Myxini > Myxiniformes > Myxinidae > Myxine > Myxine glutinosa. The sequence continues at coordinate 68,686,940 of NC_136267.1, forward strand.
TGTTGCATCGAGCATTATTTTCCAAAACAGTGTGAACATTAAACCACACCATTACCTCTGACATCCCACCATTTACACCAGCTTTTCCATGATGTCGCGATATGACCCCATAATCCCACAAAACTCTTCGTTGCTTTGACATCCAATATGAAAATTCTCATTTAACCCGTTCAAAGAACGTCCATTTCGCTAAATCGAACCAACCACAACCTTCGCCATTAATATCTATTGTAAGCGTGCCGAATCAGTAAGCATCACCCCTCCTATGAGCCTCGACCAGAGGGTGGTTGTTACTCACAAACACTCGTCGCTAGCTGTTCCATTGTCTGCCGATTCCCACTCTGCTGCCGATTTCCACTGAGCCATCAGAGTGGAATTTTGAATTTTTTATTTCTCTGAGCTCATGAAAGTGGTGACAATGGGTGGTCTGCCATTGCTCTTCCACAAAAGCATCTTTCACCTTTCAATAAAATATTTGTACCAACCAAATCTGCGAGTATGGGGCGCAGAGAAAATACACAAAAAGCAACAGCCCTGGCTTTGCTTCCTGGAAGCTTCCTGGAAGCTTCCTGCAAAACGCTTTGCTTCTCGCAAAACGTCCGCCTATGGGAACTAGAGGGAGGGAAGGGAGAAGGAGCGGGAGCAAGAGACAGGGTGCCGGAATGGACATGAGGGACAATGAGGGACAGTGAGGGAGTGTTGGTATGCAATTTTCATCCAATCGCCATCTTTCACAATAATTCTGGACCGGCATGAGGTGGGGTATTCTGTCATGAATTTATTTGTTGATCGAACGAGTTTTAGACATGGCGGGAAAACTGAAAAAAAAATTCTCTCCTCCACCCTCTTTTTTTTTTTTTTTTTTTTTTTTTTTTTTTACTTTGGACCCACGGCTTTCGTCCTACACAATTCCGTTTAATTTGTCTAAATCCGACCAGTCGTTCCAAAGATATAAGCCGTTTTGTCGCAATACCATAAATTGGAATGAGGTAAAATATATATATATAAATATAATTCCATTTCCCGGCTGCCTGTCGCACGACGAGCAAGTCGCGTGTTTTGAACAAGTGCAAAAAAAAAAAAAAAAATACTTTACACGTGTACGGGTGTGTAAACGAGTGTACCGGCCTTACACGTCTTGGAAGCAAATGGTCGCATGGTGCACGCATGCTCCGTTTGCTCCCAGGTCACAGTAAGGCCTTTAATGACCAGCGCAGACCTGGTGCATTTTATTTAGACAGCGCAAAAAATACGTATTTACAGAAATCATTTAGAAAAACACGAATAATAGCTACAGTCGTTTATCGAAGTACCATTCGTGATGGGTCACGCCACCTATATCGCGGCATCGGTGCGCACGGAACCCCCAGGACCACCTCCTCCCCCATGTATGTACAAAACTATTTCCAAGTTCGTAAATCATATTGGACAAAAACAAGCTACACTCACCTTTTAAAGACTTGTTTGTACAATTGATCCCAGCGGTGCCTCCAAATTGTAGGGGAAGTATTGGGGGAGACTCAAGACTCCAATGACCGGACACAGGTTTTACAAAAGGTCTGGTTTATTAACTGGTTATTCACTTCATTCCAATTACCAAATAATACCGCTTAATTCAATGGACCAGGTTAACTCTTTTCGCATGGTCCTTCTCGTTCGGCCGATGTTCCTCCGCCACTCCCGTCGGGCAGAGGGTCTGATGATGAGTCCTCGTCCGTTCCGTCGGTCAGAGCTTCTGCTCACCAGTCTCCTTGACTCAACGTTTGCTCTCGTTTATATGGACAAACTGGACTTAATCCCCTGTCCGCTGAACGTTAATCCTTTCTCCGCTAATGCCCCGAGGTCATGCATGCACCAAGTCCTGGCATCAGCTCACTCCCCTCCTGCTGTGAGTTCCGTTTACCAAACGATAGGGGGGTGCTCCAGCCAGGGGCTGTGACCAGGTGGACAAGAGATTACCATGTTCGGGCACATTCCTGACACTCATTTACGAACTCGGCTTTCACAGAGTTTGCAGGTAAAATGTATCTGCTTCGTTACCAGTGTTAATTAATAAGTTACCAGTGCCAATTAATAAGTTACACTGAGTTACACTTCCACAGTTCACAAACAAATAATGATGTACCGTCGCTTGCTGTGGAGTGAGCAGTCTTTGTAAAACGGGGTGTGGTTAAATAAGACACTAAAACAGTAAAAACTTCACTTATATATACAATATTGTACAGTATGATATCCTTTATTTATTATATCGTGCTAGTGATTAGGTCCAGTGTATAAAATAAGCAATAGAAGTTCAGAGAGCGACAATAATCATAGCATGCGGCATATGTACGTCTTTTAACATGGGGCTAAATGGAGAAAACTTGATTGCATTATTTGAGAGTCACCCCATATTTTTAGACCTTTATACTTTTAGTATGTTATAAAGGTACCTTGAGGGTAATCAATACTAATGAGATCGGTAGTGTTGCAGTTTTTTCCCCGTCAAATGCTAAATGGCTTGGACTATAAGGGACCAGCTAGCCCTCACATCATAAGGGACCAGCTAGCACTCACATCATAAGGGACCAGCCAGCACTCACATCATAAGGGACCAGCTAGTACTCACATCATAAGGGACCAGCTAGCCCTCACATCATAAGGGACCAGCTAGCACTCACATCATAAGGGACCAGCCAGCACTCAAATCATAAGGGACCAGCTAGTACTCACATCATAAGGGACCAGCTAGCCCTCACATCATAAGAGACCAGCTAGCACTCACATCATAAGGGACCAGCCAGCCCTCACATCATAAGGGACCAGCTAGCACTCACATCATAAGGGACCAGCCAGCCCTCACATCATAAGGGACCAGCCAGCCCTCACATCATAAGGGACCAGCCAGCCCTCACATCATAAGGGACCAGCTAGCCCTCACATCATAAGGGACCAGCCAGCACTCACATCATAAGGGACCAGCTAGCCCTCACATCATAAGGGCCCAGCTAGCACTCACATCATAAGGGACCAGCCAGCCCTCACATCATAAGGGACCAGCTAGCACTCACATCATAAGGGACCAGCTAGCACTCACATCATAAGGGACCAGCCAGCACTCACATCATAAGGGACCAGCTAGCACTCACATCATAAGGGACCAGCCAGCCCTCACATCATAAGGGACCAGCTAGCACTCACATCAAAAGGGACCAGCCAGCCCTCACATCATAAGGGACCAGCTAGCCCACACATCATAAGGGACCAGCTAGCACTCACATCATAAGGGACCAGCCAGCCCTCACATCATAAGGGACCAGCTAGCACTCACATTATAAGGGACCAGCTAATCATTTTGCTGCTGGAACTCACATTGAACATGTTGGGTTGACGAGATGGCCTAAAGTTAGGCACCCTCGCCTCTAAGCTGTCTAAAGTTAGGCACCCTCACCTCTAAGCTATCTAAAGTTAGGCACCCTCGCCTCTAAGCTGTCTAAAGTTAGGCACCCTCGCCTCTAAGCTGTCTAAAGTTAGGCACCCTCGCCTCGAAGCTGTCTAAAGTTAGGCACCCTCGCCTCTAAGCTGTCTAAAGTTAGGCAGCCTCGCCTCTAAGCTGTCTAAAGTTAGGCAGCCTCGCCGCTAAGCTGTCTAAAGTTAGGCAGCCTCGCCGCTAAGCTGTCTAAAGTTAGGCACCCTCGCCTCTAAGCTGTCTAAATTTAGGCACCCTCGCCTCTAAGCTGTCTAAAGTTAGGCACCCTTGCCTCTAAGCTGTCTAAAGTTAGGCATCCTCGCCTCTAAGCTGTCTAAAGTTAGGCACCCTCGCCTCTAAGCTGTCTAAAGTTAGGCAGCCTCGCCGCTAAGCTGTCTAAAGTTAGGCACCCTCGCCTCTAAGCTGTCTAAATTTAGGCACCCTCGCCTCTAAGCTGTCTAAAGTTAGGCACCCTCGCCTCTAAGCTGTCTAAAGTTAGGCAGCCTCGCCGCTAAGCTGTCTAAAGTTAGGCACCCTCGCCTCTAAGCTGTCTAAATTTAGGCACCCTCGCGTCTAAGCTGTCTAAAGTTAGGCACCCTCGCCTCTAAGCTGTCTAAAGTTAGGCACCCTCGCCTCTAAGCTGTCTAAAGTTAGGCACCCTCGCCTCTAAGCTGTCTAAAGTTAGGCACGCTCGACTCTAAGCTGTCTAAAGTTAGGCACCCTCGCCTCTAAGCTGTCTAAAGTTAGGCACCCTCGCCTCTAAGCTGTCTAAAGTTAGGCACCCTCAACTCTAAGCTGTCTAAAGTTAGGCAGCCTCGCCTCTAAGCTGTCTAAAGTTAGGCACCCTCGCCTCTAAGCTTTCTAAAGTTAGGCAGCCTCACCTCTAAGCTGTCTAAAGTTAGGCACCCTCGCCTCTAAGCTGTCTAAAGTTAGGCACCCTCGCCTCTAAGCTGTCTAAAGTTAGGCATCCTCGCCTCTAAGCTGTCTAAAGTTAGGCAGCCTCGCCTCTAAGCTGTCTAAAGTTAGGCAGCCTCGCCTCTAAGCTGTCTAAAGTTAGGCACCCTCGCCTCTAAGCTGTCTAAAGTTAGGCACCCTCGCCTCTAAGCTGTCTAAAGTTAGGCACCCACGCCTCTAAGCTGTCTAAAGTTAGGCACCCTCGCCTCTAAGCTGTCTAAAGTTAGGCACCCTCGCCTCTAAGCTGTCTAAAGTTAGGCACCCTCGCCTCTAAGCTGTCTAAAGTTAGGCACCCTCACCTCTAAGCTGTCAAAAGTTAGGCAGCCTCGCCTCTAAGCTGTCTAAAGTTAGGCACCCTCACCTCTAAGCTGTCTAAAGTTAGGCACCCTCACCTCTAAGCTGTCTAAAGTTAGGCACCCTCGCCTCGAAGCTGTCTCAACTTAGGCACCCTCACCGCTAAGCTGTCTAAAGTTAGGCATCCTCGCCTCTAAGCTGTCTAAAGTTAGGCGCCCTCGCCTCTAAGCTGTCTAAAGTGTCTAAACCCTCAACAATCACCAATAAACTCCAATACATTCAGAACTCCGCTGCCCGTCTACTCACCCATTCCCGGACCCGTGACCACATCACCCCCGTCCTTTACAAGCTTCACTGGCTCCCCATCTCCCAGAGAATCCAGTACAAAATCCTCCTCTTGACCTACAAAGCCCTCCATAACCTGGCCCCATCCTACCTGGCTGACCTCCTCTCCAGACACGCTCCCACCCGCAACCTCCGCTCTGATGGTACCAACCTCCTGACCCCCTCCCCCCCCCATCCGGACCAAATTTAGATCCTGGGGGGACAGGGCCTTCTCCATCGCTGCTCCCACCCTCTGGAACTCGCTACCTCACACCATCAGAGACTCCTCCTCACTCACCACATTCAAAACATCACTCAAGACCCACCTGTTCAACACTGCATTCAACATTTAACCCACAGCATCTAACCCCTGACTATCTCCTCTCCTTCTCCCTCCTTTGTGCTTTGAATATTTCCCTATTGATTCTTCTTTTTTTGCAATTGTTTTTATGTTTTGCTATGCATTATGTTTTGCACTCTGTCAAAGCGTCTTGGGCTTCCTGAAAAGCGCTATATAAAATAAATGCATTATTATTATTATTATTATTAAAGTTAGGCGCCCTCGCCTCGAAGCTGTCTAAAGTTAGGCACCCTCACCTCTAAGCTGTCTAAAGTTAGGCACCCTCGCCTCTAAGCTGTCTAAAGTTAGGCACCCTCGCCTCTAAGCTGTCTAAAGTTAGGCACCCTCGCCTCTAAGCTGTCTAAAGTTAGGCACCCTCGCCTCTAAGCTGTCTAAAGTTAGGCACCCTCGCCTCTAAGCTGCCCAAAGTTAGGCACCCTCGCCTCTAAGCTGTCAAAAGTTAGGCAGCCTCGCCTCTAAGCTGTCTAAAGTTAGGCACCCTCACCTCGAAGCTGTCTAAAGTTAGGCATCCTCGCCTCTAAGCTGTCAAACGTGAGGCACCCTCGCCTCTAAGCCGTCTAAAGTTAGGCACCGTCGCCTCTAAGCTGTCTAAAGTTAGGCACCGTCGCCTCTAAGCTGTCTAAAGTTAGGCACCGTCGCCTCTAAGCTGTCTAAAGTTAGGCAGCCTCGCCTCTAAGCTGTCTAAAGTTAGGCACCGTCGCCTCTAAGCTGTCTAAAGTTAGGCATCCTCGCCTCTAAGCTGTCTAAAGTTAGGCAGCCTCGCCTCTAAGCTGTGTAAAGTTAGGCAGCCTCGCCTCTAAGCTGTCTAAAGTTAGGCAGCCTCGCCTCTAAGCTGTCTAAAGTTAGGCACCCTCGCCTCTAAGCTGTCTAAAGTTAGGCAGCCTTGCCTCTAAGCTGTCTAAAGTTAGGCACCCTCGCCTCTAAGCTGTCTAAAGTTAGGCAGCCTCGCCTCTAAGCTGTCTAAAGTTAGGCAGCCTCGCCTCTAAGCTGTCTAAAGTTAGGCAGCCTCGCCTCTAAGCTGTCTAAAGTTAGGCACCCTCACCTCTAAGCTGTCTAAAGTTAGGCACCCTTGCCTCTAAGCTGTCTAAAGTTAGGCACCCTCACCTCTAAGCTGTCTAAAGTTAGGCACCCTCGCCTCTAAGCTGTCTAAAGTTAGGCACCCTCACCTCTAAGCTGTCTAAAGTTAGGCACCCTCGCCTCTAAGCTGTCTAAAGTTAGGCACCCTCGCCTCTAAGCTGTCTGAAGTTAGGCACCCTCGCCTCGAAGCTGTCTAAAGTTAGGCACCCTCGCCTCTAAGCTGTCTAAAGTTAGGCAGCCTCGCCTCTAAGCTGTCTAAAGTTAGGCAGCCTCGCCGCTATGCTGTCTAAAGTTAGGCAGCCTCGCCGCTAAGCTGTCTAAAGTTAGGCACCCTCGCCTCTAAGCTGTCTAAAGTTAGGCACCCTCGCCTCTAAGCTGTCTAAAGTTAGGCACCCTCGCCTCTAAGCTGTCTAAAGTTAGGCACCCTCGCCTCTAAGCTGTCTAAAGTTAGGCACCCTCGCCTCTAAGCTGTCTAAAGTTAGGCACCCTCGCCTCTAAGCTGTCTAAAGTTAGGCACCCTCGCCTCTAAGCTGTCTAAAGTTAGGCACCCTCCCCTCTAAGCTGTCTAAATTTAGGCACCCTCGCCTCTAAGCTGTCTAAAGTTAGGCACCCTCGCCTCTAAGCTGTCTAAAGTTAGGCACCCTCGCCTCTAAGCTGTCTAAAGTTAGGCACCCTCGCCTCTAAGCTGTCTAAAGTTAGGCACGCTCGCCTCTAAGTTGTCTAAAGTTAGGCACCCTCGCCTCTAAGCTGTCTAAAGTTAGGCACCCTCGCCTCTAAGCTGTCTAAAGTTAGGCACCCTCAACTCTAAGCTGTCTAAAGTTAGGCACCCTCGCCTCTAAGCTGTCTAAAGTTAGGCAGCCTCGCCTCTAAGCTGTCTAAAGTTAGGCAGCCTCGCCTCTAAGCTTTCTAAAGTTAGGCAGCCTCACCTCTAAGCTGTCTAAAGTTAGGCACCCTCGCCTCTAAGCTGTCTAAAGTTAGGCACCCTCGCCTCTAAGCTGTCTAAAGTTAGGCATCCTCGCCTCTAAGCTGTCTAAAGTTAGGCAGCCTCGCCTCTAAGCTGTCTAAAGTTAGGCAGCCTCGCCTCTAAGCTGTCTAAAGTTAGGCACCCTCGCCTCTAAGCTGTCTAAAGTTAGGCACCCTCGCCTCTAAGCTGTCTAAAGTTAGGCACCCTCGCCTCTAAGCTGTCTAAAGTTAGGCACCCTCGCCTCTAAGCTGTCTAAAGTTAGGCACCCTCGCCTCTAAGCTGTCTAAAGTTAGGCACCCTCGCCTCTAAGCTGTCTAAAGTTAGGCACCCTCGCCTCTAAGCTGTCAAAAGTTAGGCAGCCTCGCCTCTAAGCTGTCTAAAGTTAGGCACCCTCGCCTCTAAGCTGTCTAAAGTTAGGCACCCTCACCTCTAAGCTGTCTAAAGTTAGGCACCCTCACCTCTAAGCTGTCTAAAGTTAGGCACCCTCGCCTCGAAGCTGTCTCAAGTTAGGCACCCTCACCTCTAAGCTGTCTAACGTTAGGCAGCCTCGCCTCTAAGGTGTCAAAAGTTAGGCACCCTCGCCTCTAAGCTGTCTAAAGTTAGGCACCCTCACCTCTAAGCTGTCTAAAGTTAGGCATCCTCGCCTCTAAGCTGTCTAAAGTTAGGCACCCTCGCCTCTAAGCTGTCTAAAGTTAGGCACCCTTGCCTCTAAGCTGTCTAAAGTTAGGCACCCTCACCTCTAAGCTGTCTAAAGTTAGGCACCCTCGCCTCTAAGCTGTCAAACGTGAGGCACCCTCGCCTCTAAGCTGTCTAAAGTTAGGCACCGTCGCCTCTAAGCTGTCTAAAGTTAGGCACCGTCGCCTCTAAGCTGTCTAAAGTTAGGCACCGTCGCCTCTAAGCTGTCTAAAGTTAGGCACCGTCACCTCTAAGCTGTCTAAAGTTAGGCATCCTTGCCTCTAAGCTGTCTAAAGTTAGGCAGCCTCGCCTCTAAGCTGTCTAAAGTTAGGCAGCCTTGCCTCTAAGCTGTCTAAAGTTAGGCAGCCTCGCCTCTACGCTGTCTAAAGTTAGGCACCCTCGCCTCTAAGCTGTCTAAAGTTAGGCAGCCTCGCCTCTAAGCTGTCTAAAGTTAGGCACCCTCGCCTCTAAGCTGTCTAAAGTTAGGCAGCCTCGCCTCTAAGCTGTCTAAAGTTAGGCAGCCTCGCCTCTAAGCTGTCTAAAGTTAGGCAGCCTCGCCTCTAAGCTGTCTAAAGTTAGGCACCCTCACCTCTAAGCTGTCTAAAGTTAGGCACCCTTGCCTCTAAGCTGTCTAAAGTTAGGCACCCTCACCTCTAAGCTGTCTAAAGTTAGGCACCCTCGCCTCTAAGCTGTCTAAAGTTTGGCACCCTCACCTCTAAGCTGTCTAAAGTTAGGCACCCTCGCCTCTAAGCTGTCTAAAGTTAGGCACCCTCGCCTCTAAGCTGTCTAAAGTTAGGCACCCTCGCCTCGAAGCTGTCTAAAGTTAGGCACCCTCGCCTCTAAGCTGTCTAAAGTTAGGCAGCCTCGCCTCTAAGCTGTCTAAAGTTAGGCAGCCTCGCCGCTATGCTGTCTAAAGTTAGGCAGCCTCGCCGCTAAGCTGTCTAAAGTTAGGCACCCTCGCCTCTAAGCTGTCTAAATTTAGGCATCCTCGCCTCTAAGCTGTCTAAAGTTAGGCACCCTCGCCTCTAAGCTGTCTAAAGTTAGGCACCCTCGCCTCTAAGCTGTCTAAAGTTAGGCACCCTCGCCTCTAAGCTGTCTAAAGTTAGGCACCCTCGCCTCTAAGCTGTCTAAAGTTAGGCACCCTCGCCTCTAAGCTGTCTAAAGTTAGGCAGCCTCGCCGCTAAGCTGTCTAAAGTTAGGCACCCTCCCCTCTAAGCTGTCTAAATTTAGGCACCCTCGCCTCTAAGCTGTCTAAAGTTAGGCATCCTCGCCTCTAAGCTGTCTAAAGTTAGGCACCCTCGCCTCTAAGCTGTCTAAAGTTAGGCACCCTCGCCTCCAAGCTGTCTAAAGTTAGGCACGCTCGCCTCTAAGCTGTCTAAAGTTAGGCACCCTCGCCTCTAAGCTGTCTAAAGTTAGGCACCCTCGCCTCTAAGCTGTCTAAAGTTAGGCACCCTCAACTCTAAGCTGTCTAAAGTTAGGCACCCTCGCCTCTAAGCTGTCTAAAGTTAGGCAGCCTCGCCTCTAAGCTGTCTAAAGTTAGGCACCCTCGCCTCTAAGCTTTCTAAAGTTAGGCAGCCTCACCTCTAAGCTGTCTAAAGTTAGGCACCCTCGCCTCTAAGCTGTCTAAAGTTAGGCACCCTCGCCTCTAAGCTGTCTAAAGTTAGGCATCCTCGCCTCTAAGCTGTCTAAAGTTAGGCAGCCTCGCCTCTAAGCTGTCTAAAGTTAGGCAGCCTCGCCTCTAAGCTGTCTAAAGTTAGGCACCCTCGCCTCTAAGCTGTCTAAAGTTAGGCACCCTCGCCTCTAAGCTGTCTAAAGTTAGGCACCCTCGCCTCTAACCTGTCTAAAGTTAGGCACCCTCGCCTCTAAGCTGTCTAAAGTTAGGCACCCTCGCCTCTAAGCTGTCTAAAGTTAGGCACCCTCGACTCTAAGCTGTCTAAAGTTAGGCACCCTCGCCTCTAAGCTGTCAAAAGTTAGGCAGCCTCGCCTCTAAGCTGTCTAAAGTTAGGCACCCTCGCCTCTAAGCTGTCTAAAGTTAGGCACCCTCACCTCTAAGCTGTCTAAAGTTAGGCACCCTCACCTCTAAGCTGTCTAAAGTTAGGCACCCTCGCCTCGAAGCTGTCTCAAGTTAGGCACCCTCACCTCTAAGCTGTCTAAAGTTAGGCAGCCTCGCCTCTAAGGTGTCAAAAGTTAGGCACCCTCGCCTCTAAGCTGTCTAAAGTTAGGCACCCTCACCTCTAAGCTGTCTAAAGTTAGGCACCCTCGCCTCTAAGCTGTCTAAAGTTAGGCACCCTCGCCTCTAAGCTGTCTAAATTTAGGCACCCTCGCCTCTAAGCTGTCTAAAGTTAGGCACCCTCGCCTCTAAGCTGTCTAAAGTTAGGCACCCTCGCCTCTAAGCTGTCTAAAGTTAGGCACCCTTGCCTCTAAGCTGTCTAAAGTTAGGCACCCTCACCTCTAAGCTGTCTAAAGTTAGGCACCCTCGCCTCTAAGCTGTCTAAAGTTAGGCACCCTCACCTCTAAGCTGTCTAAAGTTAGGCACCCTCGCCTCTAAGCTGTCTAAAGTTAGGCACCCTCGCCTCTAAGCTGTCTAAAGTTAGGCAGCCTCGCCGCTAAGCTGTCTAAAGTTAGGCAGCCTCGCCGCTAAGCTGTCTAAAGTTAGGCAGCCTCGCCGCTAAGCTGTCTAAAGTTAGGCACCCTCGCCTCTAAGCTGTCTAAAGTTAGGCACCCTCGCCTCTAAGCTGTCAAAAGTTAGGCAGCCTCGCCTCTAAGCTGTCTAAAGTTAGGCACCCTCGCCTCTAAGCTGTCTAAAGTTAGGCACCCTCACCTCTAAGCTGTCTAAAGTTAGGCATCCTCGCCTCTAAGCTGTCTAAAGTTAGGCACCCTCGCCTCTAAGCTGTCTAAGGTTAGGCACCCTCGCCTCTAAGCTGTCCAAAGTTAGGCACCCTCGCCTCTAAGCTGTCCAAAGTTAGGCACCCTCGCCTCTAAGCTGTCTAAAGTTAGGCATCGTCACCTCTAAGCTGTCTAAAGTTAGGCACCGTCGCCTCTAAGCTGTCTAAAGTTAGGCACCGTCGCCTCTAAGCTGTCTAAAGTTAGGCACCGTCGCCTCTAAGCTGTCTAAAGTTAGGCACTGTCGCCTCGAAGCTGTCTAAAGTTAGGCACCGTCGACTCTAAGCTGTCTAAAGTTAGGCACCGTCACATCTAAGCTGTCTAAAGTTAGGCAGCCTCGCCTCTAAGCTGTCTAAAGTTAGGCAGCCTCGCCTCTAAGCTGTCTAAAGTTAGGCAGCCTCGCCTCTAAGCTGTCTAAAGTTAGGCACCATCGCCTCTAAGCTGTCTAAAGTTAGGCATCCTCGCCTCTAAGCTGTCTTAAGTTAGGCACCCTCGCCTCTAAGCTGTCTAAAGTTAGGCACCCTCGCATCTAAGCTGTCTAAAGTTAGGCACCGTCGCCTCTAAGCTGTCTAAAGTTAGGCACCCTCGCCTCTAAGCTGTCTAAAGTTAGCACCCTCGCCTCGAAGCTGTCTAAAGTTAGGCACCCTCACCTCTAAGCTGTCTAAAGTTAGGCATCCTCGCCTCTAAGCTGTCTAAAGTTAGGCACCTTCGCCTCTAAGCTGTCTAAAGTTAGGCACCCTCACCTCTAAGCTGTCTAAAGTTAGGCATCCTCGCCTCTAAGCTGTCTAAAGTTAGGCACCCTCGCCTCTAAGCTGTCTAAAGTTAGGCACCCTCGCCTCTAAACTGTCTAAAGTTAGGCACCTCGCCTCTAAGCTGTCTAAAGTTAGGCACCCTCGCCTCTAAGCTGTCTAAAGTTAGGCACCCTCGCCTCTAAGCTGTCTAAAGTTAGGCACCCTCGCCTCTAAGCTGTCTAAAGTTAGGCACCCTCGCCTCGAAGCTGTCTAAAGTTAGGCACCCTCGCCTCTAAGCTGTCTAAAGTTAGGCACCCTCGCCTCTAAGCTGTCTAAAGTTAGGCACCCTCACCTCTAAGTTGTCTAAAGTTAGGCACCGTCGGCTCTAAGCTGTCTAAAGTTAGGCATCCTCGCCTCTAAGCTGTCTAAAGTTAGGCACCCTCGCCTCTAAGCTGTCTAAAGTTAGGCACCGTCGCCTCTAAGCTGTCTAAAGTTAGGCACCCTCGCCTCTAAGCTGTCCAAAGTTAGGCAGCCTCGCCTCTAAGCTGTCTAAAGTTAGGCACCGTCGCCTCTAAGCTGTCTAAAGTTAGGCAGCCTCGCCTCTAAGCTGTCTAAAGTTAGGCAGCCTCGCCTCTAAGCTGTCTAAAGTTAGGCACCCTCGCCTCTAAGCTGTCTAAAGTTAGGCAGCCTCGCCTCTAAGCTGTCTAAAGTTAGGCACCGTCGCCTCTAAGCTGTCTAAAGTTAGGCACAGTCGCCTCTAAGCTGTCTAAAGTGAGGCACCCTCGCCTCTAAGCTGTCTAAAGTTAGGCACCGTCGCCTCTAAGCTGTCTAAAGTTAGGCACCGTCGCCTCTAAGCTGTCTGAAGTTAGGCACAGTCGCCTCTAAGCTGTCTAAAGTGAGGCACCCTCGCCTCTAAGCTGTCTAAAGTTAGGCACCCTCGCCTCTAAGCTGTCTAAGGTTAGGCACCCTCGCCTCTAAGCTGTCCAAAGCTAGGCACCCTCGCCTCTAAGCTGTCCAAAGTTAGGCACCCTCGCCTCTAAGCTGTCTAAAGTTAGGCATCGTCGCCTCTAAGCTGTCTAAAGTTAGGCACCGTCGCCTCTAAGCTGTCTAAAGTTAGGCACCGTCGCCTCTAAGCTGTCTAAAGTTAGGCACCGTCGCCTCTAAGCTGTCTAAAGTTAGGCACTGTCGCCTCGAAGCTGTCTAAAGTTAGGCACCGTCACCTCTAAGCTGTCTAAAGTTAGGCACCGTCACATCTAAGCTGTCTAAAGTTAGGCAGCCTCGCCTCTAAGCTGTCTAAAGTTAGGCAGCCTCGCCTCTAAGCTGTCTAAAGTTAGGCAGCCTCGCCTCTAAGCTGTCTAAAGTTAGGCACCGTCGCCTCTAAGCTGTCTAAAGTTAGGCATCCTCGCCTCTAAGCTGTCTAAAGTTAGGCACCCTCGCCTCTAAGCTGTCTAAAGTTAGGCACCCTCGCATCTAAGCTGTCTAAAGTTAGGCACCGTCGCCTCTAAGCTGTCTAAAGTTAGGCACCCTCGCCTCTAAGCTGTCTAAAGTTAGCACCCTCGCCTCTAAGCTGTCTAAAGTTAGGCACCCTCGCCTCTAAGCTGTCTAAAGTTAGGCACCCTCGCCTCTAAGCTGTCTAAAGTTAGGCACCCTCGCCTCGAAGCTGTCTAAAGTTAGGCACCCTCGCCTCTAAGCTGTCTAAAGTTAGGCACCCTCGCCTCTAAGCTGTCTAAAGTTAGGCACCCTCGCCTCTAAGTTGTCTAAAGTTAGGCACCGTCGCCTCTAAGCTGTCTAAAGTTAGGCACCCTCGCCTCTAAGCTGTCTAAAGTTAGGCACCCTCGCCTCTAAGCTGTCTAAAGTTAGGCACCCTCGCCTCTAAGCTGTCTAAAGTTAGGCAGCCTCGCCTCTAAGCTATCTAAAGTTAGGCACCGTCGCCTCTAAGCTGTCTAAAGTTAGGCAGCCTCGCCTCTAAGCTGTCTAAAGTTAGGCAACCTCACCTCTAAGCTGTCTAAAGTTAGGCACCCTCACCTCTAAGCTGTCTAAAGTTGGGCACCCTCGCCTCTAAGCTGTCTAAAGTTAGGCACCGTCGCCTCTAAGCTGTCTAAAGTTAAGCACCCTCGCCTCTAAGCTGTCTAAAGTTAGGCACCCTCGCCTCTAAGCTGTCTAAATTTAGGCAACCTCGCCTCTATGCTGTCTAAAGTTAGGCACCCTCGCCTCGAAGCTGTCTAAAGTTAGGCACCCTCGCCTCTAAGCTGTCTAAAGTTAGGCACCCTCGCCTCTAAGCTGTCTAAAGTTAGGCACCCTCGCCTCTAAGCTGTCTAAAGTTAGGCACCCTCCCCTCTAAGCTGTCTAAAGTTAGGCAGCCTCGCCTCTAAGCTGTCTAAAGTTAGGCAGCCTCACCTCTAAGCTGGCTAAAGTTAGGCACCCTCGCCTCTAAGCTGTCTAAAGTTAGGCAGCCTCGCCTCTAAGCTGTCTACAGTTAGGCACCCTCGCCTCTAAGCTGTCTAAAGTTAGGCACCCTCGCCTCCAAGCTGTCTAAAGTTAGGCAGCCTCGCCTCTAAGCTGTCAAAAGTTAGGCACCCTCGCCTCTAAGCTGTCTAAAGTTAGGCACCCTCACCTCTAAGCTGTCTAAAGTTAGGCACCCTCGCCTCTAAGCTGTCTAAAGTTAGGCAGCCTCGCCTCTAAGCTGTCTAAAGTTAGGCAGCCTCACCTCTAAGCTGTCTAAAGTTAGGCACCCTCGCCTCTAAGCTGTCTAAAGTTAGGCAGCCTCGCCTCTAACCTGTCTAAAGTTAGGCACCCTCGCCTCTAAGCTGTCTAAAGTTAGGCAGCCTCACCTCTAAGCTGGCTAAAGTTAGGCACCGTCGCCTCTAAGCTGTCTAAAGTTAGGCAGCCTCGCCTCTAAGCTGTCTAAAGTTAGGCACCCTCGCCTCTAAGCTGTCTAAAGTTAGGCAGCCTCGCCTCTAAGCTGTCTAAAGTTAGGCAGCCTCGCCGCTATGCTGTCTAAAGTTAGGCAGCCTCGCCGCTAAGCTGTCTAAAGTTAGGCACCCTCGCCTCTAAGCTGTCTAAAGTTAGGCACCCTCGCCTCTAAGCTGTCTAAAGTTAGGCACCCTCGCCTCTAAGCTGTCTAAAGTTAGGCACCCTCGCCTCTAAGCTGTCTAAAGTTAGGCACCCTCGCCTCTAAGCTGTCTAAAGTTAGGCACCCTCGCCTCTAAGCTGTCTAAAGTTAGGCACCCTCGCCTCTAAGCTGTCTAAAGTTAGGCAGCCTCGCCGCTAAGCTGTCTAAAGTTAGGCACCCTCCCCTCTAAGCTGTCTAAATTTAGGCACCCTCGCCTCTAAGCTGTCTAAAGTTAGGCACCCTCGCCTCTAAGCTGTCTAAAGTTAGGCACCCTCGCCTCTAAGCTGTCTAAAGTTAGGCACCCTCGCCTCTAAGCTGTCTAAAGTTAGGCACCCTCGCCTCTAAGCTGTCTAAAGTTAGGCACCCTCGCCTCTAAGCTGTCTAAAGTTAGGCACCCTCGCCTCTAAGCTGTCTAAAGTTAGGCAGCCTCAACTCTAAGCTGTCTAAAGTTAGGCACCCTCGCCTCTAAGCTGTCTAAAGTTAGGCAGCCTCGCCTCTAAGCTGTCTAAAGTTAGGCACCCTCGCCTCTAAGCTGTCTAAAGTTAGGCAGCCTCACCTCTAAGCTGTCTAAAGTTAGGCATCCTCGCCTCTAAGCTGTCTAAAGTTAGGCACCCTCGCCTCTAAGCTGTCTAAAGTTAGGGATCCTCGCCTCTAAGCTGTCTAAAGTTAGGCAGCCTCGCCTCTAAGCTGTCTAAAGTTAGGCAGCCTCGCCTCTAAGCTGTCTAAAGTTAGGCACCCTTGCCTCTAAGCTGTCTAAAGTTAGGCACCCTCGCCTCTAAGCTGTCTAAAGTTAGGCACCCTCGCCTCTAAGCTGTCTAAAGTTAGGCACCCTCGCCTCTAAGCTGTCTAAAGTTAGGCACCCTCGCCTCTAAGCTGTCTAAAGTTAGGCACCCTCGCCTCTAAGCTGTCTAAAGTTAGGCACCCTCGCCTCTAAGCTGTCAAAAGTTAGGCAGCCTCGCCTCTAAGCTGTCTAAAGTTAGGCACCCTCGCCTCTAAGCTGTCTAAAGTTAGGCACCCTCGCCTCGAAGCTGTCTCAAGTTAGGCACCCTCACCTCTAAGCTGTCTAAAGTTAGGCAGCCTCGCCTCTAAGGTGTCAAAAGTTAGGCACCCTCGCCTCTAAGCTGTCTAAAGTTAGGCACCCTCACCTCTAAGCTGTCTAAAGTTAGGCACCCTCGCCTCTAAGCTGTCTAAAGTTAGGCACCCTCGCCTCTAAGCTGTCTAAAGTTAGGCACCCTTGCCTCTAAGCTGTCTAAAGTTAGGCACCCTCACCTCTAAGCTGTCTAAAGTTAGGCACCCTCGCCTCTAAGCTGTCAAACGTGAGGCACCCTCGCCTCTAAGCTGTCTAAAGTTAGGCACCGTCGCCTCTAAGCTGTCTAAAGTTAGGCACCGTCGCCTCTAAGCTGTCTAAAGTTAGGCACCGTCGCCTCTAAGCTGTCTAAAGTTAGGCACCGTCACCTCTAAGCTGTCTAAAGTTAGGCATCCTTGCCTCTAAGCTGTCTAAAGTTAGGCAGCCTCGCCTCTAAGCTGTCTAAAGTTAGGCAGCCTCGCCTCTAAGCTGTCTAAAGTTAGGCAGCCTCGCCTCTAAGCTGTCTAAAGTTAGGCACCCTCGCCTCTAAGCTGTCTAAAGTAAGGCAGCCTCGCTTCTAAGCTGTCTAAAGTTAGGCACCCTCGCCTCTAAGCTGTCTAAAGTTAGGCAGCCTCGCCTCTAAGCTGTCTAAAGTTAGGCAGCCTCGCCGCTATGCTGTCTAAAGTTAGGCAGCCTCGCCGCTAAGCTGTCTAAAGTTAGGCACCCTCGCCTCTAAGCTGTCTAAATTTAGGCACCCTCGCCTCTAAGCTGTCTAAAGTTAGGCACCCTCGCCTCTAAGCTGTCTAAAGTTAGGCACCCTCGCCTCTAAGCTGTCTAAAGTTAGGCACCCTCGCCTCTAAGCTGTCTAAAGTTAGGCACCCTCGCCTCTAAGCTGTCTAGAGTTAGGCACCCTCGCCTCTAAGCTGTCTAAAGTTAGGCAGCCTCGCCGCTAAGCTGTCTAAAGTTAGGCACCCTCGCCTCTAAGCTGTCTAAAGTTAGGCACCCTCGCCTCTAAGCTGTCTAAAGTTAGGCACCCTCGCCTCTAAGCTGTCTAAAGTTAGGCACCCTCGCCTCTAAGCTGTCTAAAGTTAGGCACCCTCGCCTCTAAGCTGTCTAAAGTTAGGCACCCTCGCCTCTAAGCTGTCTAAAGTTAGGCACCCTCGCCTCTAAGCTGTCTAAAGTTAGGCACCCTCGCCTCTAAGCTGTCTAAAGTTAGGCAGCCTCGCCGCTAAGCTGTCTAAAGTTAGGCACCCTCCCCTCTAAGCTGTCTAAATTTAGGCACCCTCGCCTCTAAGCTGTCTAAAGTTAGGCACCCTCGCCTCTAAGCTGTCTAAAGTTAGGCACCCTCGCCTCTGAGCTGTCTAAAGTTAGGCACCCTCGCCTCTAAGCTGTCTAAAGTTAGGCACCCTCGCCTCTAAGCTGTCTAAAGTTAGGCACCCTCGCCTCTAAGCTGTCTAAAGTTAGGCACCCTCGCCTCTAAGCTGTCTAAAGTTAGGCAGCCTCAACTCTAAGCTGTCTAAAGTTAGGCACCCTCGCCTCTAAGCTGTCTAAAGTTAGGCAGCCTCGCCTCTAAGCTGTCTAAAGTTAGGCACCCTCGCCTCTAAGCTGTCTAAAGTTAGGCAGCCTCACCTCTAAGCTGTCTAAAGTTAGGCATCCTCGCCTCTAAGCTGTCTAAAGTTAGGCACCCTCGCCTCTAAGCTGTCTAAAGTTAGGGATCCTCGCCTCTAAGCTGTCTAAAGTTAGGCAGCCTCGCCTCTAAGCTGTCTAAAGTTAGGCAGCCTCGCCTCTAAGCTGTCTAAAGTTAGGCACCCTCGCCTCTAAGCTGTCTAAAGTTAGGCACCCTCGCCTCTAAGCTGTCTAAAGTTAGGCACCCTCGCCTCTAAGCTGTCTAAAGTTAGGCACCCTCGCCTCTAAGCTGTCTAAAGTTAGGCACCCTCGCCTCTAAGCTGTCTAAAGTTAGGCACCCTCGCCTCTAAGCTGTCTAAAGTTAGGCACCCTCGCCTCTAAGCTGTCAAAAGTTAGGCAGCCTCGCCTCTAAGCTGTCTAAAGTTAGGCACCCTCGCCTCTAAGCTGTCTAAAGTTAGGCACCCTCGCCTCGAAGCTGTCTCAAGTTAGGCACCCTCACCTCTAAGCTGTCTAAAGTTAGGCAGCCTCGCCTCTAAGGTGTCAAAAGTTAGGCACCCTCGCCTCTAAGCTGTCTAAAGTTAGGCACCCTCACCTCTAAGCTGTCTAAAGTTAGGCACCCTCGCCTCTAAGCTGTCTAAAGTTAGGCACCCTCGCCTCTAAGCTGTCTAAAGTTAGGCACCCTTGCCTCTAAGCTGTCTAAAGTTAGGCACCCTCACCTCTAAGCTGTCTAAAGTTAGGCACCCTCGCCTCTAAGCTGTCAAACGTGAGGCACCCTCGCCTCTAAGCTGTCTAAAGTTAGGCACCGTCGCCTCTAAGCTGTCTAAAGTTAGGCACCGTCGCCTCTAAGCTGTCTAAAGTTAGGCACCGTCGCCTCTAAGCTGTCTAAAGTTAGGCACCGTCACCTCTAAGCTGTCTAAAGTTAGGCATCCTTGCCTCTAAGCTGTCTAAAGTTAGGCAGCCTCGCCTCTAAGCTGTCTAAAGTTAGGCAGCCTCGCCTCTAAGCTGTCTAAAGTTAGGCAGCCTCGCCTCTAAGCTGTCTAAAGTTAGGCACCCTCGCCTCTAAGCTGTCTAAAGTTAGGCAGCCTCGCCTCTAAGCTGTCTAAAGTTAGGCACCCTCGCCTCTAAGCTGTCTAAAGTTAGGCAGCCTCGCCTCTAAGCTGTCTAAAGTTAGGCAGCCTCGCCGCTATGCTGTCTAAAGTTAGGCAGCCTCGCCGCTAAGCTGTCTAAAGTTAGGCACCCTCGCCTCTAAGCTGTCTAAATTTAGGCACCCTCGCCTCTAAGCTGTCTAAAGTTAGGCACCCTCGCCTCTAAGCTGTCTAAAGTTAGGCACCCTCGCCTCTAAGCTGTCTAAAGTTAGGCACCCTCGCCTCTAAGCTGTCTAAAGTTAGGCACCCTCGCCTCTAAGCTGTCTAAAGTTAGGCACCCTCGCCTCTAAGCTGTCTAAAGTTAGGCAGCCTCGCCGCTAAGCTGTCTAAAGTTAGGCACCCTCGCCTCTAAGCTGTCTAAAGTTAGGCAGCCTCGCCGCTAAGCTGTCTAAAGTTAGGCACCCTCCCCTCTAAGCTGTCTAAATTTAGGCACCCTCGCCTCTAAGCTGTCTAAAGTTAGGCACCCTCGCCTCTAAGCTGTCTAAAGTTAGGCACCCTCGCCTCTAAGCTGTCTAAAGTTAGGCACCCTCGCCTCTAAGCTGTCTAAAGTTAGGCACGCTCGCCTCTAAGCTGTCTAAAGTTAGGCACCCTCGCCTCTAAGCTGTCTAAAGTTAGGCACCCTCGCCTCTAAGCTGTCTAAAGTTAGGCACCCTCACCTCTAAGCTGTCTAAAGTTAGGCACCCTCGCCTCTAAGCTGTCTAAAGTTAGGCACCCTCGCCTCTAAGCTGTCTAAAGTTAGGCATCCTCGCCTCTAAGCTGTCTAAAGTTAGGCACCCTCGCCTCTAAGCTGTCTAAAGTTAGGCAGCCTCGCCTCTAAGCTGTCTAAAGTTAGGCACCCTCGCCTCTAAGCTTTCTAAAGTTAGGCAGCCTCACCTCTAAGCTGTCTAAAGTTAGGCACCCTCGCCTCTAAGCTGTCTAAAGTTAGGCACCCTCGCCTCTAAGCTGTCTAAAGTTAGGCATCCTCGCCTCTAAGCTGTCTAAAGTTAGGCAGCCTCGCCTCTAAGCTGTCTAAAGTTAGGCAGCCTCGCCTCTAAGCTGTCTAAAGTTAGGCACCCTCGCCTCTAAGCTGTCTAAAGTTAGGCACCCTCGCCTCTAAGCTGTCTAAAGTTAGGCACCCTCGCCTCTAAGCTGTCTAAAGTTAGGCACCCTCGCCTCTAAGCTGTCTAAAGTTAGGCACCCTCGCCTCTAAGCTGTCTAAAGTTAGGCACCCTCGCCTCTAAGCTGTCTAAAGTTAGGCACCCTCGCCTCTAAGCTGTCAAAAGTTAGGCAGCCTCGCCTCTAAGCTGTCTAAATTTAGGCACCCTCGCCTCTAAGCTGTCTAAAGTTAGGCACCCTCACCTCTAAGCTGTCTAAAGTTAGGCACCCTCACCTCTAAGCTGTCTAAAGTTAGGCACCCTCGCCTCGAAGCTGTCTCAAGTTAGGCACCCTCACCTCTAAGCTGTCTAAAGTTAGGCAGCCTCGCCTCTAAGGTGTCAAAAGTTAGGCACCCTCGCCTCTAAGCTGTCTAAAGTTAGGCACCCTCACCTCTAAGCTGTCTAAAGTTAGGCACCCTCGCCTCTAAGCTGTCTAAAGTTAGGCACCCTCGCCTCTAAGCTGTCTAAAGTTAGGCACCCTTGCCTCTAAGCTGTCTAAAGTTAGGCACCCTCACCTCTAAGCTGTCTAAAGTTAGGCACCCTCGCCTCTAAGCTGTCAAACGTGAGGCACCCTCGCCTCTAAGCTGTCTAAAGTTAGGCACCGTCGCCTCTAAGCTGTCTAAAGTTAGGCACCGTCGCCTCTAAGCTGTCTAAAGTTAGGCACCGTCGCCTCTAAGCTGTCTAAAGTTAGGCACCGTCACCTCTAAGCTGTCTAACGTTAGGCATCCTTGCCTCTAAGCTGTCTAAAGTTAGGCAGCCTCGCCTCTAAGCTGTCTAAAGTTAGGCAGCCTCGCCTCTAAGCTGTCTAAAGTTAGGCAGCCTCGCCTCTAAGCTGTCTAAAGTTAGGCACCCTCGCCTCTAAGCTGTCTAAAGTTAGGCAGCCTCGCCTCTAAGCTGTCTAAAGTTAGGCACCCTCGCCTCTAAGCTGTCTAAAGTTAGGCAGCCTCGCCTCTAAGCTGTCTAAAGTTAGGCAGCCTCGCCTCTAAGCTGTCTAAAGTTAGGCAGCCTCGCCTCTAAGCTGTCTAAAGTTAGGCACCCTCACCTCTAAGCTGTCTAAAGTTAGGCACCCTTGCCTCTAAGCTGTCTAAAGTTAGGCACCCTCACCTCTAAGCTGTCTAAAGTTAGGCACCCTCGCCTCTAAGCTGTCTAAAGTTTGGCACCCTCACCTCTAAGCTGTCTAAAGTTAGGCACCCTCGCCTCTAAGCTGTCTAAAGTTAGGCACCCTCGCCTCTAAGCTGTCTAAAGTTAGGCACCCTCGCCTCGAAGCTGTCTATAGTTAGGCACCCTCGCCTCTAAGCTGTCTAAAGTTAGGCAGCCTCGCCTCTAAGCTGTCTAAAGTTAGGCAGCCTCGCCGCTATGCTGTCTAAAGTTAGGCAGCCTCGCCGCTAAGCTGTCTAAAGTTAGGCACCCTCGCCTCTAAGCTGTCTAAATTTAGGCACCCTCGCCTCTAAGCTGTCTAAAGTTAGGCACCCTCGCCTCTAAGCTGTCTAAAGTTAGGCACCCTCGCCTCTAAGCTGTCTAAAGTTAGGCACCCTCGCCTCTAAGCTGTCTAAAGTTAGGCACCCTCGCCTCTAAGCTGTCTAAAGTTAGGCACCCTCGCCTCTAAGCTGTCTAAAGTTAGGCAGCCTCGCCGCTAAGCTGTCTAAAGTTAGGCACCCTCCCCTCTAAGCTGTCTAAATTTAGGCACCCTCGCCTCTAAGCTGTCTAAAGTTAGGCACCCTCGCCTCTAAGCTGTCTAAAGTTAGGCACCCTCGCCTCTAAGCTGTCTAAAGTTAGGCACGCTCGCCTCTAAGCTGTCTAAAGTTAGGCACCCTCGCCTCTAAGCTGTCTAAAGTTAGGCACCCTCGCCTCTAAGCTGTCTAAAGTTAGGCACCCTCAACTCTAAGCTGTCTAAAGTTAGGCACCCTCGCCTCTAAGCTGTCTAAAGTTAGGCAGCCTCGCCTCTAAGCTGTCTAAAGTTAGGCACCCTCGCCTCTAAGCTTTCTAAAGTTAGGCAGCCTCACCTCTAAGCTGTCTAAAGTTAGGCACCCTCGCCTCTAAGCTGTCTAAAGTTAGGCACCCTCGCCTCTAAGCTGTCTAAAGTTAGGCATCCTCGCCTCTCAGCTGTCTAAAGTTAGGCAGCCTCGCCTCTAAGCTGTCTAAAGTTAGGCAGCCTCGCCTCTAAGCTGTCTAAAGTTAGGCACCCTCGCCTCTAAGCTGTCTAAAGTTAGGCACCCTCGCCTCTAAGCTGTCTAAAGTTAGGCACCCTCGCCTCTAAGCTGTCTAAAGTTAGGCACCCTCGCCTCTAAGCTGTCTAAAGTTAGGCACCCTCGCCTCTAAGCTGTCTAAAGTTAGGCACCCTCGACTCTAAGCTGTCTAAAGTTAGGCACCCTCGCCTCTAAGCTGTCAAAAGTTAGGCAGCCTCGCCTCTAAGCTGTCTAAAGTTAGGCACCCTCGCCTCTAAGCTGTCTAAAGTTAGGCACCCTCACCTCTAAGCTGTCTAAAGTTAGGCACCCTCACCTCTAAGCTGTCTAAAGTTAGGCACCCTCGCCTCGAAGCTGTCTCAAGTTAGGCACCCTCACCTCTAAGCTGTCTAAAGTTAGGCAGCCTCGCCTCTAAGGTGTCAAAAGTTAGGCACCCTCGCCTCTAAGCTGTCTAAAGTTAGGCACCCTCACCTCTAAGCTGTCTAAAGTTAGGGCACCCTCGCCTCTAAGCTGTCTAAAGTTAGGCACCCTCGCCTCTAAGCTGTCTAAAGTTAGGCACCCTCGCCTCTAAGCTGTCTAAAGTTAGGCACCCTCGCCTCTAAGCTGTCTAAAGTTAGGCACCCTCGCCTCTAAGCTGTCTAAAGTTAGGCACCCTTGCCTCTAAGCTGTCTAATGTTAGGCACCCTCACCTCTAAGCTGTCTAAAGTTAGGCACCCTCGCCTCTAAGCTGTCTAAAGTTAGGCACCCTCACCTCTAAGCTGTCTAAAGTTAGGCACCCTCGCCTCTAAGCTGTCTAAAGTTAGGCACCCTCGCCTCTAAGCTGTCTAAAGTTAGGCACCCTCGCCTCGAAGCTGTCTAAAGTTAGGCACCCTCGCCTCTAAGCTGTCTAAAGTTAGGCAGCCTCGCCTCTAAGCTGTCTAAAGTTAGGCAGCCTCGCCGCTAAGCTGTCTAAAGTTAGGCAGCCTCGCCGCTAAGCTGTCTAAAGTTAGGCACCCTCGCCTCTAAGCTGTCTAAAGTTAGGCACCCTCGCCTCTAAGCTGTCAAAAGTTAGGCAGCCTCACCTCTAAGCTGTCTAAAGTTAGGCACCCTCGCCTCTAAGCTGTCTAAAGTTAGGCACCCTCACCTCTAAGCTGTCTAAAGTTAGGCATCCTCGCCTCTAAGCTGTCTAAAGTTAGGCACCCTCGCCTCTAAGCTGTCTAAGGTTAGGCACCCTCGCCTCTAAGCTGTCCAAAGTTAGGCACCCTCGCCTCTAAGCTGTCCAAAGTTAGGCACCCTCGCCTCTAAGCTGTCTAAAGTTAGGCATCGTCACCTCTAAGCTGTCTAAAGTTAGGCACTGTCGCCTCTAAGCTGTCTAAAGTTAGGCACCGTCGCCTCTAAGCTGTCTAAAGTTAGGCACCGTCGCCTCTAAGCTGTCTAAAGTTAGGCACTGTCGCCTCGAAGCTGTCTAAAGTTAGGCACCGTCGCCTCTAAGCTGTCTAAAGTTAGGCACCGTCACATCTAAGCTGTCTAAAGTTAGGCAGCCTCGCCTCTAAGCTGTCTAAAGTTAGGCAGCCTCGCCTCTAAGCTGTCTAAAGTTAGGCAGCCTCGCCTCTAAGCTGTCTAAAGTTAGGCACCATCGCCTCTAAGCTGTCTAAAGTTAGGCATCCTCGCCTCTAAGCTGTCTAAAGTTAGGCACCCTCGCCTCTAAGCTGTCTAAAGTTAGGCACCCTCGCATCTAAGCTGTCTAAAGTTAGGCACCGTCGCCTCTAAGCTGTCTAAAGTTAGGCACCCTCGCCTCTAAGCTGTCTAAAGTTAGCACCCTCGCCTCGAAGCTGTCTAAAGTTAGGCACCCTCACCTCTAAGCTGTCTAAAGTTAGGCATCCTCGCCTCTAAGCTGTCTAAAGTTAGGCACCTTCGCCTCTAAGCTGTCTAAAGTTAGGCACCCTCGCCTCTAAGCTGTCTAAAGTTAGGCATCCTCGCCTCTAAGCTGTCTAAAGTTAGGCACCCTCGCCTCTAAGCTGTCTAAAGTTAGGCACCCTCGCCTCTAAACTGTCTAAAGTTAGGCACCTCGCCTCTAAGCTGTCTAAAGTTAGGCACCCTCGCCTCTAAGCTGTCTAAAGTTAGGCACCCTCGCCTCGAAGCTGTCTAAAGTTAGGCACCCTCGCCTCTAAGCTGTCTAAAGTTAGGCACCCTCGCCTCTAAGCTGTCTAAAGTTAGGCACCCTCGCCTCTAAGTTGTCTAAAGTTAGGCACCGTCGGCTCTAAGCTGTCTAAAGTTAGGCATCCTCGCCTCTAAGCTGTCTAAAGTTAGGCACCCTCGCCTCTAAGCTGTCTAAAGTTAGGCACCCTCGCCTCTAAGCTGTCCAAAGTTAGGCAGCCTCGCCTCTAAGCTGTCTAAAGTTAGGCACCGTCGCCTCTAAGCTGTCTAAAGTTAGGCAGCCTCGCCTCTAAGCTGTCTAAAGTTAGGCAACCTCGCCTCTAAGCCGTCTAAAGTTAGGCATCCTCACCTCTAAGCTGTCTAAAGTTGGGCACCCTCGCCTCTAAGCTGTCTAAAGTTAGGCAGCCTCGCCTCTAAGCTGTCTAAAGTTAGGCACCCTTGCCTCTAAGCTGTCTAAAGTTAGGCAGCCTCGCCTCTAAGCTGTCTAAAGTTAGGCAGCCTCGCCTCTAAGCTGTCTAAAGTTAGGCACCCTCGCCTCTAAGCTGTCTAAAGTTAGGCAGCCTCGCCTCTAAGCTGTCTAAAGTTAGGCACCGTCGCCTCTAAGCTGTCTAAAGTTAGGCACAGTCGCCTCTAAGCTGTCTAAAGTGAGGCACCCTCGCCTCTAAGCTGTCTAAAGTTAGGCACCGTCGCCTCTAAGCTGTCTAAAGTTAGGCACCGTCGCCTCTAAGCTGTCTGAAGTTAGGCACAGTCGCCTCTAAGCTGTCTAAAGTGAGGCACCCTCGCCTCTAAGCTGTCTAAAGTTAGGCACCCTCGCCTCTAAGCTGTCCAAAGCTAGGCACCCTCGCCTCTAAGCTGTCCAAAGTTAGGCACCCTCGCCTCTAAGCTGTCTAAAGTTAGGCATCGTCGCCTCTAAGCTGTCTAAAGTTAGGCACCGTCGCCTCTAAGCTGTCTAAAGTTAGGCACCGTCGCCTCTAAGCTGTCTAAAGTTAGGCACCGTCGCCTCTAAGCTGTCTAAAGTTAGGCACTGTCGCCTCGAAGCTGTCTAAAGTTAGGCACCGTCACCTCTAAGCTGTCTAAAGTTAGGCACCGTCACATCTAAGCTGTCTAAAGTTAGGCAGCCTCGCCTCTAAGCTGTCTAAAGTTAGGCAGCCTCGCCTCTAAGCTGTCTAAAGTTAGGCAGCCTCGCCTCTAAGCTGTCTAAAGTTAGGCAGCCTCGCCTCTAAGCTGTCTAAAGTTAGGCACCGTCGCCTCTAAGCTGTCTAAAGTTAGGCATCCTCGCCTCTAAGCTGTCTAAAGTTAGGCACCCTCGCCTCTAAGCTGTCTAAAGTTAGGCACCCTCGCATCTAAGCTGTCTAAAGTTAGGCACCGTCGCCTCTAAGCTGTCTAAAGTTAGGCACCCTCGCCTCTAAGCTGTCTAAAGTTAGCACCCTCGCCTCTAAGCTGTCTAAAGTTAGGCACCCTCGCCTCTAAGCTGTCTAAAGTTAGGCACCCTCGCCTCTAAGCTGTCTAAAGTTAGGCACCCTCGCCTCGAAGCTGTCTAAAGTTAGGCACCCTCGCCTCTAAGCTGTCTAAAGTTAGGCACCCTCGCCTCTAAGCTGTCTAAAGTTAGGCACCCTCGCCTCTAAGTTGTCTAAAGTTAGGCACCGTCGCCTCTAAGCTGTCTAAAGTTAGGCACCCTCGCTCTAAGCTGTCTAAAGTTAGGCACCCTCGCCTCTAAGCTGTCTAAAGTTAGGCACCCTCGCCTCTAAGCTGTCTAAAGTTAGGCAGCCTCGCCTCTAAGCTATCTAAAGTTAGGCACCGTCGCCTCTAAGCTGTCTAAAGTTAGGCAGCCTTGCCTCTAAGCTGTCTAAAGTTAGGCAACCTCGCCTCTAAGCTGTCTAAAGTTAGGCACCCTCACCTCTAAGCTGTCTAAAGTTGGGCACCCTCGCCTCTAAGCTGTCTAAAGTTAGGCACCGTCGCCTCTAAGCTGTCTAAAGTTAAGCACCCTCGCCTCTAAGCTGTCTAAAGTTAGGCACCCTCGCCTCTAAGCTGTCTAAAGTTAGGCACCCTCGCCTCTATGCTGTCTAAAGTTAGGCACCCTCGCCTCGAAGCTGTCTAAAGTTAGGCACCCTCGCCTCTAAGCTGTCTAAAGTTAGGCACCCTCGCCTCTAAGCTGTCTAAAGTTAGGCACCCTCGCCTCTAAGCTGTCTAAAGTTAGGCACCCTCCCCTCTAAGCTGTCTAAAGTTAGGCAGCCTCGCCTCTAAGCTGTCTAAAGTTAGGCAGCCTCACCTCTAAGCTGTCTAAAGTTAGGCACCCTCGCCTCTAAGCTGTCTAAAGTTAGGCAGCCTCGCCTCTAAGCTGTCTACAGTTAGGCACCCTCGCCTCTAAGCTGTCTAAAGTTAGGCACCCTCGCCTCCAAGCTGTCTAAAGTTAGGCAGCCTCGCCTCTAAGCTGTCAAAAGTTAGGCACCCTCGCCTCTAAGCTGTCTAAAGTTAGGCACCCTCACCTCTAAGCTGTCTAAAGTTAGGCACCCTCGCCTCTAAGCTGTCTAAAGTTAGGCAGCCTCGCCGCTAAGCTGTCTAAAGTTAGGCACCCTCGCCTCTAAGATGTCTAAAGTTAGGCAGCCTCGCCGCTAAGCTGTCTAAAGTTAGGCACCCTCCCCTCTAAGCTGTCTAAATTTAGGCACCCTCGCCTCTAAGCTGTCTAAAGTTAGGCACCCTCGCCTCTAAGCTCTCTAAAGTTAGGCACCCTCGCCTCTAAGCTGTCTAAAGTTAGGCACCCTCGCCTCTAAGCTGTCTAAAGTTAGGCACGCTCGCCTCTAAGCTGTCTAAAGTTAGGCACCCTCGCCTCTAAGCTGTCTAAAGTTAGGCACCCTCGCCTCTAAGCTGTCTAAAGTTAGGCACCCTCACCTCTAAGCTGTCTAAAGTTAGGCACCCTCGCCTCTAAGCTGTCTAAAGTTAGGCACCCTCGCCTCTAAGCTGTCTAAAGTTAGGCATCCTCGCCTCTAAGCTGTCTAAAGTTAGGCACCCTCGCCTCTAAGCTGTCTAAAGTTAGGCAGCCTCGCCTCTAAGCTGTCTAAAGTTAGGCACCCTCGCCTCTAAGCTTTCTAAAGTTAGGCAGCCTCACCTCTAAGCTGTCTAAAGTTAGGCACCCTCGCCTCTAAGCTGTCTAAAGTTAGGCACCCTCGCCTCTAAGCTGTCTAAAGTTAGGCATCCTCGCCTCTAAGCTGTCTAAAGTTAGGCAGCCTCGCCTCTAAGCTGTCTAAAGTTAGGCAGCCTCGCCTCTAAGCTGTCTAAAGTTAGGCACCCTCGCCTCTAAGCTGTCTAAAGTTAGGCACCCTCGCCTCTAAGCTGTCTAAAGTTAGGCACCCTCGCCTCTAAGCTGTCTAAAGTTAGGCACCCTCGCCTCTAAGCTGTCTAAAGTTAGGCACCCTCGCCTCTAAGCTGTCTAAAGTTAGGCACCCTCGCCTCTAAGCTGTCTAAAGTTAGGCACCCTCGCCTCTAAGCTGTCTAAAGTTAGGCACCCTCGCCTCTAAGCTGTCAAAAGTTAGGCAGCCTCGCCTCTAAGCTGTCTAAATTTAGGCACCCTCGCCTCTAAGCTGTCTAAAGTTAGGCACCCTCACCTCTAAGCTGTCTAAAGTTAGGCACCCTCACCTCTAAGCTGTCTAAAGTTAGGCACCCTCGCCTCGAAGCTGTCTCAAGTTAGGCACCCTCACCTCTAAGCTGTCTAAAGTTAGGCAGCCTCGCCTCTAAGGTGTCAAAAGTTAGGCACCCTCGCCTCTAAGCTGTCTAAAGTTAGGCACCCTCACCTCTAAGCTGTCTAAAGTTAGGCACCCTCGCCTCTAAGCTGTCTAAAGTTAGGCACCCTCGCCTCTAAGCTGTCTAAAGTTAGGCACCCTTGCCTCTAAGCTGTCTAAAGTTAGGCACCCTCACCTCTAAGCTGTCTAAAGTTAGGCACCCTCGCCTCTAAGCTGTCAAACGTGAGGCACCCTCGCCTCTAAGCTGTCTAAAGTTAGGCACCGTCGCCTCTAAGCTGTCTAAAGTTAGGCACCGTCGCCTCTAAGCTGTCTAAAGTTAGGCACCGTCGCCTCTAAGCTGTCTAAAGTTAGGCACCGTCACCTCTAAGCTGTCTAACGTTAGGCATCCTTGCCTCTAAGCTGTCTAAAGTTAGGCAGCCTCGCCTCTAAGCTGTCTAAAGTTAGGCAGCCTCGCCTCTAAGCTGTCTAAAGTTAGGCAGCCTCGCCTCTAAGCTGTCTAAAGTTAGGCACCCTCGCCTCTAAGCTGTCTAAAGTTAGGCAGCCTCGCCTCTAAGCTGTCTAAAGTTAGGCACCCTCGCCTCTAAGCTGTCTAAAGTTAGGCAGCCTCGCCTCTAAGCTGTCTAAAGTTAGGCAGCCTCGCCTCTAAGCTGTCTAAAGTTAGGCAGCCTCGCCTCTAAGCTGTCTAAAGTTAGGCACCCTCACCTCTAAGCTGTCTAAAGTTAGGCACCCTTGCCTCTAAGCTGTCTAAAGTTAGGCACCCTCACCTCTAAGCTGTCTAAAGTTAGGCACCCTCGCCTCTAAGCTGTCTAAAGTTTGGCACCCTCACCTCTAAGCTGTCTAAAGTTAGGCACCCTCGCCTCTAAGCTGTCTAAAGTTAGGCACCCTCGCCTCTAAGCTGTCTAAAGTTAGGCACCCTCGCCTCGAAGCTGTCTATAGTTAGGCACCCTCGCCTCTAAGCTGTCTAAAGTTAGGCAGCCTCGCCTCTAAGCTGTCTAAAGTTAGGCAGCCTCGCCGCTATGCTGTCTAAAGTTAGGCAGCCTCGCCGCTAAGCTGTCTAAAGTTAGGCACCCTCGCCTCTAAGCTGTCTAAATTTAGGCACCCTCGCCTCTAAGCTGTCTAAAGTTAGGCACCCTCGCCTCTAAGCTGTCTAAAGTTAGGCACCCTCGCCTCTAAGCTGTCTAAAGTTAGGCACCCTCGCCTCTAAGCTGTCTAAAGTTAGGCACCCTCGCCTCTAAGCTGTCTAAAGTTAGGCACCCTCGCCTCTAAGCTGTCTAAAGTTAGGCAGCCTCGCCGCTAAGCTGTCTAAAGTTAGGCACCCTCCCCTCTAAGCTGTCTAAATTTAGGCACCCTCGCCTCTAAGCTGTCTAAAGTTAGGCACCCTCGCCTCTAAGCTGTCTAAAGTTAGGCACCCTCGCCTCTAAGCTGTCTAAAGTTAGGCACGCTCGCCTCTAAGCTGTCTAAAGTTAGGCACCCTCGCCTCTAAGCTGTCTAAAGTTAGGCACCCTCGCCTCTAAGCTGTCTAAAGTTAGGCACCCTCAACTCTAAGCTGTCTAAAGTTAGGCACCCTCGCCTCTAAGCTGTCTAAAGTTAGGCAGCCTCGCCTCTAAGCTGTCTAAAGTTAGGCACCCTCGCCTCTAAGCTTTCTAAAGTTAGGCAGCCTCACCTCTAAGCTGTCTAAAGTTAGGCACCCTCGCCTCTAAGCTGTCTAAAGTTAGGCACCCTCGCCTCTAAGCTGTCTAAAGTTAGGCATCCTCGCCTCTAAGCTGTCTAAAGTTAGGCAGCCTCGCCTCTAAGCTGTCTAAAGTTAGGCAGCCTCGCCTCTAAGCTGTCTAAAGTTAGGCACCCTCGCCTCTAAGCTGTCTAAAGTTAGGCACCGTCGCCTCTAAGCTGTCTAAAGTTAGGCACCCTCGCCTCTAAGCTGTCTAAAGTTAGGCACCCTCGCCTCTAAGCTGTCTAAAGTTAGGCACCCTCGCCTCTAAGCTGTCTAAAGTTAGGCACCCTCGACTCTAAGCTGTCTAAAGTTAGGCACCCTCGCCTCTAAGCTGTCAAAAGTTAGGCAGCCTCGCCTCTAAGCTGTCTAAAGTTAGGCACCCTCGCCTCTAAGCTGTCTAAAGTTAGGCACCCTCACCTCTAAGCTGTCTAAAGTTAGGCACCCTCACCTCTAAGCTGTCTAAAGTTAGGCACCCTCGCCTCGAAGCTGTCTCAAGTTAGGCACCCTCACCTCTAAGCTGTCTAAAGTTAGGCAGCCTCGCCTCTAAGGTGTCAAAAGTTAGGCACCCTCGCCTCTAAGCTGTCTAAAGTTAGGCACCCTCACCTCTAAGCTGTCTAAAGTTAGGGCACCCTCGCCTCTAAGCTGTCTAAAGTTAGGCACCCTCGCCTCTAAGCTGTCTAAAGTTAGGCACCCTCGCCTCTAAGCTGTCTAAAGTTAGGCACCCTCGCCTCTAAGCTGTCTAAAGTTAGGCACCCTCGCCTCTAAGCTGTCTAAAGTTAGGCACCCTTGCCTCTAAGCTGTCTAATGTTAGGCACCCTCACCTCTAAGCTGTCTAAAGTTAGGCACCCTCGCCTCTAAGCTGTCTAAAGTTAGGCACCCTCACCTCTAAGCTGTCTAAAGTTAGGCACCCTCGCCTCTAAGCTGTCTAAAGTTAGGCACCCTCGCCTCTAAGCTGTCTAAAGTTAGGCACCCTCGCCTCGAAGCTGTCTAAAGTTAGGCACCCTCGCCTCTAAGCTGTCTAAAGTTAGGCAGCCTCGCCTCTAAGCTGTCTAAAGTTAGGCAGCCTCGCCGCTAAGCTGTCTAAAGTTAGGCAGCCTCGCCGCTAAGCTGTCTAAAGTTAGGCACCCTCGCCTCTAAGCTGTCTAAAGTTAGGCACCCTCGCCTCTAAGCTGTCAAAAGTTAGGCAGCCTCACCTCTAAGCTGTCTAAAGTTAGGCACCCTCGCCTCTAAGCTGTCTAAAGTTAGGCACCCTCACCTCTAAGCTGTCTAAAGTTAGGCATCCTCGCCTCTAAGCTGTCTAAAGTTAGGCACCCTCGCCTCTAAGCTGTCTAAGGTTAGGCACCCTCGCCTCTAAGCTGTCCAAAGTTAGGCACCCTCGCCTCTAAGCTGTCCAAAGTTAGGCACCCTCGCCTCTAAGCTGTCTAAAGTTAGGCATCGTCACCTCTACGCTGTCTAAAGTTAGGCACCGTCGCCTCTAAGCTGTCTAAAGTTAGGCACCGTCGCCTCTAAGCTGTCTAAAGTTAGGCACCGTCGCCTCTAAGCTGTCTAAAGTTAGGCACTGTCGCCTCGAAGCTGTCTAAAGTTAGGCACCGTCGCCTCTAAGCTGTCTAAAGTTAGGCACCGTCACATCTAAGCTGTCTAAAGTTAGGCAGCCTCGCCTCTAAGCTGTCTAAAGTTAGGCAGCCTCGCCTCTAAGCTGTCTAAAGTTAGGCAGCCTCGCCTCTAAGCTGTCTAAAGTTAGGCACCATCGCCTCTAAGCTGTCTAAAGTTAGGCATCCTCGCCTCTAAGCTGTCTAAAGTTAGGCACCCTCGCCTCTAAGCTGTCTAAAGTTAGGCACCCTCGCATCTAAGCTGTCTAAAGTTAGGCACCGTCGCCTCTAAGCTGTCTAAAGTTAGGCACCCTCGCCTCTAAGCTGTCTAAAGTTAGCACCCTCGCCTCGAAGCTGTCTAAAGTTAGGCACCCTCACCTCTAAGCTGTCTAAAGTTAGGCATCCTCGCCTCTAAGCTGTCTAAAGTTAGGCACCTTCGCCTCTAAGCTGTCTAAAGTTAGGCACCCTCGCCTCTAAGCTGTCTAAAGTTAGGCATCCTCGCCTCTAAGCTGTCTAAAGTTAGGCACCCTCGCCTCTAAGCTGTCTAAAGTTAGGCACCCTCGCCTCTAAACTGTCTAAAGTTAGGCACCTCGCCTCTAAGCTGTCTAAAGTTAGGCACCCTCGCCTCTAAGCTGTCTAAAGTTAGGCACCCTCGCCTCGAAGCTGTCTAAAGTTAGGCACCCTCGCCTCTAAGCTGTCTAAAGTTAGGCACCCTCGCCTCTAAGCTGTCTAAAGTTAGGCACCCTCACCTCTAAGTTGTCTAAAGTTAGGCACCGTCGGCTCTAAGCTGTCTAAAGTTAGGCATCCTCGCCTCTAAGCTGTCTAAAGTTAGGCACCCTCGCCTCTAAGCTGTCTAAAGTTAGGCACCCTCGCCTCTAAGCTGTCCAAAGTTAGGCAGCCTCGCCTCTAAGCTGTCTAAAGTTAGGCACCGTCGCCTCTAAGCTGTCTAAAGTTAGGCAGCCTCGCCTCTAAGCTGTCTAAAGTTAGGCAACCTCGCCTCTAAGCCGTCTAAAGTTAGGCATCCTCACCTCTAAGCTGTCTAAAGTTGGGCACCCTCGCCTCTAAGCTGTCTAAAGTTAGGCAGCCTCGCCTCTAAGCTGTCTAAAGTTAGGCACCCTCGCCTCTAAGCTGTCTAAAGTTAGGCAGCCTCGCCTCTAAGCTGTCTAAAGTTAGGCAGCCTCGCCTCTAAGCTGTCTAAAGTTAGGCACCCTCGCCTCTAAGCTGTCTAAAGTTAGGCAGCCTCGCCTCTAAGCTGTCTAAAGTTAGGCACCGTCGCCTCTAAGCTGTCTAAAGTTAGGCACAGTCGCCTCTAAGCTGTCTAAAGTGAGGCACCCTCGCCTCTAAGCTGTCTAAAGTTAGGCACCGTCGCCTCTAAGCTGTCTAAAGTTAGGCACCGTCGCCTCTAAGCTGTCTGAAGTTAGGCACAGTCGCCTCTAAGCTGTCTAAAGTGAGGCACCCTCGCCTCTAAGCTGTCTAAAGTTAGGCACCCTCGCCTCTAAGCTGTCCAAAGCTAGGCACCCTCGCCTCTAAGCTGTCCAAAGTTAGGCACCCTCGCCTCTAAGCTGTCTAAAGTTAGGCATCGTCGCCTCTAAGCTGTCTAAAGTTAGGCACCGTCGCCTCTAAGCTGTCTAAAGTTAGGCACCGTCGCCTCTAAGCTGTCTAAAGTTAGGCACCGTCGCCTCTAAGCTGTCTAAAGTTAGGCAC
Source organism: Myxine glutinosa (assembly GCF_964187855.1). Taxonomy (NCBI): domain Eukaryota; kingdom Metazoa; phylum Chordata; class Myxini; order Myxiniformes; family Myxinidae; genus Myxine; species Myxine glutinosa. The sequence continues at coordinate 68,719,793 of NC_136267.1, forward strand.
TGTCGCCTCGAAGCTGTCTAAAGTTAGGCACCGTCACCTCTAAGCTGTCTAAAGTTAGGCACCGTCACATCTAAGCTGTCTAAAGTTAGGCAGCCTCGCCTCTAAGCTGTCTAAAGTTAGGCAGCCTCGCCTCTAAGCTGTCTAAAGTTAGGCAGCCTCGCCTCTAAGCTGTCTAAAGTTAGGCAGCCTCGCCTCTAAGCTGTCTAAAGTTAGGCACCGTCGCCTCTAAGCTGTCTAAAGTTAGGCATCCTCGCCTCTAAGCTGTCTAAAGTTAGGCACCCTCGCCTCTAAGCTGTCTAAAGTTAGGCACCCTCGCATCTAAGCTGTCTAAAGTTAGGCACCGTCGCCTCTAAGCTGTCTAAAGTTAGGCACCCTCGCCTCTAAGCTGTCTAAAGTTAGCACCCTCGCCTCTAAGCTGTCTAAAGTTAGGCACCCTCGCCTCTAAGCTGTCTAAAGTTAGGCACCCTCGCCTCTAAGCTGTCTAAAGTTAGGCACCCTCGCCTCGAAGCTGTCTAAAGTTAGGCACCCTCGCCTCTAAGCTGTCTAAAGTTAGGCACCCTCGCCTCTAAGCTGTCTAAAGTTAGGCACCCTCGCCTCTAAGTTGTCTAAAGTTAGGCACCGTCGCCTCTAAGCTGTCTAAAGTTAGGCACCCTCGCTCTAAGCTGTCTAAAGTTAGGCACCCTCGCCTCTAAGCTGTCTAAAGTTAGGCACCCTCGCCTCTAAGCTGTCTAAAGTTAGGCAGCCTCGCCTCTAAGCTATCTAAAGTTAGGCACCGTCGCCTCTAAGCTGTCTAAAGTTAGGCAGCCTTGCCTCTAAGCTGTCTAAAGTTAGGCAACCTCGCCTCTAAGCTGTCTAAAGTTAGGCACCCTCACCTCTAAGCTGTCTAAAGTTGGGCACCCTCGCCTCTAAGCTGTCTAAAGTTAGGCACCGTCGCCTCTAAGCTGTCTAAAGTTAAGCACCCTCGCCTCTAAGCTGTCTAAAGTTAGGCACCCTCGCCTCTAAGCTGTCTAAAGTTAGGCACCCTCGCCTCTATGCTGTCTAAAGTTAGGCACCCTCGCCTCGAAGCTGTCTAAAGTTAGGCACCCTCGCCTCTAAGCTGTCTAAAGTTAGGCACCCTCGCCTCTAAGCTGTCTAAAGTTAGGCACCCTCGCCTCTAAGCTGTCTAAAGTTAGGCACCCTCCCCTCTAAGCTGTCTAAAGTTAGGCAGCCTCGCCTCTAAGCTGTCTAAAGTTAGGCAGCCTCACCTCTAAGCTGTCTAAAGTTAGGCACCCTCGCCTCTAAGCTGTCTAAAGTTAGGCAGCCTCGCCTCTAAGCTGTCTACAGTTAGGCACCCTCGCCTCTAAGCTGTCTAAAGTTAGGCACCCTCGCCTCCAAGCTGTCTAAAGTTAGGCAGCCTCGCCTCTAAGCTGTCAAAAGTTAGGCACCCTCGCCTCTAAGCTGTCTAAAGTTAGGCACCCTCACCTCTAAGCTGTCTAAAGTTAGGCACCCTCGCCTCTAAGCTGTCTAAAGTTAGGCAGCCTCGCCTCTAAGCTGTCTAAAGTTAGGCAGCCTCACCTCTAAGCTGTCTAAAGTTAGGCACCCTCGCCTCTAAGCTGTCTAAAGTTAGGCAGCCTCGCCTCTAAGCTGTCTAAAGTTAGGCACCCTCGCCTCTAAGCTGTCTAAAGTTAGGCAGCCTCACCTCTAAGCTGGCTAAAGTTAGGCACCCTCGCCTCTAAGCTGTCTAAAGTTAGGCAGCCTCGCCTCTAAGCTGTCTAAAGTTAGGCACCGTCGCCTCTAAGCTGTCTAAAGTTAGGCAGCCTCGCCTCTAAGCTGTCTAAAGTTAGGCACCCTCGCCTCTAAGCTGTCTAGAGTTAGGCACCCTCGCCTCTAAGCTGTCTAAAGTTAGGCACCGTCGCCTCTAAGCTGTCTAAAGTTAGGCACCCTCGCCTCTAAGCTGTCTAAAGTTAGGCACCCTCGCCTCTAAGCTGTCTAAAGTTAGGCACCCTCGCCTCTAAGCTGTCTAAAGTTAGGCACCCTCACCTCTAAGCTGTCTAAAGTTAGGCACCCTCGCCTCTAAGCTGTCTATAGTTAGGCACCCTCGCCTCTAAGCTGGCTAAAGTTAGGCACCCTCGCCTCTAAGCTGTCTAAAGTTAGGCATCCTCACCTCTAAGCTGTCTAAAGTTGGGCACCCTCGCCTCTAATCTGTCTAAAGTTAGGCAGCCTCGCCTCTAAGCTGTCTAAAGTTAGGCACCCTCGCCTCTAAGCTGTCTAAAGTTAGGCAGCCTCACCTCTAAGCTGTCTAAAATTAGGCAGCCTCGCCTCTAAGCTGTCTAAAGTTAGGCACCCTCGCCTCTAAGCTGTCTAAAGTTAGGCAGCCTCGCCTCTAAGCTGTCTAAAGTTAGGCACCGTCGCCTCTAAGCTGTCTAAAGTTAGGCACATTCGCCTCTAAGCTGTCTAAAGTGAGGCACCCTCGCCTCTAAGCTGTCTAAAGTTAGGCACCGTCACCTCTAAGCTGTCTAAAGTTAGGCACCGTCGCCTCTAAGCTGTCTGAAGTTAGGCACAGTCGCCTCTAAGCTGTCTAAAGTGAGGCACCCTCGCCTCTAAGCTGTCTAAAGTTAGGCACCCTCGCCTCTAAGCTGTCTAAGGTTAGGCACCCTCGCCTCTAAGCTGTCCAAAGCTAGGCACCCTCGCCTCTAAGCTGTCCAAAGTTAGGCACCGTCGCCTCTAAGCTGTCTAAAGTTAGGCACCGTCGCCTCTAAGCTGTCTAAAGTTAGGCACCGTCGCCTCTAAGCTGTCTAAAGTTAGGCACTGTCGCCTCGAAGCTGTCTAAAGTTAGGCACCGTCACCTCTAAGCTGTCTAAAGTTAGGCACCGTCACATCTAAGCTGTCTAAAGTTAGGCAGCCTCGCCTCTAAGCTGTCTAAAGTTAGGCACCCTCGCCTCTAAGCTGTCTAGAGTTAGGCACCCTCGCCTCTAAGCTGTCTAAAGTTAGGCACCGTCGCCTCTAAGCTGTCTAAAGTTAGGCACCCTCGCCTCTAAGCTGTCTAAAGTTAGGCACCCTCGCCTCTAAGCTGTCTAAAGTTAGGCACCCTCGCCTCTAAGCTGTCTAAAGTTAGGCACCCTCACCTCTAAGCTGTCTAAAGTTAGGCACCCTCGCCTCTAAGCTGTCTATAGTTAGGCACCCTCGCCTCTAAGCTGGCTAAAGTTAGGCACCCTCGCCTCTAAGCTGTCTAAAGTTAGGCATCCTCACCTCTAAGCTTTCTAAAGTTGGGCACCCTCGCCTCTAAGCTGTCTAAAGTTAGGCAGCCTCGCCTCTAAGCTGTCTAAAGTTAGGCACCCTCGCCTCTAAGCTGTCTAAAGTCAGGCAGCCTCGCCTCTAAGCTGTCTAAAGTTAGGCAGCCTCGCCTCTAAGCTGTCTAAAGTTAGGCACCCTCGCCTCTAAGCTGTCTAAAGTTAGGCAGCCTCGCCTCTAAGCTGTCTAAAGTTAGGAACCGTCGCCTCTAAGCTGTCTAAAGTTAGGCACATTCGCCTCTAAGCTGTCTAAAGTGAGGCACCCTCGCCTCTAAGCTGTCTAAAGTTAGGCACCGTCGCCTCTAAGCTGTCTAAAGTTAGGCACCGTCGCCTCTAAGCTGTCTGAAGTTAGGCACAGTCGCCTCTAAGCTGTCTAAAGTGAGGCACCCTCGCCTCTAAGCTGTCTAAAGTTAGGCACCCTCGCCTCTAAGCTGTCTAAGGTTAGGCACCCTCGCCTCTAAGCTGTCCAAAGCTAGGCACCCTCGCCTCTAAGCTGTCCAAAGTTAGGCACCCTCGCCTCTAAGCTGTCTAAAGTTAGGCATCGTCGCCTCTAAGCTGTCTAAAGTTAGGCACCGTCGCCTCTAAGCTGTCTAAAGTTAGGCACCGTCGCCTCTAAGCTGTCTAAAGTTAGGCACTGTCGCCTCGAAGCTGTCTAAAGTTAGGCACCGTCACCTCTAAGCTGTCTAAAGTTAGGCACCGTCACATCTAAGCTGTCTAAAGTTAGGCAGCCTCGCCTCTAAGCTGTCTAAAGTTAGGCAGCCTCGCCTCTAAGCTGTGTAAAGTTAGGCAGCCTCGCCTCTAAGCTGTCTAAAGTTAGGCACCGTCGCCTCTAAGCTGTCTAAAGTTAGGCATCCTCGCCTCTAAGCTGTCTAAAGTTAGGCACCCTCGCCTCTAAGCTGTCTAAAGTTAGGCACCCTCGCATCTAAGCTGTCTAAAGTTAGGCACCGTCGCCTCTAAGCTGTCTAAAGTTAGGCACCCTCGCCTCTAAGCTGTCTAAAGTTAGCACCCTCGCCTCTAAGCTGTCTAAAGTTAGGCACCCTCGCCTCTAAGCTGTCTAAAGTTAGGCACCCTCGCCTCTAAGCTGTCTAAAGTTAGGCACCCTCGCCTCGAAGCTGTCTAAAGTTAGGCACCCTCGCCTCTAAGCTGTCTAAAGTTAGGCACCCTCGCCTCTAAGCTGTCTAAAGTTAGGCACCGTCGCCTCTAAGCTGTCTAAAGTTAGGCACCCTCGCCTCTAAGCTGTCTAAAGTTAGGCACCCTCGCCTCTAAGCTGGCTAAAGTTAGGCACCCTCGCCTCTAAGCTGTCTAAAGTTAGGCAGCCTCGCCTCTAAGCTATCTAAAGTTAGGCACCGTCGCCTCTAAGCTGTCTAAAGTTAGGCAGCCTCGCCTCTAAGCTGTCTAAAGTTAGGCAACCTCGCCTCTAAGCTGTCTAAAGTTAGGCACCCTCACCTCTAAGCTGTCTAAAGTTGGGCACCCTCGCCTCTAAGCTGTCTAAAGTTAGGCACCGTCGCCTCTAAGCTGTCTAAAGTTAAGCACCCTCGCCTCTAAGCTGTCTAAAGTTAGGCACCCTCGCCTCTAAGCTGTCTAAAGTTAGGCACCCTCGCCTCTATGCTGTCTAAAGTTAGGCACCCTCGCCTCGAAGCTGTCTAAAGTTAGGCACCCTCGCCTCTAAGCTGTCTAAAGTTAGGCACCCTCGCCTCTAAGCTGTCTAAAGTTAGGCACCCTCGCCTCTAAGCTGTCTAAAGTTAGGCACCCTCCCCTCTAAGCTGTCTAAAGTTAGGCAGCCTCGCCTCTAAGCTGTCTAAAGTTAGGCAGCCTCACCTCTAAGCTGTCTAAAGTTAGGCACCCTCGCCTCTAAGCTGTCTAAAGTTAGGCAGCCTCGCCTCTAAGCTGTCTGCAGTTAGGCACCCTCGCCTCTAAGCTGTCTAAAGTTAGGCACCCTCGCCTCTAAGCTGTCTAAAGTTAGGCAGCCTCGCCTCTAAGCTGTCAAAAGTTAGGCACCCTCGCCTCTAAGCTGTCTAAAGTTAGGCACCCTCACCTCTAAGCTGTCTAAAGTTAGGCACCCTCGCCTCTAAGCTGTCTAAAGTTAGGCAGCCTCGCCTCTAAGCTGTCTAAAGTTAGACAGCCTCACCTCTAAGCTGTCTAAAGTTAGGCACCCTCGCCTCTAAGCTGTCTAAAGTTAGGCAGCCTCGCCTCTAAGCTGTCTAAAGTTAGGCACCCTCGCCTCTAAGCTGTCTAAAGTTAGGCAGCCTCACCTCTAAGCTGGCTAAAGTTAGGCACCCTCGCCTCTAAGCTGTCTAAAGTTAGGCAGCCTCGCCTCTAAGCTGTCTAAAGTTAGGCACCGTCGCCTCTAAGCTGTCTAAAGTTAGGCAGCCTCGCCTCTAAGCTGTCTAAAGTTAGGCACTCTCGCCTCTAAGCTGTCTAAGGTTAGGCACCCTCGCCTCTAAGCTGTCTAAAGTTAGGCACCCTCGCCTCGAAGCTGTCTAAAGTTAGGCACCCTCGCCTCTAAGCTGTCTAAAGTTAGGCACCCTCGCCTCTAAGCTGTCTAAAGTTAGGCACCCTCGCCTCTAAGTTGTCTAAAGTTAGGCACCGTCGCCTCTAAGCTGTCTAAAGTTAGGCACCCTCGCCTCTAAGCTGTCTAAAGTTAGGCACCCTCGCCTCTAAGCTGTCTAAAGTTAGGCACCCTCGCCTCTAAGCTGTCTAAAGTTAGGCAGCCTCGCCTCTAAGCTATCTAAAGTTAGGCACCGTCGCCTCTAAGCTGTCTAAAGTTAGGCAGCCTCGCCTCTAAGCTGTCTAAAGTTAGGCAACCTCGCCTCTAAGCTGTCTAAAGTTAGGCACCCTCACCTCTAAGCTGTCTAAAGTTAGGCACCCTCACCTCTAAGCTGTCTAAAGTTAGGCACCCTCGCCTCTAAGCTGTCTAAAGTTAGGCACCCTCGCCTCTAAGCTGTCTAAAGTTAGGCATCCTCGCCTCTAAGCTGTCTAAAGTTAGGCACCCTCGCCTCTAAGCTGTCTAAAGTTAGGCAGCCTCGCCTCTAAGCTGTCTAAAGTTAGGCACCCTCGCCTCTAAGCTTTCTAAAGTTAGGCAGCCTCACCTCTAAGCTGTCTAAAGTTAGGCACCCTCGCCTCTAAGCTGTCTAAAGTTAGGCACCCTCGCCTCTAAGCTGTCTAAAGTTAGGCATCCTCGCCTCTAAGCTGTCTAAAGTTAGGCAGCCTCGCCTCTAAGCTGTCTAAAGTTAGGCAGCCTCGCCTCTAAGCTGTCTAAAGTTAGGCACCCTCGCCTCTAAGCTGTCTAAAGTTAGGCACCCTCGCCTCTAAGCTGTCTAAAGTTAGGCACCCTCGCCTCTAAGCTGTCTAAAGTTAGGCACCCTCGCCTCTAAGCTGTCTAAAGTTAGGCACCCTCGCCTCTAAGCTGTCTAAAGTTAGGCACCCTCGCCTCTAAGCTGTCTAAAGTTAGGCACCCTCGCCTCTAAGCTGTCTAAAGTTAGGCACCCTCGCCTCTAAGCTGTCAAAAGTTAGGCAGCCTCGCCTCTAAGCTGTCTAAATTTAGGCACCCTCGCCTCTAAGCTGTCTAAAGTTAGGCATCCTCACCTCTAAGCTGTCTAAAGTTAGGCACCCTCACCTCTAAGCTGTCTAAAGTTAGGCACCCTCGCCTCGAAGCTGTCTCAAGTTAGGCACCCTCACCTCTAAGCTGTCTAAAGTTAGGCAGCCTCGCCTCTAAGGTGTCAAAAGTTAGGCACCCTCGCCTCTAAGCTGTCTAAAGTTAGGCACCCTCACCTCTAAGCTGTCTAAAGTTAGGCACCCTCGCCTCTAAGCTGTCTAAAGTTAGGCACCCTCGCCTCTAAGCTGTCTAAAGTTAGGCACCCTTGCCTCTAAGCTGTCTAAAGTTAGGCACCCTCACCTCTAAGCTGTCTAAAGTTAGGCACCCTCGCCTCTAAGCTGTCAAACGTGAGGCACCCTCGCCTCTAAGCTGTCTAAAGTTAGGCACCGTCGCCTCTAAGCTGTCTAAAGTTAGGCACCGTCGCCTCTAAGCTGTCTAAAGTTAGGCACCGTCGCCTCTAAGCTGTCTAAAGTTAGGCACCGTCACCTCTAAGCTGTCTAACGTTAGGCATCCTTGCCTCTAAGCTGTCTAAAGTTAGGCAGCCTCGCCTCTAAGCTGTCTAAAGTTAGGCAGCCTCGCCTCTAAGCTGTCTAAAGTTAGGCAGCCTCGCCTCTAAGCTGTCTAAAGTTAGGCACCCTCGCCTCTAAGCTGTCTAAAGTTAGGCAGCCTCGCCTCTAAGCTGTCTAAAGTTAGGCACCCTCGCCTCTAAGCTGTCTAAAGTTAGGCAGCCTCGCCTCTAAGCTGTCTAAAGTTAGGCAGCCTCGCCTCTAAGCTGTCTAAAGTTAGGCAGCCTCGCCTCTAAGCTGTCTAAAGTTAGGCACCCTCACCTCTAAGCTGTCTAAAGTTAGGCACCCTTGCCTCTAAGCTGTCTAAAGTTAGGCACCCTCACCTCTAAGCTGTCTAAAGTTAGGCACCCTCGCCTCTAAGCTGTCTAAAGTTTGGCACCCTCACCTCTAAGCTGTCTAAAGTTAGGCACCCTCGCCTCTAAGCTGTCTAAAGTTAGGCACCCTCGCCTCTAAGCTGTCTAAAGTTAGGCACCCTCGCCTCGAAGCTGTCTATAGTTAGGCACCCTCGCCTCTAAGCTGTCTAAAGTTAGGCAGCCTCGCCTCTAAGCTGTCTAAAGTTAGGCAGCCTCGCCGCTATGCTGTCTAAAGTTAGGCAGCCTCGCCGCTAAGCTGTCTAAAGTTAGGCACCCTCGCCTCTAAGCTGTCTAAATTTAGGCACCCTCGCCTCTAAGCTGTCTAAAGTTAGGCACCCTCGCCTCTAAGCTGTCTAAAGTTAGGCACCCTCGCCTCTAAGCTGTCTAAAGTTAGGCACCCTCGCCTCTAAGCTGTCTAAAGTTAGGCACCCTCGCCTCTAAGCTGTCTAAAGTTAGGCACCCTCGCCTCTAAGCTGTCTAAAGTTAGGCAGCCTCGCCGCTAAGCTGTCTAAAGTTAGGCACCCTCCCCTCTAAGCTGTCTAAATTTAGGCACCCTCGCCTCTAAGCTGTCTAAAGTTAGGCACCCTCGCCTCTAAGCTGTCTAAAGTTAGGCACCCTCGCCTCTAAGCTGTCTAAAGTTAGGCACGCTCGCCTCTAAGCTGTCTAAAGTTAGGCACCCTCGCCTCTAAGCTGTCTAAAGTTAGGCACCCTCGCCTCTAAGCTGTCTAAAGTTAGGCACCCTCAACTCTAAGCTGTCTAAAGTTAGGCACCCTCGCCTCTAAGCTGTCTAAAGTTAGGCAGCCTCGCCTCTAAGCTGTCTAAAGTTAGGCACCCTCGCCTCTAAGCTTTCTAAAGTTAGGCAGCCTCACCTCTAAGCTGTCTAAAGTTAGGCACCCTCGCCTCTAAGCTGTCTAAAGTTAGGCACCCTCGCCTCTAAGCTGTCTAAAGTTAGGCATCCTCGCCTCTAAGCTGTCTAAAGTTAGGCAGCCTCGCCTCTAAGCTGTCTAAAGTTAGGCAGCCTCGCCTCTAAGCTGTCTAAAGTTAGGCACCCTCGCCTCTAAGCTGTCTAAAGTTAGGCACCGTCGCCTCTAAGCTGTCTAAAGTTAGGCACCCTCGCCTCTAAGCTGTCTAAAGTTAGGCACCCTCGCCTCTAAGCTGTCTAAAGTTAGGCACCCTCGCCTCTAAGCTGTCTAAAGTTAGGCACCCTCGACTCTAAGCTGTCTAAAGTTAGGCACCCTCGCCTCTAAGCTGTCAAAAGTTAGGCAGCCTCGCCTCTAAGCTGTCTAAAGTTAGGCACCCTCGCCTCTAAGCTGTCTAAAGTTAGGCACCCTCACCTCTAAGCTGTCTAAAGTTAGGCACCCTCACCTCTAAGCTGTCTAAAGTTAGGCACCCTCGCCTCGAAGCTGTCTCAAGTTAGGCACCCTCACCTCTAAGCTGTCTAAAGTTAGGCAGCCTCGCCTCTAAGGTGTCAAAAGTTAGGCACCCTCGCCTCTAAGCTGTCTAAAGTTAGGCACCCTCACCTCTAAGCTGTCTAAAGTTAGGGCACCCTCGCCTCTAAGCTGTCTAAAGTTAGGCACCCTCGCCTCTAAGCTGTCTAAAGTTAGGCACCCTCGCCTCTAAGCTGTCTAAAGTTAGGCACCCTCGCCTCTAAGCTGTCTAAAGTTAGGCACCCTCGCCTCTAAGCTGTCTAAAGTTAGGCACCCTTGCCTCTAAGCTGTCTAATGTTAGGCACCCTCACCTCTAAGCTGTCTAAAGTTAGGCACCCTCGCCTCTAAGCTGTCTAAAGTTAGGCACCCTCACCTCTAAGCTGTCTAAAGTTAGGCACCCTCGCCTCTAAGCTGTCTAAAGTTAGGCACCCTCCCCTCTAAGCTGTCTAAAGTTAGGCACCCTCGCCTCGAAGCTGTCTAAAGTTAGGCACCCTCGCCTCTAAGCTGTCTAAAGTTAGGCAGCCTCGCCTCTAAGCTGTCTAAAGTTAGGCAGCCTCGCCGCTAAGCTGTCTAAAGTTAGGCAGCCTCGCCGCTAAGCTGTCTAAAGTTAGGCACCCTCGCCTCTAAGCTGTCTAAAGTTAGGCACCCTCGCCTCTAAGCTGTCAAAAGTTAGGCAGCCTCACCTCTAAGCTGTCTAAAGTTAGGCACCCTCGCCTCTAAGCTGTCTAAAGTTAGGCACCCTCACCTCTAAGCTGTCTAAAGTTAGGCATCCTCGCCTCTAAGCTGTCTAAAGTTAGGCACCCTCGCCTCTAAGCTGTCTAAGGTTAGGCACCCTCGCCTCTAAGCTGTCCAAAGTTAGGCACCCTCGCCTCTAAGCTGTCCAAAGTTAGGCACCCTCGCCTCTAAGCTGTCTAAAGTTAGGCATCGTCACCTCTACGCTGTCTAAAGTTAGGCACCGTCGCCTCTAAGCTGTCTAAAGTTAGGCACCGTCGCCTCTAAGCTGTCTAAAGTTAGGCACCGTCGCCTCTAAGCTGTCTAAAGTTAGGCACTGTCGCCTCGAAGCTGTCTAAAGTTAGGCACCGTCGCCTCTAAGCTGTCTAAAGTTAGGCACCGTCACATCTAAGCTGTCTAAAGTTAGGCAGCCTCGCCTCTAAGCTGTCTAAAGTTAGGCAGCCTCGCATCTAAGCTGTCTAAAGTTAGGCAGCCTCGCCTCTAAGCTGTCTAAAGTTAGGCACCATCGCCTCTAAGCTGTCTAAAGTTAGGCATCCTCGCCTCTAAGCTGTCTAAAGTTAGGCACCCTCGCCTCTAAGCTGTCTAAAGTTAGGCACCCTCGCATCTAAGCTGTCTAAAGTTAGGCACCGTCGCCTCTAAGCTGTCTAAAGTTAGGCACCCTCGCCTCTAAGCTGTCTAAAGTTAGCACCCTCGCCTCGAAGCTGTCTAAAGTTAGGCACCCTCACCTCTAAGCTGTCTAAAGTTAGGCATCCTCGCCTCTAAGCTGTCTAAAGTTAGGCACCTTCGCCTCTAAGCTGTCTAAAGTTAGGCACCCTCGCCTCTAAGCTGTCTAAAGTTAGGCATCCTCGCCTCTAAGCTGTCTAAAGTTAGGCACCCTCGCCTCTAAGCTGTCTAAAGTTAGGCACCCTCGCCTCTAAACTGTCTAAAGTTAGGCACCTCGCCTCTAAGCTGTCTAAAGTTAGGCACCCTCGCCTCTAAGCTGTCTAAAGTTAGGCACCCTCGCCTCGAAGCTGTCTAAAGTTAGGCACCCTCGCCTCTAAGCTGTCTAAAGTTAGGCACCCTCGCCTCTAAGCTGTCTAAAGTTAGGCACCCTCACCTCTAAGTTGTCTAAAGTTAGGCACCGTCGGCTCTAAGCTGTCTAAAGTTAGGCATCCTCGCCTCTAAGCTGTCTAAAGTTAGGCACCCTCGCCTCTAAGCTGTCTAAAGTTAGGCACCCTCGCCTCTAAGCTGTCCAAAGTTAGGCAGCCTCGCCTCTAAGCTGTCTAAAGTTAGGCACCGTCGCCTCTAAGCTGTCTAAAGTTAGGCAGCCTCGCCTCTAAGCTGTCTAAAGTTAGGCAACCTCGCCTCTAAGCCGTCTAAAGTTAGGCATCCTCACCTCTAAGCTGTCTAAAGTTGGGCACCCTCGCCTCTAAGCTGTCTAAAGTTAGGCAGCCTCGCCTCTAAGCTGTCTAAAGTTAGGCACCCTCGCCTCTAAGCTGTCTAAAGTTAGGCAGCCTCGCCTCTAAGCTGTCTAAAGTTAGGCAGCCTCGCCTCTAAGCTGTCTAAAGTTAGGCACCCTCGCCTCTAAGCTGTCTAAAGTTAGGCAGCCTCGCCTCTAAGCTGTCTAAAGTTAGGCACCGTCGCCTCTAAGCTGTCTAAAGTTAGGCACAGTCGCCTCTAAGCTGTCTAAAGTGAGGCACCCTCGCCTCTAAGCTGTCTAAAGTTAGGCACCGTCGCCTCTAAGCTGTCTAAAGTTAGGCACCGTCGCCTCTAAGCTGTCTGAAGTTAGGCACAGTCGCCTCTAAGCTGTCTAAAGTGAGGCACCCTCGCCTCTAAGCTGTCTAAAGTTAGGCACCCTCGCCTCTAAGCTGTCCAAAGCTAGGCACCCTCGCCTTTAAGCTGTCCAAAGTTAGGCACCCTCGCCTCTAAGCTGTCTAAAGTTAGGCATCGTCGCCTCTAAGCTGTCTAAAGTTAGGCACCGTCGCCTCTAAGCTGTCTAAAGTTAGGCACCGTCGCCTCTAAGCTGTCTAAAGTTAGGCACCGTCGCCTCTAAGCTGTCTAAAGTTAGGCACTGTCGCCTCGAAGCTGTCTAAAGTTAGGCACCGTCACCTCTAAGCTGTCTAAAGTTAGGCACCGTCACATCTAAGCTGTCTAAAGTTAGGCAGCCTCGCCTCTAAGCTGTCTAAAGTTAGGCAGCCTCGCCTCTAAGCTGTCTAAAGTTAGGCAGCCTCGCCTCTAAGCTGTCTAAAGTTAGGCAGCCTCGCCTCTAAGCTGTCTAAAGTTAGGCACCGTCGCCTCTAAGCTGTCTAAAGTTAGGCATCCTCGCCTCTAAGCTGTCTAAAGTTAGGCACCCTCGCCTCTAAGCTGTCTAAAGTTAGGCACCCTCGCATCTAAGCTGTCTAAAGTTAGGCACCGTCGCCTCTAAGCTGTCTAAAGTTAGGCACCCTCGCCTCTAAGCTGTCTAAAGTTAGCACCCTCGCCTCTAAGCTGTCTAAAGTTAGGCACCCTCGCCTCTAAGCTGTCTAAAGTTAGGCACCCTCGCCTCTAAGCTGTCTAAAGTTAGGCACCCTCGCCTCGAAGCTGTCTAAAGTTAGGCACCCTCGCCTCTAAGCTGTCTAAAGTTAGGCACCCTCGCCTCTAAGCTGTCTAAAGTTAGGCACCCTCGCCTCTAAGTTGTCTAAAGTTAGGCACCGTCGCCTCTAAGCTGTCTAAAGTTAGGCACCCTCGCTCTAAGCTGTCTAAAGTTAGGCACCCTCGCCTCTAAGCTGTCTAAAGTTAGGCACCCTCGCCTCTAAGCTGTCTAAAGTTAGGCAGCCTCGCCTCTAAGCTATCTAAAGTTAGGCACCGTCGCCTCTAAGCTGTCTAAAGTTAGGCAGCCTTGCCTCTAAGCTGTCTAAAGTTAGGCAACCTCGCCTCTAAGCTGTCTAAAGTTAGGCACCCTCACCTCTAAGCTGTCTAAAGTTGGGCACCCTCGCCTCTAAGCTGTCTAAAGTTAGGCACCGTCGCCTCTAAGCTGTCTAAAGTTAAGCACCCTCGCCTCTAAGCTGTCTAAAGTTAGGCACCCTCGCCTCTAAGCTGTCTAAAGTTAGGCACCCTCGCCTCTATGCTGTCTAAAGTTAGGCACCCTCGCCTCGAAGCTGTCTAAAGTTAGGCACCCTCGCCTCTAAGCTGTCTAAAGTTAGGCACCCTCGCCTCTAAGCTGTCTAAAGTTAGGCACCCTCGCCTCTAAGCTGTCTAAAGTTAGGCACCCTCCCCTCTAAGCTGTCTAAAGTTAGGCAGCCTCGCCTCTAAGCTGTCTAAAGTTAGGCAGCCTCACCTCTAAGCTGTCTAAAGTTAGGCACCCTCGCCTCTAAGCTGTCTAAAGTTAGGCAGCCTCGCCTCTAAGCTGTCTACAGTTAGGCACCCTCGCCTCTAAGCTGTCTAAAGTTAGGCACCCTCGCCTCCAAGCTGTCTAAAGTTAGGCAGCCTCGCCTCTAAGCTGTCAAAAGTTAGGCACCCTCGCCTCTAAGCTGTCTAAAGTTAGGCACCCTCACCTCTAAGCTGTCTAAAGTTAGGCACCCTCGCCTCTAAGCTGTCTAAAGTTAGGCAGCCTCGCCTCTAAGCTGTCTAAAGTTAGGCAGCCTCACCTCTAAGCTGTCTAAAGTTAGGCACCCTCGCCTCTAAGCTGTCTAAAGTTAGGCAGCCTCGCCTCTAAGCTGTCTAAAGTTAGGCACCCTCGCCTCTAAGCTGTCTAAAGTTAGGCAGCCTCACCTCTAAGCTGGCTAAAGTTAGGCACCCTCGCCTCTAAGCTGTCTAAAGTTAGGCAGCCTCGCCTCTAAGCTGTCTAAAGTTAGGCACCGTCGCCTCTAAGCTGTCTAAAGTTAGGCAGCCTCGCCTCTAAGCTGTCTAAAGTTAGGCACCCTCGCCTCTAAGCTGTCTAGAGTTAGGCACCCTCGCCTCTAAGCTGTCTAAAGTTAGGCACCGTCGCCTCTAAGCTGTCTAAAGTTAGGCACCCTCGCCTCTAAGCTGTCTAAAGTTAGGCACCCTCGCCTCTAAGCTGTCTAAAGTTAGGCACCCTCGCCTCTAAGCTGTCTAAAGTTAGGCACCCTCACCTCTAAGCTGTCTAAAGTTAGGCACCCTCGCCTCTAAGCTGTCTATAGTTAGGCACCCTCGCCTCTAAGCTGGCTAAAGTTAGGCACCCTCGCCTCTAAGCTGTCTAAAGTTAGGCATCCTCACCTCTAAGCTGTCTAAAGTTGGGCACCCTCGCCTCTAATCTGTCTAAAGTTAGGCAGCCTCGCCTCTAAGCTGTCTAAAGTTAGGCACCCTCGCCTCTAAGCTGTCTAAAGTTAGGCAGCCTCACCTCTAAGCTGTCTAAAATTAGGCAGCCTCGCCTCTAAGCTGTCTAAAGTTAGGCACCCTCGCCTCTAAGCTGTCTAAAGTTAGGCAGCCTCGCCTCTAAGCTGTCTAAAGTTAGGCACCGTCGCCTCTAAGCTGTCTAAAGTTAGGCACATTCGCCTCTAAGCTGTCTAAAGTGAGGCACCCTCGCCTCTAAGCTGTCTAAAGTTAGGCACCGTCACCTCTAAGCTGTCTAAAGTTAGGCACCGTCGCCTCTAAGCTGTCTGAAGTTAGGCACAGTCGCCTCTAAGCTGTCTAAAGTGAGGCACCCTCGCCTCTAAGCTGTCTAAAGTTAGGCACCCTCGCCTCTAAGCTGTCTAAGGTTAGGCACCCTCGCCTCTAAGCTGTCCAAAGCTAGGCACCCTCGCCTCTAAGCTGTCCAAAGTTAGGCACCGTCGCCTCTAAGCTGTCTAAAGTTAGGCACCGTCGCCTCTAAGCTGTCTAAAGTTAGGCACCGTCGCCTCTAAGCTGTCTAAAGTTAGGCACTGTCGCCTCGAAGCTGTCTAAAGTTAGGCACCGTCACCTCTAAGCTGTCTAAAGTTAGGCACCGTCACATCTAAGCTGTCTAAAGTTAGGCAGCCTCGCCTCTAAGCTGTCTAAAGTTAGGCACCCTCGCCTCTAAGCTGTCTAGAGTTAGGCACCCTCGCCTCTAAGCTGTCTAAAGTTAGGCACCGTCGCCTCTAAGCTGTCTAAAGTTAGGCACCCTCGCCTCTAAGCTGTCTAAAGTTAGGCACCCTCGCCTCTAAGCTGTCTAAAGTTAGGCACCCTCGCCTCTAAGCTGTCTAAAGTTAGGCACCCTCACCTCTAAGCTGTCTAAAGTTAGGCACCCTCGCCTCTAAGCTGTCTATAGTTAGGCACCCTCGCCTCTAAGCTGGCTAAAGTTAGGCACCCTCGCCTCTAAGCTGTCTAAAGTTAGGCATCTTCACCTCTAAGCTTTCTAAAGTTGGGCACCCTCGCCTCTAAGCTGTCTAAAGTTAGGCAGCCTCGCCTCTAAGCTGTCTAAAGTTAGGCACCCTCGCCTCTAAGCTGTCTAAAGTCAGGCAGCCTCGCCTCTAAGCTGTCTAAAGTTAGGCAGCCTCGCCTCTAAGCTGTCTAAAGTTAGGCACCCTCGCCTCTAAGCTGTCTAAAGTTAGGCAGCCTCGCCTCTAAGCTGTCTAAAGTTAGGAACCGTCGCCTCTAAGCTGTCTAAAGTTAGGCACATTCGCCTCTAAGCTGTCTAAAGTGAGGCACCCTCGCCTCTAAGCTGTCTAAAGTTAGGCACCGTCGCCTCTAAGCTGTCTAAAGTTAGGCACCGTCGCCTCTAAGCTGTCTGAAGTTAGGCACAGTCGCCTCTAAGCTGTCTAAAGTGAGGCACCCTCGCCTCTAAGCTGTCTAAAGTTAGGCACCCTCGCCTCTAAGCTGTCTAAGGTTAGGCACCCTCGCCTCTAAGCTGTCCAAAGCTAGGCACCCTCGCCTCTAAGCTGTCCAAAGTTAGGCACCCTCGCCTCTAAGCTGTCTAAAGTTAGGCATCGTCGCCTCTAAGCTGTCTAAAGTTAGGCACCGTCGCCTCTAAGCTGTCTAAAGTTAGGCACCGTCGCCTCTAAGCTGTCTAAAGTTAGGCACTGTCGCCTCGAAGCTGTCTAAAGTTAGGCACCGTCACCTCTAAGCTGTCTAAAGTTAGGCACCGTCACATCTAAGCTGTCTAAAGTTAGGCAGCCTCGCCTCTAAGCTGTCTAAAGTTAGGCAGCCTCGCCTCTAAGCTGTGTAAAGTTAGGCAGCCTCGCCTCTAAGCTGTCTAAAGTTAGGCACCGTCGCCTCTAAGCTGTCTAAAGTTAGGCATCCTCGCCTCTAAGCTGTCTAAAGTTAGGCACCCTCGCCTCTAAGCTGTCTAAAGTTAGGCACCCTCGCATCTAAGCTGTCTAAAGTTAGGCACCGTCGCCTCTAAGCTGTCTAAAGTTAGGCACCCTCGCCTCTAAGCTGTCTAAAGTTAGCACCCTCGCCTCTAAGCTGTCTAAAGTTAGGCACCCTCGCCTCTAAGCTGTCTAAAGTTAGGCACCCTCGCCTCTAAGCTGTCTAAAGTTAGGCACCCTCGCCTCGAAGCTGTCTAAAGTTAGGCACCCTCGCCTCTAAGCTGTCTAAAGTTAGGCACCCTCGCCTCTAAGCTGTCTAAAGTTAGGCACCCTCGCCTCTAAGTTGTCTAAAGTTAGGCACCGTCGCCTCTAAGCTGTCTAAAGTTAGGCACCCTCGCCTCTAAGCTGTCTAAAGTTAGGCACCCTCGCCTCTAAGCTGGCTAAAGTTAGGCACCCTCGCCTCTAAGCTGTCTAAAGTTAGGCAGCCTCGCCTCTAAGCTATCTAAAGTTAGGCACCGTCGCCTCTAAGCTGTCTAAAGTTAGGCAGCCTCGCCTCTAAGCTGTCTAAAGTTAGGCAACCTCGCCTCTAAGCTGTCTAAAGTTAGGCACCCTCACCTCTAAGCTGTCTAAAGTTGGGCACCCTCGCCTCTAAGCTGTCTAAAGTTAGGCACCGTCGCCTCTAAGCTGTCTAAAGTTAAGCACCCTCGCCTCTAAGCTGTCTAAAGTTAGGCACCCTCGCCTCTAAGCTGTCTAAAGTTAGGCACCCTCGCCTCTATGCTGTCTAAAGTTAGGCACCCTCGCCTCGAAGCTGTCTAAAGTTAGGCACCCTCGCCTCTAAGCTGTCTAAAGTTAGGCACCCTCGCCTCTAAGCTGTCTAAAGTTAGGCACCCTCGCCTCTAAGCTGTCTAAAGTTAGGCACCCTCCCCTCTAAGCTGTCTAAAGTTAGGCAGCCTCGCCTCTAAGCTGTCTAAAGTTAGGCAGCCTCACCTCTAAGCTGTCTAAAGTTAGGCACCCTCGCCTCTAAGCTGTCTAAAGTTAGGCAGCCTCGCCTCTAAGCTGTCTGCAGTTAGGCACCCTCGCCTCTAAGCTGTCTAAAGTTAGGCACCCTCGCCTCTAAGCTGTCTAAAGTTAGGCAGCCTCGCCTCTAAGCTGTCAAAAGTTAGGCACCCTCGCCTCTAAGCTGTCTAAAGTTAGGCACCCTCACCTCTAAGCTGTCTAAAGTTAGGCACCCTCGCCTCTAAGCTGTCTAAAGTTAGGCAGCCTCGCCTCTAAGCTGTCTAAAGTTAGACAGCCTCACCTCTAAGCTGTCTAAAGTTAGGCACCCTCGCCTCTAAGCTGTCTAAAGTTAGGCAGCCTCGCCTCTAAGCTGTCTAAAGTTAGGCACCCTCGCCTCTAAGCTGTCTAAAGTTAGGCAGCCTCACCTCTAAGCTGGCTAAAGTTAGGCACCCTCGCCTCTAAGCTGTCTAAAGTTAGGCAGCCTCGCCTCTAAGCTGTCTAAAGTTAGGCACCGTCGCCTCTAAGCTGTCTAAAGTTAGGCAGCCTCGCCTCTAAGCTGTCTAAAGTTAGGCACTCTCGCCTCTAAGCTGTCTAAGGTTAGGCACCCTCGCCTCTAAGCTGTCTAAAGTTAGGCACCCTCGCCTCGAAGCTGTCTAAAGTTAGGCACCCTCGCCTCTAAGCTGTCTAAAGTTAGGCACCCTCGCCTCTAAGCTGTCTAAAGTTAGGCACCCTCGCCTCTAAGTTGTCTAAAGTTAGGCACCGTCGCCTCTAAGCTGTCTAAAGTTAGGCACCCTCGCCTCTAAGCTGTCTAAAGTTAGGCACCCTCGCCTCTAAGCTGTCTAAAGTTAGGCACCCTCGCCTCTAAGCTGTCTAAAGTTAGGCAGCCTTGCCTCTAAGCTATCTAAAGTTAGGCACCGTCGCCTCTAAGCTGTCTAAAGTTAGGCAGCCTCGCCTCTAAGCTGTCTAAAGTTAGGCAACCTCGCCTCTAAGCTGTCTAAAGTTAGGCACCCTCACCTCTAAGCTGTCTAAAGTTGGGCACCCTCGCCTCTAAGCTGTCTAAAGTTAGGCACCGTCGCCTCTAAGCTGTCTAAAGTTAAGCACCCTCGCCTCTAAGCTGTCTAAAGTTAGGCACCCTCGCCTCTAAGCTGTCTAAAGTTAGGCACCCTCGCCTCTATGCTGTCTAAAGTTAGGCACCCTCGCCTCGAAGCTGTCTAAAGTTAGGCACCCTCGCCTCTAAGCTGTCTAAAGTTAGGCACCCTCGCCTCTAAGCTGTCTAAAGTTAGGCACCCTCGCCTCTAAGCTGTCTAAAGTTAGGCACCCTCCCCTCTAAGCTGTCTAAAGTTAGGCAGCCTCGCCTCTAAGCTGTCTAAAGTTAGGCAGCCTCACCTCTAAGCTGTCTAAAGTTAGGCACCCTCGCCTCTAAGCTGTCTAAAGTTAGGCAGCCTCGCCTCTAAGCTGTCTGCAGTTAGGCACCCTCGCCTCTAAGCTGTCTAAAGTTAGGCACCCTCGCCTCTAAGCTGTCTAAAGTTAGGCAGCCTCGCCTCTAAGCTGTCAAAAGTTAGGCACCCTCGCCTCTAAGCTGTCTAAAGTTAGGCACCCTCACCTCTAAGCTGTCTAAAGTTAGGCACCCTCGCCTCTAAGCTGTCTAAAGTTAGGCAGCCTCGCCTCTAAGCTGTCTAAAGTTAGGCACCCTCGCCTCTAAGCTGTCTAAAGTTAGGCAGCCTCACCTGTAAGCTGGCTAAAGTTAGGCACCCTCGCCTCTAAGCTGTCTAAAGTTAGGCAGCCTCGCCTCTAAGCTGTCTAAAGTTAGGCACCGTCGCCTCTAAGCTGTCTAAAGTTAGGCAGCCTCGCCTCTAAGCTGTCTAAAGTTAGGCACTCTCGCCTCTAAGCTGTCTAAGGTTAGGCACCCTCGCCTCTAAGCTGTCTAAAGTTAGGCACCCTCGCCTCTAAGCTGTCTAGAGTTAGGCACCCTCGCCTCTAAGCTGTCTAAAGTTAGGCACCGTCGCCTCTAAGCTGTCTAAAGTTAGGCACCCTAGCCTCTAAGCTGTCTAAAGTTAGGCACCCTCGCCTCTAAGCTGTCTAAAGTTAGGCACCCTCGCCTCTAAGCTGTCTAAAGTTAGGCACCCTCACCTCTAAGCTGTCTAAAGTTAGGCACCCTCGCCTCTAAGCTGTCTATAGTTAGGCACCCTCGCCTCTAAGCTGGCTAAAGTTAGGCACCCTCGCCTCTAAGCTGTCTAAAGTTAGGCACCCTCGCCTCTAAGCTGTCTAAAGTTAGGCACCCTCGCCTGTAAGCTGTCTAAAGTTAGGCACCCTCGCCTCTAAGCTGTCTAAAGTTAGGCACCCTCGCCTGTAAGCTGTCTAAAGTTAGGCACCCTCGCCTCTAAGCTGTCTCTAGCCTGGGTTGAAATCCCGACCCGGCTCTACAATGTCATCCATGGTGATTCATCAATGTTTGTGCCATCCTGTGGATGGATGTTAAACCCGGAGTTCCATCTGGCCGCATTAGTTGGTGGACGTTGAAATCCCACATCCTTCGCAAAGAGTAGGCGAGCTATCGCCGGCACCATGGCCAAACTCATGCTCCAATCACCAGAGGGCGCAGCATCAATGGCACAGCCACGCCCTTGCTCAATGATGCGACCGCGCAGCATTGTGCTGCAAACGAACGAAGAAGAAGATCGAACAGGTTGGTGCATGTACATCTGTACATTTACTTTAAACATTCCCTGAAAGTTGAGTGTGGCTTATTGCCCACACGCTACATATTCATGTAATTGGTGGTTTCTTGTGAAACAACAATACATTTCAAGCAGGAATTTCTTCTTTATGAAGAAGTTCACAGAAGCCACATCTTTTCCCTGCACTCGCGAAGCAAACAGGGTGAGGCATTCGGGTGCGTACGTGCATACGTGTGGCGTGTGGCGTACGTGTCTGCATTTTTAAAATTCATTTTCTCGGCAATCGCAGGTAGGTCTGATTGACACGAAATTTTACCATAGGAGCGCCTCCACCTGTAGAATATTTTTTATTACCTCCGCCACTGAAGGTGGATGGAGGTCATGTTTTCACCCCTGTCTGTTTGTTACTTGGAAATTTTTTTTTTTTTTTTTGCAAGTATGTTGATCACTCCGGTTTGTGTGTTTGTTTGTTTGTCTGTCCGCTCACTTATACTTGCCTACAGGTCACAATTTTAAACCGATCTTAACGAAACTTCACCAAATGGTAGCGTTCGTAGTCCGACAAAATCCTATATATATTTGAGGTCAAAAGGTCAACATAGGCCAGAGGTCAACCACTTTTTTCGAATTTCTAAAATCCTCAATTTTCATCCGATTGACTTGAAATTTGAATCGAATTTACATGTCGGCAAACTGATTTCAACCACAAACTATTTTTGAGATCAGCGTCGGCCAAAAGGTCAACATAGGCCAAAGGTCAACCACATTTTTCGAATTTCTAAAATCCTCAATTTTCATCCGATTGACTTCAAATTTGAAGAGGATTTACATGTCGGCAAACTGAATTCAACCACCAATTATTTTTGAGATCAGCATAAGCCAAAAGGTCAACATAGGCCAAAGGTCAACAACAATATCAAATTTCTAAAATCCTCAATTTTCATCCGATTGACTTGAAATTTGAAGAGGATTTGCATATCGGCTAGCTGAATTCAACCACCAACTATTTTTGAGATCAACATAGGCCAAAAGTCAACATAGGCCAAAGCTCAACCACTTTTTTCATATTTCTAAAATCCTCAATTTTCATCCAATTGACTTGAAATATGAATAGGATTTACATATCGGCTAACTGAATTCAACCACCAACTATTTTTGAGATCAGTATAAGCCAAAAGGTCAACATAGGCCAAAGGTCAACATCAATATCAAATTTCTAAAATCCTCAATTTTCATCCGATTGACTTGAAATTTGAAGAGGATTTACATATCGGCTAGCTGAATTCAACCACCAACTATTTTTGAGATCAACATAGGCCAAAAGTCAACATAGGCCAAAGCTCAACCACTTTTTTCATATTTCTAAAATCCTCAATTTTCATCCAATTGATTTGAAATTTGAATAGGATTTACACATCGGCGAACTAAATTGAACCACTAACTATTTTGAGATCAGCGTATGCGAAAAGGTCAACATAGGCCATAGGTCAACCACTTTTTCACATTTCTAAAATCCTCAATTTTCATCCGATTGACTTGAAATTTGAATTGGATTTTTATATCAGCGAACTGAATTCAACCACCAACTATTTTTGAGGTGAAAAGGATGCTCTACTGAGTGCCATTCCCCTTTGTTCTGTTTTGCCAAGTGTCGCTCTGTGAGTGATTTTTTCATTTGTCTGTCTGTCTGTAAACAAAATATCTCAAAACGTTGTGGACGGATTCGGACGAAATTTGGCAGAGATATAGCGTATGTCACAAGGACGAAATGATCCGATTTTGGTGAAGATCCGGATTCGGATCTGGATACTGTAATTTTTAAGTGATTCTTCACCTTTTGCGAGATGGGACAAAATATATTGTACGTTATCTCAAAAGTTCATACACGGATTTAAACAACATTTGGTGCACAGGTTGGGTGTGTGACAAGGAAGAATTGATTCAATTTTAGTAAAGATCCGAATCCGGATCAGATCATTATTTTAAAAGTGATTCTTCACCATTGAAAGATAAGGCCAAAAACGATATATTCGCACGATATCTCAAAACGTTGTGGACGGATTCGGACGAAATTTGGCAGAGATATAGCGTATGTCACAAGGACGAAATGATCCGATTTTGGTGAAGATCCGGATTCGGATCTGGATACTGTAATTTTTAAGTGATTCTTCACCTTTTGCGAGATGGGACAAAATATATTGTACGTTATCTCAAAAGTTCATACACGGATTTAAACAACATTTGGTGCACAGGTTGGGTGTGTGACAAGGAAGAATTGATTCAATTTTAGTAAAGATCCGAATCCGGATCAGATCATTATTTTAAAAGTGATTCTTCACCATTGAAAGATAAGGCCAAAAACGATATATTCGCACGATATCTCAAACAGTTGTGGCCGAGCTATGACAAAACTTGTTTAAGGTGTTCTGTGTTGACCAAGTGCATAGAATATTTTATGTTCCTTGGCCTCATGCATTGTTCGAACCCAAATCGATGATGTTCTGTATGAGGGCCTGCTCCATTTTGCAAAATGTGGAGTAGATTTTGTTGCATCTTTTTGTGTTCTGTATTCTGTTCAATATAATCTTATCAATGCAAAGCATGAATTTGTATAGTAGATGTTTGTTTTGCTAATCTTCGTCCATTATTGAAGAGGTGATCTTCCTTTAAACCATAATTACAGCAAATGTCTACAATGAGTCAGGTGATTGCCCCATGCAGTGCAGAATCGAGGCAGCAGAGGATGCCTTTGTGACAATTGTGGTGACAGGCACTCGGTGACAAGATGGACGAACTTCATAGTCCTGGGGATTAAGGCTCAGAACCATTCCTGCCCGGGTGCATTCATTCCGACCAATTACTCGTGGAGCCTTCTTTATAGCTCTGCCTTGGAAATACAACATATCATTAACCTCCTGTAAGCATGGTACGACATGCAGATTAATGTGGTCGAACCCCCCAAACCTAAAACCATCACCCCACGCCTTCCCATCGCAGGCTCTCTCGACTCGCTCGCTCTGCGACCAATCTGTCCTGATGGATGAGCGGACGTGAAAGGGCACACCGTGTCCAAAGACGCCCGGCCCTCGGCAGCGACAAATTAAGCGACGTGAGGCGGGAATATTTTATGGCCGATGCTTTGGCCCACTTAGGGCTTTCAAAGACCAAGAGGTGCGTCGAGAACACAGTGTTAATTACTCAGTCGCCGAGGCCGCGGGGTCTCGCTGGCTCCGCGCCCGGAGCTCGGGCCTAGGAGTAAATGGGCAAAGCGCACGCCGCGCCCCTTAGGTGAACCGAAGCTCCGGCTGTTTCTCATTACGTGGTGGGCGAAGGCAGCTCCCGAAGAAGGGGATGCGATTCGGGGGGCACGGAGGAGAGACCAGGTGCGAACACCAGCACACCGAGCGCTGCTGGGTCCTACCCTGAGAGTGCGCAACCTAAAAGGTGTCGGCAAGATGGTGCTAATTAAGTTCAACAAAAACCCTTTTGATAAATGGCATCGTTAAAAATACATTCCTTGTTTGTATTTGTTATCCCACAAAATGGAATCATTAGCATGCTGAAAAAGTATCAAGATTAATAGTCATATCACCAGCAGCCCAAAAAACAACAGGAAAGCAATTTATTTGGGATGCACAGGCTTTTCATTTTGTGCCCATGGGTAATAGAATTATACAGATATGCACACAAAGTTAAGTCTCATAGTTAACTCCCGTGGGAAGCAAAATGACAAGATAGAGTGCAATATCACCCGAAAGCCATCAATTTACTCAATCGCGTGGCATAGAATTCTCTTATCTGGGCCGAAACAACATGGCGGGCTCCGGGATAATGTGCAACAAAGCCCTCCGTCAATCAGACGATTCGCCTCGAAATAACTTTTAATGGAAAGATATATGGTTGAAATTTGCTTCTCGCATTCATGGGGAGGTGTCGGGCCATTTTTGTAATTCACAGGGTGGCTTCACCCTGTGGGTGCAATGGTGCATTCAAGGAAGCCTGTCAAAGATGGCTGGAAACCCTTACAGGGCGACATTATATGTCACTAGTTTCATTTGCCACATTGCAGGAGGGATCAAACATCTGCTGCAACATGATAATGGCAAGGATGTTGCAAAGGATGTGATAAAGTGCACGGCAATTGCTACTTTTTTTTGCAAGATGGGCAGCGCAGAACGGTAAATGATTCAAATTTGTTGTGCACCGCGTGACGACGACAACAAATCTTGCTCGGCCTGCTTTGATTTCAAATTCTAGAATGTCCTCGGTAGGTTTTTTTTTATTCCGAAAAAGTGAATTGTATATCTGTGACTAGCCACTGTTGCAATTTACCTTCTTCCAACAGGATTTGCCTTCTTTGACATGGATTTCCAATATATATTCCAAACTGTATTCATCTTCAACCCATCAGTTGGATATTTGCTTGACAGTTGCCACATTTTAGAGAAGTGTTGCTCCACTCAACCAGGCTCTTAAAATGACACCTTATTTAATATCTGACATTTCTGCTGCTCATACTATTTGGGCTTCATGTGATGGACAACTTAACTGGGTGGATGTATATACAGTGGAGTCATGGTACAACAAGCATGCGATACAACAAATTCGCTAAAGTGTATAGCAATCGTCGTGTCAACTTTCATCATCTATAAAAATATTTTCAAGTGTTTGTATGTTTATGTGTGCGTTTGTATGTTATTCTGTCACCGCCGAACCATAGCACCTAGAGACCCCACATAGTGGATATGCAGGTACTTCAGTATCTGGGCAAGGTTTAAAGTTCCCACATGTTGGGTTTTACATCAGTTTTGAGGCCGCCAAAAGCCGCTATATAGGGTATATTGGGACGTGGGGTCTGGCTGTACTGCTGCTGGACTGCAGTCAACAGGTAACCACCACGAGATGCCCTAAACATACCAAAACCACGCCTGAGAAAAAGGTCACCCAGCCGGGAAGCACTCCATAGTTTTTCATAGAAAAGTACATCTCCCTCTGCCCCCTATGACCTCAAAATCAATAGGCTTTTTCCGTATGACCAACTCCACCATTTGGTGAAGTTTTGTGAAGATTGGTTTAAAATTGTGACCAGCAGGGGATTGACTGGCAGACAGACAAACAAACAGACAGACAGAACGACGCACAACACCAACCAATATACTTGGAAAATCTTCGATCTTCGATTTTTCAAGTAATAAAAAGGTTAAACTCCAAACAAGGTCTGCAATGGAAGCAACCGGGTGTGTAGGATGGGCCTGTTGAATGTGATCATGAAGGACAAAACCTCCTTTCAGTTATTATTTCCCTATGCAGCATGTGGCTGCTGGTTGCATCATTGCTGGAAGCGCCGCTGTGCCGCTGATGCAGTGCCCCCTATTTCCAGTAAGCTGGAACTCATTTTGCCAACCTCGGAAGGATGACAGGCTGAGTCAACCCACCTGGTGGTAATTCAACGGCACGACAGGGGCTGAACTCAAGACCCTAGGCTTCTACCTTCTTCAGTTAAGGTACAGCACATTGGAGGTACATACATATACTGTCACATGTGTGCATCATTTGTGGTGAAGGCCTTGTTGGTTATTCCATTAACGGATGGCAGCATTCCTACATGCACCTCAGCCGTAGTGAGGGAATGAATGAACAGGAAAAAACAAACAAGGATAGCAAGGAAGGGGTGAACCACAGCAACCTGAAAGTGAAAGGAATTGGGTTAAGTCGGGTTAAAGTGGATGGAAAAGATTGCAGGAATGGATGGGGGATGACATGAGATGTTGGTGCGCCACCTCCTTGGAGACTTGGAGGGAAGAGTGCGATGGAAATGTGGACCTCATCCTGTGCCGTAACCACGTGGAATGGTGGAAGAATCTTCAACGTGTTAAATATGGTGGGTATTATATTTACTAAGAATATGGTGCGCATTTATTTATTATTTTTAATTGATAAACCACAATTAGCACAATAATAAAATGGCCAATGGTCTATTGTGCGTGTTTGGATCATTTCTACAGTCGTGGCCAAAAATATTGGCACCCTTGTACTTTTTTCAAATAACTCACAAGTTTCTCTAAAAATAAGTTGAAATTGACAAAAGTATTTGGTCTCCACAAATCTTTATTTCACTGTTAATATTACAGAACATTTGTTTTTGAATCAGAACTTAATAAATCATCTTAAATCAGAGAAAAAAAAAAATGGCATTGACAAAATTATTGACGCCCTCGACTTAATATTTGGTGGCACAGCATTTGGACAAAATAGCTGCAGTCAAGCACTTCCTGTATTTATGAATGAGTTTCCTACACCTATATACTGGCAGTTTGGCCCACTCTTCTTGTGCAAACTGCTCCAGTTCTCCCAGATTTGAAGGGTGCTTTCCCCCAACTGCTGCTTTCAGATCTCCCCACAGATGTTCAATGGGATTTAGATCTGGACGCATTGCTAGCCACTTCAGAATAGTCCAGCGTTTTGTCTTGAACCATTCCTGGGTGATTTTTGAAGTGTGGTTGGGGTCATTGTCCTACTGCAAGACCCATGACCTTCGACAGAGACCCAGCTTTCTGATACTGGGTTCATCATTGTCCTCCAAAATGCAATGGTAATCTCCTGATTTCATGATGCCATGCACACATTCAAGGTACCCAGTGCCAGAGGCAGCACAGCAACTCCAAAACATCATTGAACCGACTGTAAGGAATGTGTTCTTTTCCTTAAACACCACCTTTAGAGGCCATTTTTCCCCGCAAAGCGGGGGTTGGCCTTTTTCGGGAACCGTGGTTGTTGTTGTTTTTTTGGTCCCCTTTTTGAAGCAATGTTTTACGGCCGGATGCCCTTCCTGACGCCAACCCTTTTTGCCGCCTTTAACGACAAACAGGGAATTACCAGTGAACTGGTACTCAATTAGCCGACCTCGGAAGGATGACAGGCTGAGTCAACCCCCCTGGCGTTAATTCAGCGATCGACCGGGATTCGAACCCAGGATCCTAGGATCCTAAGCCGGCACCCTAGCCGCTAGCCCAACACCAGGGTTGTTCTTTTCTTTTCTTTCTTTTCTTTTTCCTTGAAGTTCTTTTCTTTGAAAAAATCTTTTCCTTGAAGGCTTCATTTTGTTTTCTGTAAACATAGAGATGATGTGCTTTACCAACAAGCTCTAATTTGATCTCTTCTGTCCACAGGACATTCTCCCAGAAGGATTTTGGCTTGTTCAGTTGTGTTTTGGCATACTCCAGTCAGGCTTTCTCAGCAGTGGGTTCCTCCTGGGTCTCCTACCATAGAATCCCCTTTCATTGAGTTGGCGACGGATGGTGCGAGTTGAAACTGTCGTACCTTGTGCCTGAAGGTCAGCTTGAATCTGTTTGGTCATGTCAGCTCCACCATTTGAACAATCCTTCCCTGCAATCTTCGATCAAGTTTTCTCTTGCGGCCATGTCCACGGAGGTTAGCTTCAGTGCCATGGGCCTTAAACTTCCTGATAACATTGTGTACGGTGGACACAGGAATATCAAGGTCTTTGGAAAAGGACTTGTAGCCTTGAGATTGTCCATGCTTGGCTACAATCTTGTGTCTGACCTCCTCCGACAATTCTCTGGTTTTCTTTCTTTTCTCCATGCTCGTTGTGGTACAAACGGGGACACAAAACAGCAGAATGACTCCTTTTATCCATTCAAACTGGTTGAATGAGTGATTTTTATATTTGAGCCACCTGCAACTCACCACAGGTGAGTTCAATTCCAAAGTAAGGGAGAATCACCTGCTTGAAATCTAATTATTTCCAACAATTTCTAAGGTACAAATAATATTGTTGCGGATCCCGGATTCGTCGACGTACTAAGGGGTGTTTAGGCCCCGCTCCCCCTCGAACTCCGGGTCCACGAGGCCGCCAACCACAACTACTAAACTCGTGGTCGACGGGTTGCTAGGCAACTCCAGCCGCCGAGCCCGCAGCTGCGCGTGGAAGGGTTAACGGTCACCACCCAAATACCTCCAGACACACGCAGCCGTGAGAACAGAGACTGAACACCACACAAGTCACGCTGATTCATAACGTCCGAGCGGTTGTGCGTCGCGTGACTCGCGCCGTTTAGGATATCGAACCCGATCGAGCGGTTTTAATTCGGGGCGAAGCTAGGTCAATATGGGATTACTTTTGTCTTCTTTCCTGGAAGTCCTTGGTGTCCTTGCATTTTATACCTATCCTGCCTCCCCCCAGGCCCTCTCCCTCCCACACATCTCCCGATGTCCCTGCTCTCAAATGTTGTGTTTGTGTGCTTCCTCCCCTTCTCTCCCCATCTTGTCGACCGCTCCCCTTTTTATATACTTTGTTTGCTTGTTTGTTTGATTTGTTTCTTTGATAAATGTTAGCTCCTTCACGAGCCTCGACTCTGTATTTAAAAAAAAAAAAGAAAAAAAAAAAGGACAATGACGGCCAGGTTGGAAGTACCAAACACAGGATTTATTCACAGGGTATATACAGAACATGGACAAAGTGAAAAATCTTAACAGCCTTACCTATGTCCCAGACAAGGGCCCTCATTCGTTCGGGGAAGGGGGGGAAGAGGGTAATGCGCAAGAAGCGCGGCCGCTTCGTGCAGTTCGCCCGGCTGGGCTCGATCGTGCGAATGGGCTTGGTGGACGAAAGCCCCAGGGCACCAACAGCCGGAGATGATCGCGGCAGGGACGGCGATCGATGACGCACACGTACCAGGAGCAGGAACCAGAGGAGCGTGCAATATGCAGGAGCCAAGCGAGAGAGTATAGCAGGAGCCCAGCAAGAGAGAGAGAGAGAGAGAGAGCGGGGAGTCTGTTTGGGCCGGGTTTTATAACCCCCCGAAACCCTACCCGAATGTTCCATGGGTCTCAATTGGCCGCCGGGGGTCACGTAATGTGACAGCCCCTCATTGGTCACTCTCGGCCACTCCCTTTAGCTCCCATTGGTTGCAGCTCTCATTGGCCACTCCCTCGGCCACTCCCTTTAGCTCCCATTGGTGACAGCTCTCATTGGCCACTCCCTTTAGCTCCCATTGGTTGCTCACTGCTCCTCCTTCGGGGCTGCAGGGCCTGGCCTCGTCCCATGACAAGGTACTTTAGGCTTCAACGAGGCCTACTATCATCCTGCCTGCCTCAACGCATATCAACGCATACTAGCACTGGAAAGGGGACTATGCTTTACATTTAATAAGAAATAACTAACTATACGAAGCTACATGTTGTGGTGTAACTAACTATAGGGGGGTTGCCTTTATTCACAAAACTGCAACAATATTGTCTGGCCCATTTTAGGATTTCTGTGTGGAATAAGCAAAGATTTCGTAATTCTTTCAGCTTATTTTGTTTTGTTCCACTGCAAACCAAAGAAATACATATGTGGATACCAAAATATATTATAATTTCAACACATTTCTTTAAGGAATATTTCTTTAAGGAATAAGGAATATTTGAAAAAAGTGCAAGGGTCCCAATATTTTTGGCCACAACTGTATGTCTATGTAAGCATACAACATGTGTACCTGAGTAATGTATTGGCTCAGGATTTACAACGACATGTGCTTTGAATTTGAATGCATGTTTCATTCATTGCAACGTGCAAATTGGGGCATCGTCATGTGCATGGTAACCTTTACACTTGGGGGCCATTTATTTCTCCATTATACTTTTGGAGAATGATGGAGCTGGGGACAGAGCCCTGTTAAAAGGAAATTATCATACAATTAATGAATATCCACAAAATGTGTTTATTCATCATAACTGATATATTTTAAGGGCTTTTAAGATTCATAATGTGGGAGGCAGTCGTGTTTCTGGATTTGCAAGTGGCAGCTATAGGATAATTTTAATTATGACATTGTATGGTTTTTTGTCTTACTCTTCTTATTATCAGCTTACTCGTTAATGCTGAAAACCTTTTGCTGACTTTGCCTTTCCCTTTGTAAAGATTGTCAGGCAGCTACACGTCCCCCGAGACCACTTTGTGCTAATGTGTATCTTAGAGTTCTTGAAGAAACGTCAACATCAGTACTTTCAGCTATAGGTCATTCGCAAGATCTCTACTGGACACGTGGACAGTCATCATGAACATACCCTGCGGTGACTTTAAATCAATTTTGGAGAGTGTTGGCTTTCTTCCTCGACCACTTATATAGTCAACAGCACCAGTTTCACCATTCCTCCTCAGAGACTTCCATCCAGCTCCTGCTGAAACATTGTCATCTGTATTCTGCAGCATGGAGAATCCTTCACTACCTAAGACTTTGATTTATATATGCTTGTCATGCGATATTTCCTTCCAAGTAACCAAAGCATTCACCACTCATTCACCAAATTACAATAATATCCCTGCCTATAGTTTTATAGTCCTTCTGCGGGTGAGGCGCTTTGTAATTATTTACATGACAATCAATCAAGTCTACTTTATTGACATAAGCATAAAATGAGGGTAGAAAGTTTACAATGGAGCATTTCAATTTTACACATCAGGTGCAATTATATAACACGAGGAAGAGTACCCGTCCACAGTGACGCGAACAAAATCGCAAAAGTATCCCCCTCCACTCCCTCCGGGTCTGTCTCTCCCCCTCTCCCCTCCCTGCCCCACTCTCTCTCCCCCACTCCCCTGTCCATCCACTCTCTCCCCCACTCCTCTTTCCCTTCCACACCCCTGTCCCTTACACACTCCCCTCTTTTCACCAACCCCGTTTCCCTCCCCCATCTCCCCCACTCCTTTTCCTCACCCACTCTCTCTCTCTCCCCCCACTCCCCTGTCTCTCCCCTCTCCGTGACACCCCTGTCTCACCCACTCCCTGTCTCTCCTTCACTTCCCTCTTGCTCCCATTTCTACCACACTCCCTCCCATCTCTCCCCTACTCCACTCACACTCTCCACCCTCCCATCTCTTCCCCGCTCCCTTCTCTCCTCCACTCCTCTGTCTCTCCCCCTCTCTCCTGCACTCACCCCACCCCTTCCCCATCTCTCCCTCCCCTACTCCCCTGTCTCCACCACTCCCCTCTCCCTCCCCTGTCTGTCTCCCCCACTCATTCCCCCACTCCTTTCCCTCCACTACTCTCTCTCTCTCCCCCCTGTCTCTTGTCTCCCCCACTCATTCCCCCACTACTATCCCTCTACACTCTCTCCCTCTACACACTCACTCTCACACTCTCTCTCTCTCTCTCTCTCTCTCTCTCCACTTCCATGTCTCTCCCTCCTCCACTCCCTTCATCATCCACATCACCAAAGGGTTTTCAAAAGCAAGGAAGTGAATGCCTGACGTTTTGAGAAGGCAAGAGATTTTTATGGCACCTTGGATGGTGTGGATTTATGATGGATGGACACAGCCCTTGAACCATGAGACTGTGACGGAAGGTCGTCGAGAGAAAAGTCTCGTTTTCACAGCTGAGGTCGGGTCAGCTTTGTAATGCGTGTTTTTTTCTTCTGTTTCGATAGGGTAATAATAAACAACACCGATGAACTGTTAAGAGAAATCAAGCTTTTATTTTCTTTTCTTCAAAATTTCTCCAAACTTATGACAGATGTAACAGAAATATGTTAAAGCACTCCACTTGCCTGAAAATATATCACATTAGTTCACCATAGCTGTAGCTCCACCATGCTCCACCATGTTCACCGTAGCTCCACCATGCTGAACAGTTTACGTTTTGTATCCACTGATGGGCCGGATCTGAACCTGACCCAAAGTCGAATCGCATTGGTCTCGTCACCTAACCAACTCATCCACCAAGATTTGTGAGAAGTCCTCCAAAAAAAAAAAAACTTTCTGAGTTTATGGACCCATCTCTCAATAGTGAAGAATCACTTGAAAAATTCTCGTTTCCGGATCTGGATCTTCAACAAAATCGAACTGATTCGACCTTGTCAGGCACCAAACCGGTCCACCGAGTTTCGGCCGAATCCGTCCACAACTTTTTGAGATATCATGCTATACATAGGTTTACCCTATCACTCAATGGTGAAGAATCACTTTAAAAATTGTAGTATCCAGATCCAGATCTTCACCAAAAAAGAATGATTTTTTCCTCGTCACACACCTAACCTGCCCACTAAGTTTCGTCCAAATCCGTCCACAACTTTTTGAGATATCCTGCTCACAGACAAACAGACAGAAAAATCGGCATGAACACATAACCTCCGCACACCTTCAATTTCAATGGCGGAGTTAATAAAAGCTGCAATAGTTATGATGGGGTTGCCTCTTCTTGAATCCATGAATCTGAATATCCATGCATCCACCCCATGAAAGGCACATGAGAAATAGCACATATCATTGGAAATATCCATCGTCTTTAATTGCTAGTGCCTAATGAGTAATGACAGACAATGTTGTGGAAAAATCAGACTAAACCTTCTATATTTGTTTTGACAAATGTATAAACAAAACTTAGCAATTCAGTTTGAGAAAGTTCCTTTGCCATCAACATCTCCAAATAAATAATTTGCTAATTTAACTTGAAATGTTCACAGAAATTGGCAATGATTGGTCTTTCCATAACTGGCATTAAATTCCTCTTTGATGATGTAGAAAGTGCAGTCTCCTGCTTCTGCTTGCAAAGTCCATGACTTCCTGGCTGGATATGCACTTTGTTTGAGAATTAGTTTGACATTTGGTGAAAGCAAATAACAGCGTGCAATTCGAAAGGGCAGACGATTAGAAATCGAGTACAGCTCCAAGGTGAAGGAAAGGAGGGTTTCGAGGGATTGTGATGGAGTCAGTATCTCAGATAATCCAGAGCGCATTGCTTGCAAAAGAGCAAGACACAAAAAATAACATTTCAGACTGTTGTATCATCACTGAAATGTTGATGTCTTTACGTCCCTATTAGCAGCATTTCCCTTTCATCCGAGCCCTGCAGCTGAGCTTATTACAAGAGTACCGACATTTAGACCAGCATATTGAGGTTTTTGCAGCCTGCTGGCAAAATGTCTGGTGAAACTGCTTCGCCACATCACTGCCTCCAGTGCACACCCAAATAAAATGAACGTTGAAACGTCGAACCCTTGCATGCCAAGAGCAGCTAGCTGTAGGCATTTTTAGGTGAACTTGGAGGCCGGAGGCTATTTCAAATTTCCTTTTTTTACTCTTCGATGCTACCCATGGGTTGGCAGGATGGCTTTGGAGGTACGCACACCCATCTCTAAGATGTCTAGCCTGGGTTTGAATGTTGAGCCAGATACAAACTGTCATCCCAGTGTTTCACACGCACATTCATCAATGGATATTAAAATGGACAATGGTCCCTTGGATGGATATTAAACTGGGAGTCCCATCTGCCAACATTAGTTGGTGGACCTTTTTATCCCAGGTTGTACTTCACGTAGAGTAGGCAAATTATCGCCAGCACCATGCATGATTAAAGTCCACATTCCTGCCCTAAGTACTGCTGGGAAGGCAACGACAAACCACCCAGTATAACCTTGGCTAAGGAACCACTTCGGCAGCAAACACTGCTCTCTGTAACAAACAGAGTGTGGTACTTCAGAATCTGGCGAGACAGAATACCTAACACCTCAATCCTAGATTGTTGTCGTATCCAAGGAATTTAGTATTTTCTGATGCAAGCCCAGCTTCGCTGGTCAGCACACTTCACACGCATGGTAAACAATAGAATCCCAAAAGTGCTTTTGTATGGACAACTTTAATTTGGTAAACGGTCACGTGGTGAGCAAAGAAAGCGCTGAAAGGATGCCCAGAAGTCTACACTCAAGTCCTATGCCATCCTAGTTGTCACCTGGAAACATCAGGCCACAAACAGTTCAGATTGGCGAAACATCTGCCACAAAGGCCTGGACCACTTTGAATGTGGAAGACGTGCTATCGAGAGAGAGCGGAGGCAAGAAAGGGAAAATTGCCAACATCAATCTCCGCAAGGACCAGTATGTACCCGTGATGTTTGTGGTAGATGCCGTGGGTCTTGCATTGGACTATACAGCCATCGCACAATACACAATACACAATGCACAATGCACAATGCACAATGCGAAGTGAGCACGCCAACGAAGGGAAGAGATTCGTCGAAAACGACACCTCACACCATCACATCAGAATCAGAATGTTACTCATTTCTCAATAATTCTGTAAGAGTTCAGTATAAACCAGAGATATTTCAACATTCTATTGCTCCTACTGGTATATCCTGTAAGAGGGAAATACAAGTTTAAAAGTTCAACAGGATTTCAATGTTTTAGGTGATTGTGAAATGAATAAAAAAACTATTGTGAATGATTTAGATTTTTTTTTCTATTCAAGATCTAACCAAACCCCATATCGATCAAGTGAATGTACCAACAACATTTGATTGCTGTGTGAGGTCAAGAACAAGAAGGTTACTAATTTTGGAGGGATATGTAAGACCACCTGAACCAACTACGTTTGACTTCCGGACATTGTTTAAAATATTCTGTGTTATCTTTCAAAAAGAGTAGGTCAGCAGTCTCATTACCCTGGATATAATTCCTATTTGCGGTGATCTGCACAATCAGCATTACTCAGTGCAGTAAATTTTGAAGTATCGGGGGTGTAGATATAACACAAGCATGATGGGCCAAAGGCCCCTTTCTGCACATCAATTTCCATGTATTGAGCACAAGAAACGATACAAAATCAAACCAAATATACAAAATCTAGGCTCTTGGACGGGGCTAGAACACAGAACAGCATGCAACAGTGGTGCGAAAGGAAATACAGCAGTGGAGAGGGACACTTCTGGGAAGAGGGGATGAGGTCAAGAATTTGAGTAAGGGGAGGAGAGGAGGTGAAGGTAGAAAGAACTAGAACAACACTCTTCGATGTCACGACGTCGACCGATATGCCTCCGCCCACATTATTACATCATTATACATAATTGTACCAAGTTTGATTTAACTCCATTCAGCTGTTCTCAAGTTATCACATTTTTACCTGACATGACCTCTGACCTTTGACCCCAAAATTTATTCAGTTCATGTTTACATCATTACATATATCTGTACCAAGTTTTAATATAAATCCCTTCAGCTGTTCACAAGTTATCACATTTGTACCTGATATGATCTCTGACCTTTGGCCTTTGACCTCGACACCAAGTTTGAATTAGATCACTTCAACTGTTCTCGTTATAGACCTATGACAGACTTTGACCTTTGACCTCTTGACCCAAAAATCTAATCACTTAATCTTTACATCATTATACATACCTGTACCAAGTTTGAATTAGATCAATTCATCTCTTCTCAAGTTATATACCTATTACAGACTTTGACCTTTGACATCTTGACCCCAAATTCTAAACAGTTAATCTTTACATCATTATACATACCTGTACCAAGTTTGAATTAGACAACTTCAGCCATTCTCAAGTTATAGACCTATTACAGACGTTGACATTTGACCTTTGACCCCAAAATCTAATCTGTTCATCTTTACATCATTCTCCATAATTGTACCAAATTTGGTCAGAATCCCATCACTGGTTCACAAGTTATCATGGTAACAGGATTTTTACCTAACATGACCTCAGACCTTTGTAATTTGACCTCATGACCCCAAACTCTAATCAGTTCATCTTTACCTCATTATGCATACACTACATGACCAAAGGTATGCGGACACCCCTTCTAATTAGTCGATTCGGCTGTTTCAGCCACACCCATTGCTGACAGGTATATATATAATCAAACACACAGCCATGCAATCTCCATAGACAAACATTGGCAGTAGAATAGACTGTACCGAAGAGCTCAGTGCCTTTCAACATGACACCGTCATAGGAGGCCACCTTTCCAACAAGTCAGTTCGTCACATTTCTACCCTGCTAGAGCTGCCCCGGTCAACTGTAAGTGCTGTTATTGTGACGTGGAAACGTCGAGGAGCAGCTTAGCCACAAAGTGGTAGGCCACACAAGCTCACAGAACGGGACTGCCGAGTGCTGAAGCTCATAAAAATCGTCTGTCTTCGGTTGCAACACTCACTACCAAGTTCCAAACTGCCTCTGGAAGCAAGTCAGCACAACAACTGTTCGTCGGGAGCTTCATGAAATGGGTTTCCATGGCTGAGCAGCCGCACACAAGCCTAAGATCACCATGTGCAATGCCAAGCGTCGAATGGAGTGGTGTAAAGCTCGCCACCATTGGACTCTGGAGCAATGGAAACGCGTTCTCTGGAGTGATGAATCACGCTTCACCATCTGGCAGTCCAATAGAAAAATCTGGGTTTGGTGGATGCCAGGAGAACGCTACCTGCCCGAATGAATAGTGCCAACTGTAAAGTTTGGTGGAGGAGGAATAATGGTCTGGGGCTGTTTTTCATGGCTCGGGCTAGGCCCCCTAGTTCCAGTGAAGGGAAACCTTAACACTACAGCATACAATGGCATTCTAGATGATTGTGTGCTTCCAACTTTGTCACAACAGTTTGGGGAAGGTGCTTTTCCTGCTTCAGCATGACAATATCCCCATGCACAAAGCGAAGTCCATACAGAAATGGTTTGTCGAGATTGGTGTGGAAGAACATGACTGGCCTGCACAGAGACCTGACTTCAACCCCATCGAACACCTTTGGGATGAATTGGAACGCCGACTGTGAGCCAGGCCTAATCGCCCAACATCAGTGCCCGACCTCAGAAAGGTTCTTGTGGCTGAATCTACCATATAAAGAGTGCGGAGAGGGTGAACATTCACAGCAAATCTCCACAGCAATGTTCTTCACATCTAGTGGTCAGGTTCATTATGTTAACAAATATAATTTCGTTCAACATGTTGGGAGATTAGCAAACCTGTACATTTTTGGAATCATCAGAGCCTGGAGAATCCGAAAATAAATGTTGGCATTTGCACAGACACCTGCATGGTCGCCATTTTGGATTTTCAAAATGGCCACCATAAAATACATATTTTGCGCTATCTCGGCTTCTAGTCAACCTAGAAACTTAATGAAATATGCTAATCCTATGTTTTCTGGGTCAAGGAATCCAATAACGGCCTCCAAATAGTGCTCAGGATTATAGAAAAGCAACAAACAAAGGTAATTGAAAACCATTGTCTTTATATTTGTGACATAACTGTATTACATAATACATGATATTGCAAGTCCTTTGAAGTTATAGGTATGGGTTTATAAAGCAAGAAAGCAGCCTTGTTAGTATCAGATTGAACTATAAGTCCTATACACATGATCTACTCGGTCTATACCGTTCAGGAATATGCTTTTACAGATCTTCATCACTGTAATGAGTGTCATTTTCTAGCTATACTACAAGCTATACTACAAGCTACAAGTCTACTACAAGTCTAGCTATACTACAAGTGGATTCCTTGTCTCTGGAAACATGGAATAGGCATATTCAATGAAAAGTTTATAGGTCGGAAGATGTGAGCGGAATATTTTTTGGAAAGAATAACATCTGGAAAGTCCTAAAAGTGAAGGAAGTGTTCGGATTAGAAGTATAATGATCCCACCAATGGTGTTATTGACCCAGAAAACATAGGATTAGCATATTTAAATAAGATTATAGGTTGACTAGAAGCTGAGATAGCGCAAATTATGTATTTTATGGCGGCCATTTTGAAAATCCAAAATGGCCGCCATGCAGGTGTCTACGCAAATGCCGACATTAATTTTTGGATTCCTCATGCTCTGCGTATTCCAAAAATGTATAGTTTTGCTAATCTCCAATAATTTTGAACGAAAAAACATAGTGAACCTGAATATAGTGGAAAGCCTTCCCAGTAGAGTGGAGGTTGTTATAGCAGCAAAGGGGGGAACAACTCCATATTAATGCCCATGATTTTGGAATGAGATGTTCAACGAGCACATACGGGTGTGATGTTCAGGTGTCCACATACTTTTGGCCATGTAGTGTACCTGCAACAAGTTTGACTAAGATCCCTTCAGCCGTTCTCAAGTTATCGCGGTAACGAAAACCTATTTTCATTCTCACGAAAACCGTTCGTCCGTCCTATCACGGACGGACGAACGGATGGACGGACAACCTGAAAATATAACGCCTCTGACAGACGAATAAAAATGTAAGTGCACCGTAGTAAACAATGAGTTGATAATGCTCAGTCTTACATGACAAATCTGACCACTACTACTTTCTCAGAGATGGTTTGGGATATTCCAAGTCATCACGATATAGTCCAGACGTGCCATCTCTTTGGACAACTAAAGCACCCATGGTTGGCAATTAAAGGTTTACTAATCATAAAGATATCCCTCCCCTCTGTTCATTTCAGGCTTTCCAAGGCAAATATTTTGACAGGCTCATCTTTAGCAGGAAAGAACCACTTATTGAGGTAGTACTCTCACCACAACAATCAGGCTTAAGGAAGAATCGTAGCCCTGAAGATCAGATTCTAGCTGCAACTGACATGATTGAGATTGCCTTTGAATCAAACCAGAAATGTGTGGCTGTCTTCTTTGACTTGTCTTCAGCATATGACAGTCTGACACTGTGGTCTGCTGCTGAACCTGCACAAGATACTACAGGACCACCACTGAGTCCACCTTATCGAAGCATTGATCGCCAACCCTGCTTCAGAGTCAACCTCAACAGACAAATCAGCAGAACCTGCAGCCTCAAGAATGGAGTTCCGCAAGGCTCAGTCTTAGCGCCCCTGCTGTTCAACGTGTACTTATCAGACCTCCCTGAGATAACAGAGACTAAACTTACCTACGACAATGACCTTGCGATCCTGCATCCAAGGAAGTCTATTGAGGAAGTCGAGGACACTCTCAGCTAAGACGTTGTTTCTATGAACCGCAAGTACCACCACATGCCTCCTCCCCCCAAGCCCTCTCCCTCCCACACATCTCCCTGCTCTTAAATGTTGTGTGCTCTCAAGTGTTTGTGTGCTTCCCATTCTCTTGTCTTCCGCTCCCTCTTTTTATATATTTTGTTTGTCTGGTTGATTTGTTTGTGAAGTAAATGTCAGCTCTTTCACGAGCCTCGATTCAGTATACAAAAAAAATAATAATAAAAAAAAATGGTGCCTATATCTCAAGGTCCAGAAGTCAGTCTACTTTGTTTTCCACCTTGAGAACAGTAACACAGACAAGGAGCTAGAAGTCCAGCTAAACACCACCTGGCTTCCCTTCGTGCATGCTCCTACCTACCTATGTTAGCGTGCAAATGGATCGGTCCCTGACCTTCAGGCAGCATGCAGATAAGGTCGGAGGGAAAACAGCTGCTAGGGTTAACCCTGTCCCCAGAATAGCTGGCCACGACTGGGGTGCTGACTGGGGCCACCGAAGGTGGATGGAGGTTATGTTTTCACCCCTGTACTGTCTGTTTGTCTGTATGTGAACAAGATATCTCAAAAAAGTTGTGGCCGGATTCGGACGAATTTGGTGGAGAGGTAGCATATATGACAAGGACGAACTGATTCGATTTTGGTAAAGATCCGGATTCGGATCCGGCTAGTAGAATTTTTAAGGGATTCTTCACCATTGGGAGATAGGGACAAAAATGATAAATAGCAGGATATCTCAAGGAGTTGTGGACAGATTCGGCCGAAACTTGATGGAGACGTTGCGTATGTGACAAGGAAGAGTTGTTTCAATTTTGGCGAAGATTCAAATCCGGATCCGGATCAGAGAATTTTAAAAGTAATTTTCCACCATTGAGTGATCGGGCTAAAACCGATATATAGCACGATATATCAAAAAGTTATGGACGTATTTGGACCAAACTTAGTGGACCTGTTGGGTGTGTGACAAGAATGAATCGATTCAATTTTGGTGAAGATCTTAATATGGATTTGGATACGAGAATTATTTAATTTTAAGTGATTCCTCACCATTGAGAGATCGGGGGAAAAGCGATATTTCATGATATTTCAAAAAGTTGCGGACAAGTTGATTAGATGACAAGAACAAGCCGATTCGATTTTGGTTCAGGTCCGACTCCAGATCCGGCCTATCAGTGGGATACAAAACATAGACTGTGTAGCCTGGTGGAGGTATGTGCTCTACCGAGTGCCCTTCTAGTTTCACTATGTTACAAAACCTCAACACAATTGCGTTGGTGCACACCCCTGCAGAATACTGTGTGTCTGCTTGGGGAAAGTGCCACCACACTAAGAAGGTGTCTACAATTCCAATAGAAGAGACAGAATTGTTCTTTTATGGAAAATGTTTTTCGAGTTTGTTTTAGCTTCAAAAATAGACCGTAGTGAACACACATTTGTGTTAAAAGATTGGCCTTGAACACGTACCCTTGTGAAGGGGGACCGACATATGTACAAACAGACAAATTGACATTGTGTTTTATATGGTAGATGAGCATTTTCATTGCGAAGATTACGTGCACACACCTTTTCACACTTCAATCAAATGTTAAGAAGTACATGTATGGGGGATCATTTTTCAGCTCCTTTCCCCCTGTATACACCATGTGTGCACCACTCCCCCACCCCCACTAAAGCCCCCCCCCCAAATGCCAACAGGATAATTTTACGAAATAGCATACATGAGGCGTATTAACCATTTGATATTGCATACAAGGATTCTTGCAGAAATTTCCTCAACATAGGTTGCTTCCACCAGGAGTGAGATGGACAGAAAATCTCGTTTAATGTGCTTTGTTTGTTTATCTGCCTTTGCCTGATTGCCAGGAGCACAGAGGAGGCATCTCCAAGCACTCCGATTTCAGTGTTTCCTTTAGGGAGAGCTGAAGGAGTGCATACTAAATGGATTGTTAATGCCTAATGGGAAATGATTAGGAAAAGAGAGCGACCGATTTAAAAAGTACTCAAGCAGTTCCAATATAATCTTCTAGAAACTACTTGAACTGAAACACAACTAATGCATCATGAGATTTATTTAATTCAATTGTAATTTTCACGCTTTAGGAGTCAACGGAAAAGGAAAATATTTGACATTTTCACATAGGTAACTGTGCAGGAATAGGAAACGGTTTAATAAACCCTCTGCCCTTTCCATGCTCTACCTCCAGGCTCAGCAGGTTCCTTCAGGGCATCTGCTGCTATAGGGTCTGCCAGTAGCCCCCTTCTGGTGAAGATCCCAAAATCCAGACCGACTCCTCACGTCCACTCATTCTTTCCTCCTTTACCACCCATGAAACCATCTTTCACATTCTCTTCAATCTCATCCTTTCCTCTAGGTATTAAAAAGAGCTGGTCCCCACCATCACAGATCACTCCCCATCCACAACCGTGACATTTTCTACCCCCATTAACCCTCCACAGGCCCACCTCTTTGCAAGTTTCCAATTTCTGATTGGAATTGTCCTATCCTA
This sequence comes from Myxine glutinosa, assembly GCF_964187855.1. NCBI lineage: Eukaryota > Metazoa > Chordata > Myxini > Myxiniformes > Myxinidae > Myxine > Myxine glutinosa. The sequence continues at coordinate 68,760,824 of NC_136267.1, forward strand.
GCCCTCATTCTTCCCCACATCCCTTATTTGTCCAAGTTTCCTTCTATTTTGTCCCTCAACCCCTCTGTTGATGTGTTCACCCTCTCCGCACTCTCTTTCTACTGTTCTGTCCTGATCCATTATATGTTCTAGGTCCTCCACGAACCTCTACATTGTATTAAGAAAATAAAAGCAACATCAATATAAAAAGTTTCACACACAATATGCATAGAAAATACCCTGGAATATTGTATTGAAAACTCAGTTTAAAAAGTTTTTTTTAAAATCCATTTCAATTGACTATACACTATATCACTATACACGTGTTGTCAGTTATGTCGTTGTTAATTGAGACTTCCGGTTCTGATGTCAACTACTTGAAGAAAACAAGAAAATTCATTCACAGAGTTGTCAGTTGGCTTTTACAGGTTCAGCATCACATTTGCTTCATATATTTTGAGATTGTCGTCAGTGCTCGCTCCTAAAGCCCGAGTTTGTTCCACGGGGAGATTGGTGAAATGCCGGCTGAGATGGGCTGGACATTTGGTGCGGATGGGAAGAGAGAATGGCAAAGAGAGCGGGTAGGTTGAGGGAACAAGGTGGGAAGAAAAACGGTAGACCACGGATTGAGTTGGGAGGATTGGGTGAGGATGGATATAAGTAAGGTGGGATGGTTGGAGAGTGGAGAGAGTTGGCTGTGGACAGAGGACAGTGGAGGAGTATTGTGGTCAAGGCAGGGCAGAAGCTTGGTGCCATCGGACCTGACCCATTATAAATGGAGAGGAGGGCATCAACAACTTTGGTGGCTGTTTCTAATATTTGATGAAATACTCGCATTTTCCTACCTTTTTACACACTTTTATTTAACTTCATCTGAACTTTGTTTGTTTGTCCCGTTTTAAATCTTTGAACTGTTTGTTTTCTAGGTTCCATACGTCGTAAAGAGCTGAAATTTGGCCCCCTGTCCTCTTTTCTGGTACATTTTCATCTATAAAAATTGAATTAAAAAATAATAATAAAATTTTAAAAGGTTTAAAACTTAAAAAAAAAAAAAAAAAGTGTGTGTAGCCCTCAAAAAAAAAATTGTTAATAATTTTTTTTATTAACAAAATAAAAACCCATGTTTTTTCGTTTACTTGTTCATATTTGTATCCGGTAATTTACTTGCAAAAGGTCAGGTGTCCATGTAGTGAGCGTCATCGTCTCGCCTCTAGCATCTCTCTAAGGAGTCAGCTCCATGTTACACACATTGAAGGATTTTGATATAAAAAATAATTTCAGAAAATAAAAGTGAGAGAAAAAGGATAATAAGAGATAAGGGTGGTAAGGGCAGTTTAAAAGGAATGGGGGACAAAAGGGAAGCAAGGTTTGGACAAGATACATTTAAGGGGAAATGGAAATAAGGGTGATTTATGGGTATATGAAGTCACAGTAAAGAAAATAACAGATGGAATCATATCAGATGGGAAAAAAGGAATTCTTACATCCTTATTCAGAATTGTCTTATTATCTGCAGTATGAGTCGACAATGAAACTGACAACAGAAAGTGGAAGATAAAACATTAAATTGAAGGTAACATAAGGAAGCGGGCAGAGGAAGTCAGGATGAAAAGTTGACAATTTATTCCATAGAGATAGAAAAACACAACAAAACCCAGAGCTATAACTAATGGAGCGTGCAGTGTTCCAAATTACACGTGAGAAATGGCCATGGCTCTTTCCTCATACACAGAGAAAGTTTGCACTCATGTTGATAAAGAAAATGTTTAATGTATGGAAAACTTAGTGTAAAGTGACAACTCTGACATAAAAGCCATGGTTTTCACCAAGGTATAAACAAGTTGCAATAGTTAGTCCGTACCTTGCACAGTTGCACAGCAGGTGAAGGGGTATTGTAATCACGTCTGTGTGTGTGTGTGTGTGTGTGTGTGTGTGTGTGTGTTTGTGTGTGTGTGTGTCTATCGCTGGTTGTTATCTCCATTTGCGGGTTTCAGGAGGTGAAACGGAGTCCTCACAAAACCCAAAGTATCCACCTCCCCTTCGGCAAAGGATCACTGTTCATGGACCAAGCTGTTCAACTTTTTCAGAGTTTTGTTCCAAGGGCTCTTTTCAGGATCGTCAACTGAACCCCGGATTGCCTCCAGTTGTAGTTCATTAGTGGTAATATTCCCGGGGATGGTTTTTTTAATCTCAGTGAGGTTCTTCTTTATCATTGCCGTTGCTCGAATTATCACTGGAACAATTTCGATGCTCTTTAGCTTCCAAGATCTCTTGACCTCATTTTTTAGGTCCTGGCATTTGGTCATTTTCTTGATTTCTGCATTATTTAGGCCAAAATCGATGTGTGCTGATATCTCAATCAATCATCAATGTTGTCTTTTCCTTTTTGTTCCTGAGTACAATATCCGGACGCAATGTTTTGTTTTCTATGTTCACACTCGATGGAATAATCAGTTCGTACGTGAGCATGACGTCCTCATTTTCAATGATTGTCCTTGGTTCGTGTTTCCATGAGTTTTCAGGTTTACATTTTTGCAGATATGCCAATGAATCACTTTGCATACTTTATTGTGTCGTTGTGCGTAAAGTTGTTCTGATAGTTTTTTGCATCCCAAGAGCAGGTGACTCATACTGTTTCTGTCTTGCAAAATCCACACTTGTCCGTCTGGCTCCGTCCTGCCATCTTTTTTAATCCATTGGTGTAGTGTCCTTGATCTTGGGCATTTATTATGATTCCTTTGCCATCCCAGTTGAGCTGACCCCTTATTAGCCATTCCAATGAGGCTTCTTTGTCTATCCCCACTCTGTCCAATTGTTTTTTTTGTTTCTTTCTGCTCCTTTGTCATTCGCAAAGTTGTTGGTGTATATTTCTTGATATTTCTTTCTTTTATATATATTTCTTTTGTCTTTTTTGCAATTGTCGGGGCTGCAGTTGTTGCCGTTTCATTTTCCTGTGCAGCATATTCTATTCGCACCTGTTTTTGGAAATTCTTGGTAAGGTGAGTTAGGGATACTTTTTCAGGTTTATTGTGTTCATGTTTGTTACCCTCGCCAGAGGAGAGGGTATTGCATTTGAGTCCATTTGTTTGTTTTGTTTGTTCGTTTGTTCGTTTGTCCGCACAGAATAAATATGATTTTCTCTGCAACCGTTGGTCCGATTGACAGGAAATTTTCACCATAGGTGCAACTCCACCTGTAGAATTTTTTAATGATAATTATGACGTCATAGGTCACGTGGTTCGGCCGCCATATTGGAAAACCGATAAAATTTGCACCTCTATATCTCCAAAAGTGCTGAATAGAAAAAATTGAGACATGGCTCATTGTAAAGAACTCTCCATGGGGAATAAATTATGTTAATGATGATGTCATAGGTGCCTCCATTATGACATCATAATTCGACAAGTACAAAACTTTATCCAATCAAGATTAAATTTCTTGAGCGTCATGTAGGCATAAATTGCTGGAGAAAAAAAAATGATGACGTCATCGGTCAAGTGGTTCGGCCGCCATCTTAGAAAAACCGAAAAACTTTGCACCTCTATATCTCCGAAAGCGCTGAATAGAAAAAATTGAGACATGGCTCATTGTAAAGAACTCTCCATGTGGAATAAAATATGTTAATGATGATGTCATAGGTGTCTCCATTATGATGTCATAATTCGACAAGTAAAAAAACTTCATCCGATCAAGATGAAATTTCTTGAGCATAATCTAGGAATAAATTAGTTTCGAAAAAAATAATGATGACGTCATCGGTCACGTGGTTCGGCTGCCATATTTGTTTTAACACAAAAGCCTTAAAAACCACTGAAAATACATCCTGGCAGGGTTTGCAATCTCCGATTGCTCTTTCTTCTTTACAAATTGCATCCGATACATTGTTGAACATTTCACATACTCAGCTAGTCCGACACTCGTTGCTCTATGCACCTGGTTGAGTTACATCAGGCCTCTCATCTTGGTAGGTACATTCTCAGGATGTAATGGTTTTTGTAAAACATTTTGTGGAGGGTGAGGAGTTTTCTGGTTTTGATGTCTTACTTGTTGATTTCTGATTGGGGCCAGTTTTTTTATTCCGTAGCTATATTGGAACACTGGTACTGCGAGCTGGTTTATGGCTTTGATTTTGTTTCTTGGGGAGAAGTATGTTTTCTTGAGGAGAGGTACGTTTTCAGGATTGCAGGTGTTCTGCATGGGAATTTTTTGGCGATTGTTTTGCGCATTTGATTGTGACATATTTGGTGGCCCTCTTCTACTCCGAGATATTTGAATGATGCTTCGTTATATAACTGCTGTATTGTTGTTTCAAGGTCAATTTTTATGTTGTCTGTTTTTATTGGTTTACCTTGTACAAATGTGCACTTGGTGCACTTGTCTAGTCCAAATTCCATTTGAATGTCCTCGGAAAACCGTTTTACTAGTTTTAGTTGTTCTGTAAATTTTTTGTCATTTGGTGAGGAGAGCTTTAAATCATCCATGTATCGTAGATGTGTCACCTTTCCTATTTTTTCGGAGGTTCGTTTATTGGTTGTTAGGGTGTATCCATGTCCTTGTTCATTGATGAGGTTACTTAGTGGGTCCAGAGTCCACTTAGTGTGTCTAAGTCCACCTAGGTCCACTTAGTGTGTCTGGTCTCCAGAGCCAGACAAAACAGAAGGGGGAAAGACTGTCTCCCTGGAAGATTCCACGCCGTATCTTCACATCTGGTATTTCGATTTTTCTTTCTGAGTGCTGTAATATCAATGTGGTATTCCAGAGCTCCATTGTTTTCTCAATCAGTTTGATTATTTGGAGATTGATTTTGTATATGTGCATGCATTTTATCATCCACGAATGTGGGACACTGTCAAAAGCTTTCTTATATTCTATCCAGGCAGTGGATCATTTAGTTCTTCACATTTTGCAATTTGCAAGTATGGCCTTGTTCAGTAGTAGGTGGTCAATTGTTCCATAACACCCTCTCTTACATCCCTTTTGTTCTACCTCTAAACCTCCTTGCTGTGTTTGATGATGGTACATCATTTATATGATGATTCCTGTCAGCAGTTTGTATGCGGTTGTATGTTGACATGTTATCGGCCGGTATTTGTGGGGAAGTTGGGTTTCCTCCAATTTTGGGATGAGAAAGGTGTTTCCTTCTACGAGCTACTCATCCACTGCCTTTTCCTCTTGGGTCAGTTCATTAAATGTCCTGGCATAGTGATTGTAAAGAGCATCAACTTGTTTTAGCCAGAAATTTGGAATTTCATCTGGGCCTGGGCTTTTGAAGTTTGGCATTGTTTGAAGTTGTTTTCGAATTTTCTCTTCATCAATAATTAATCAATGGGGGCATTTCCTTGAGATGTTGCTTCTTCTTTTCCAAGTTTGGGATCCATTCTACTTCCTAGCTATGTTCTTTTCGATCTTCAAAAATTCCTTTTCAGAATTTTTCCAGTTTTTCTTTTTTAAGGGGAGTTGACACATTCTGCTTTTGTTTCCCCAATTCATGGTAAAATCTATTTGGGCTAGTTTCAAACATGTGGTTTTGTTTTCTCCTGTTGTTTCCTTCTTCATAGTTTTTTTTAAATCTTCCTTGCTATCATTTCTATTTTGAGTTTGTTTTCAGCACCCAAGCACTCGAGGTCTTTGTCTTCGATGTTGTGTTTGTTTTTTATTCTTTGGATTCTCTTTGTTAGTTTTGGGTGTCTGTTTTCTTTCCTGAACTGTTGTATTTGTCCTACTTCCTTCCGCAGTTGCTCTCTTGGTGTCTCTAATCTCTACCTCCAAGGTGGAATTTGGTTTCTATTTGTAGGGCCCGATTTTTGTGCGTGTGTGTGTGTGTGTGTGTGTGTGTGTGTGTGTCCGGGCCGTAACCTTTTTACCATTTGAGCTATTATCATCAAATTTTCACCAAACCTTTATTTTGATAATACAGAGAAGGCAAATTAAGAATTTTGTCAAAAGGTTCAAGGTCAGCATCACCTAAAATCATAAATTTTCATCCAATTGACCTGAAATTTCAATTTACCATTTGAGTTTTGTCAACTTATTAACTTATTTCTACAAAACTTATTATGATAATATGGAGAAGCCAAATTAATAACGGACTGACTGCCTTTTTGGAGACTCAACCGAGCAAGTCAGCAGACACAGCACAACATATGTCACCTGATCCTAAAACTGACGAAGAGGATGATTCTGAGCCCAGGCCTGCTGGTATATCCGAGGACAGTGAACCAGTCTTGAATGCAACGTGCAAGGAGAATGGTAAGGGTCCATCGACAGATCCAGGGGAATGGTTTCCCCTGGAGAAATCTTGCATTGACTACTGGTCAAACTTAGCTCTTGAGATGTGCCAGAATAAAACAGACACTGGGAAAGTACTCTGCATCAAAACAATTAAATTACCCAGAAACCCAATAAAAGGCCAAGGGGCACTATCATTTTTTCAAAACAAATACGTTTTATACCTTTCAACAAAATCTATAGAGTTGCAAACGAAGTTGGCTGCTGTTTATCCCATCAAACGGTAATGTATATTGTTTTTATTGCACTTTCATATCCTCACGCACTGACATGTTTTCCTGTTCTGAAGGTTTCTGTGACTGGGGAAAAGCTGATGAGAAAATGAGCCGCCATGGAGAGAGTGAAGGGCACGTAGACTGTACTATTGGGTACATATTACATTTCAAGGGGTCATCTCATCATGTCGATCAGCAGTTGAAAAAAACAAGCTCAACAAAAGGAAAAATATCAGGTCGATGTTCCATGCCACGTTGTCGCAGTGGTCAGGTTTCCGGCTGAGAGGGGATTGCCGTTCAGAGGAGATGACAACATTATTGGATCAAAACATAATAGCATTTTTTGGGGGGTATATGCTGTTACTTATTGCCAAGTAAGACCCATTGTGAATATTGCCAATACAATATTATATAATACTATGTTATTATTATATTATTGTGTTATTATATTATATTATATTATTATTATTGTGTTATTGTGTATTGTATTATATTTATTTTCCACTGTTAATTATTATTATTAATAATATTATATATTATAATGTAATATAATATATAGTAAATAAATAATATTTGATATATTATATTATACTAGTGGGGTCACCCATGGGTATCCCACGGGCATGGACGTGTGTGACATTTGGACATCTTGAGTTTGATGCTGCACATTCAGTTTTACAAAATGGTTACTGGCAATTTTCAGATCCACAAATTATGCTATCTACACATAGTCCATGGGCCAGACCAGATATCGGTACCACCCGAGGTGGCAAAAGTTCCATGGTGCCAATTTATTTGTTACACCCATATATACACAAAGAATTAAGTTAAGCACCCCTACACAACGAATTAAGGTAAGCACCCCCTAATATATATTCTTTGTGTATATGTATACATTGGCATATATTCTAAGGTATGTGAGATCAAATAATGATTGGTATGACATTAGTTATTGACGTTATTGACGTTATTGACGTCACTTACACGTTATTGACATTACACGTTATTGACGTTATTGACGTTATTGACGTTATTGACGTTATTGACGCAAAGATCGCTAGAGGTCTTCTCAGAACAATGACTGTACGTTAGAAAACATAAACGTCATCCACACTGTCCGTGATGGACCTATAGCTCCATACTTAAATTGAGGTGAAAATATGCCTAAAATTCCCAAAAAATTTCACCTTAAATTATGCAGAATAAAATATTGAAAACGGCATGATTGTTATGTTTTTATGTGACCATAATATCACTTCTCCAGAAAATATAGCAATATCATGGGTATATTACACTGTTTTGACGACAACAAACTTGTAATGTGCGAGGTTGTAAAAAAACGGGGGGGGTGCTTAACTTAATTCTTTGTGTATAAGTAAAATAATATGTGATAGCAATTCCAAATGGGTAGCTTTTTCATTTTTCTTGCAGGAAAGCTGTTTTTGCATTAATCGCGATACCGCAACTCCGCGCTGTTGTTACTAGTATCATCTTCCAAATCATTTTTTTAGCTGAATAGACAATGTAACATGCTTAAATATCTTAGCAAATGGATGTTTGTAATAAAGACATGTATGTTATACTATATAATACATATTCTTGTATTTATTCATGTGTGGAAACTAACTTTTTATTCAGTTTTAGTGTCTTAGTTAAGAACAAAATATATGTTGGATGCTGGCAGTGTCCAGTTTTCTTCCGTATTCCGTATACTTGGCCACTGGTGGATACTTCCTGGTAGGTGAGGCAAGAACAAGAGGCTCTGCAATAATTATGTCTATTTAGTTAAGCAGAAAATATATGACAGATATGTAAAGTGCTGATTTCCCCTCATCAGTGGTGATATACATTTGCAGCCTGGTTAGAATAAGTCCAGTCATGAATGCTTGATTTGCTTTCAGATATCAGTCCACTGGTTTCACCAGTCTAATTAAGTGTAATTAAATATAATTAAGGACTGGCAGACTACTAATTTGTGCAACATAGTAATGTGGATTGATAATTCTATGTTGCAGGTGAAAACTGACTGAACATGGCCTCTGACGGAGCAAGCAGCCTGCCACTAAAGCGGCCACGAGTGGAGTGCATCATCCACTGTTCCAATGACAATACAGACAAGCTGGTTTCACTACAAGACATTGACTCATGGAGAACATTGCTGAGGGCAGCCCAGATCAGAAAACATGCAGCAATTTTGAAACTAGCTACGAACCTTCCTGATGGACAGATTCCAACAATCCAGTACCACAGAAAATGTCGCAGTCTCTTCACCATGAAAAGACATCTTGATGGCATCCTCAAATGTGCCAGTGCCAGTGAACCTGCTCAAGACACAGGATCACAGAGAGCAGCTAGACAATGTGCAAGCACATCAAGGACTTATGAGGCAGAGTGCATTTTCTGCCAGAAAGACACCAAGTATGCTAAAGGACAGAAGACGAGAGAAATCCTCATACAATGTCGAGAACTGCGAGCTGACGCCACAATCAGGAATGTAGCCATGGAGAAAATGGACAGCAGAATCCTTGCCATAGTCAGCAGAGACCTGGTAGCTGCAGAAGGTCACTATCATAGGTCGTGCTATCGGTTCTATACCAAAAGAGAGGTTCGCAGTGGAGAGGATGCAAGCCAAGATGATGATGCTGAAGCTCAGTATGGCGCTGCTGTGGATCAGGCCTACAATGAGCTGTTCCTGTTCATCAGAAGGGAGCTTTTTGGCAATCCTCAAGTGATGACAATGACTGATCTCTCTTCTAGACTGGTGGCTTCAATGAACTCTCTTGGTATTGCCCATGTAAGGGAATCAACCAAGAAACACATACGACGGAAACTGGAAAGCGAGTTTGCAGACTCCCTGCACATCTTCTCTGAGGGAAAAGGGAAACTCCTCCTGTTTCCAGACAACCTGTCCATATACGAACTTGCCAAACAATACCAATCGCTACAAGCAGAGCTGCATACTCAGAAAGGCCTCCATGCTGAAGATGTGGTCTCCAAAGCAGCCCTGAAAATGAGAGCCGACATCAAGAACCAAGATGCCCCTCAAGCCTGGCCACCGGAAGTCAAACCAGAAGCAGAGGACACTACCATTCCAGAGTCGGTCATGGTCTTCCTGTGCTATCTACTTACAGGTTCCAATGACCCTGATCATGCATCTCAAAGAGTCCAGCGGCTTCTGTGTTCACTCGGCTATGACATGGTATATGCTGTAACACGTGGACTGATAAAGCCCCCGAAGCACATCGTTCTGCCATTCGCTATCAAGTCACTGACCGGGAATGTAGAGTTGATACACATCCTCAACCGACTCGGCCATAGTGTGTCCTATTCTCAGATGGAAGAGATCGACACTGCTCTGTGTCTCCAAAAGCTCTCGCTATCAGGGAGTGATGTTGCCCTCCCAGGTAACATCCATCCTGGCATATTCACAACCTTAGCCTGGGATAATATCGACCGTCTGGAAGAGACCACCAGTGGAGAAGGAACATCTCACAGAGTGAATGGGATTGCCGTACAAGCAAAGCCAATCACCCCAGTGTCCACCAGAACCATGCTGACTGTAGGAAAAACAAAGCAGAGAAGTATTGATGCACCACCACCAATGCTACCAGCATACAACGCTGGACAACGAGTGGGACCACCACAGAGCAAAAGTGCAGATGCTGACACTGCAGCTGAGACTCAGCTCGCCAAAGAGAAGAATCTTGTCTGGGTCATGGCACGCATGTCGCAACAAGAAGAGCAATCAATCAGCAGCTGGACAGGCTTCAACATCCGGACTCGAGATGACGTGACAGTCATTCCAGACAATGTAGGCTACCTGCCTACCATTAATGCTCCAGCGACACAAATGTCAACTGTCAATGAAGTGCTAAACCAGTCACTGAACATCATGCACTCCTTGGACCTGACAAAGATTGTCTGTGTCTTTGACCAGGCACTGTATGCAAAGGCTGTGGAGATTATATGGAAACACCCTGACAAGTTCCAAAACACCATCATCACCAGGCTCGGAGTATTCCACACCATCTGCACACTGATGGGAATAATAGGGAAGCGATTTCAAGATGCTGGATTGCGAGATCTCTGCATCGAGTCTGGTGTGATCGCAGAAGGTTCCATTAATGGTGTCATGGATGGCCGCAAGTACAACAGGGCAGTCCACCTACACAAGAATGTCTATGAGGCACTCACTCGACTGGCCTGGAAGGGTTTCCTCTCGTGGCTGGAAGCCACTCACGCCAACGATGTGGTCCACATGGATGAGACACTGAGGATCATTGACAGCCTCTGCAAAGATATCTCACAGGCATCCCTGAAGCAGGTCCTCGGTGACCGCTCATGCGCACGCATCATGGAACTGTTTGGAATATACCTCGAGTTCCTCAGAGGTGGAAACGGCAGCCTCTCAGCATTCTGGATGTCGTATCTGGACATTGTCGAGATCTTGCTGGGTCTCATTCGAGCATCAAGAGAGGGAGACTGGGTGCTACACCTGGCATCAATTCGTGCAATGATCCCATGGTGCTTCGCATATGACAGGCTGAATTATGCACGCTACCTCCCATACTACTATGCCCAGATGTCCCAGCTGCCCACCACACACCCAGACGTGTATGCTGAGTTCATGCGAGGGGGATTCTCAGTTCAACTCGGTCCCAACAACCCCTTCGGAAGAATCCCTGTCGACCAAACGACCGAAGAGACAGTTAACAAAGACACCCAGACGGCAGGAGGGACAAAGGGGTTCAGCTTGAAACCAGGGGCTGTGAGCAAGTACTACCTGACAGCTGAGTACAGGACCATGTATCTGAGAGCACTGAGGGACATGATAGGTCAGGGCAGTTCCAAACTGTCTCATCCAGATATACATGCTCCAAGGATCAGGAAAGACGAAACTGCTGTCAAGTCCCTCATAGATCTCATGGAAAACAACTGGCTGAATCCAATGTTCCCTGACAACACTGACCTGATTGGTCTGTCCACTGGCACCATGGCACGACAGTAACTACCAGGAGACGTTTAGACAGCTTGGTCAGTCATGGGATGTCAACCCAGAACTATTTGAGAAGGTACAGCAGTTCATCTGTCGCATGTATAGTGCAGCTGCTAGGACTGGTGAGGTCAACGAACTGCGCTACCAGCTCTTCTGTGCAAAGAGGGGAGGAGTCGAGTCCAGCCAGTTGCCACCATGTAGAGACTGTCTCTTCATGCACGTCCTACGAGCCAACTACCAGGCAGCAATATGGAAGTGCTGTCTGCAGGCTCGCCCAGCGGTGCCAAACCCTACCGAGCATGGATGGACAGTGGATGAAGATGGCAAGCTCGCCATCCACTGGATGCGTTCACCACCAGCACCAGATGTGGTCTTGGAACTCTTAGCTTGCAAGTGTGTGCGTTCCTGCAAATTGCCAAAATGCACATGCCTGACCAATGGACTGTCATGCACAGACATGTGCAAGCTACAAACCTGCAGTAACCAGAAACAACAGGAAGATGAAGAATCCTTCGAACTCGGAGACTCCGATGAAGACGAGCAGTTCGATGACTGACTATGATATCGCTAGTTTGGTACATTGACATACTCAGTATTATTCTGAAGAGCACAGGACGTGCTTTCCCTGGAAACACCCTCAGAATACATGTAGACATGTAGACATTTTGATAATGTGTTGTGTCATTTCATCTTTATGTGAAGCACTACCTCACCATACCGGGTACATAGCCTACAGTCTGTTAGTTCTGTTAGTATGTGATTTCCAACCATTTTGTATAACATTTGAGTACTAGTACTGTTTATAGCTATTGTGGCATACATGTACTTGAGATGGGCTCAGCAGATGAGCTCAGTACAGCCTCTGGACTTTCTTTCCCTTGATTCAGAAAACCGTTTGATTAATATGTGTTGTGACCTTTTCATGTTGTGACATGTTTATGTGACAATTTCCATAACAATCACGTACGTGTATTATAGTAGCTGTTGTATTCCAAAATTACACTATGTGAAGATTGTATGTTTAAAATAAGACATAAAGCGATAATTTTGGGATCTACGTTGTCTCAGTACTTTCTGATTAATATGCCCAATTAGTCCATGGGCCCGTACCCAAAATTTCACACATGGACTAAATCAATCCGAACCGTCGAACGCCTTTTCACAGGGTGCGGGTATAAAATAGCTGATAACTACCACTAAGCTACCAGTCCAGAATTGCTATCACATCAGCATGTATCCCACATACATGCACCTTTCCAAAAATCATTACTAGAACTTGCCAGCTCGGGTGGTACCAATTAGTGAAATTTCGGGTCTGGGCCCATGGACTAACAATGTATTTACTTCTGATAACATGTGAATGCATGTGTGAGCACATGGGAAATACAGTTTGAAATGTGTCATTACATCTCATGTAAAATGTGACTTCAAGAGCTCAAATCCTCTCCCTCCCCGCCCCCATCCCTCCCACATCACGCACATTGCACCAGGGAGTGGATCACTCACAGGGGAGTGGGTTACACACACACACGGAGGAGTGTGTCACACAAACACATGGGGGAGTGGGTCACACACACACCTGGGGGAGTGGGTCACACACACACCTGGGGGAGTGGTCACACACACACACACACACACACACACACCTGGGGGAGTGGGTCACACATCCACACCTGGGGGAGTAGGTCACACACACACACCTGGGGGAGTAGATCACACACACACACACACACACACACACACACACACACACAAATATTGTTACGGATACGGAGGACGGCTCTCCCGTTAGCAAGGGGTGATTAGCCCCTTGTCCTGTTAAGCTGGCCGTCTCCCCATTCCTGGTACTTGTAACGCTATCCCACGGGATGGAACGGATCAGGGTTATGGGCCCAGGGTTTATCCCGAATACCTTTATCCGTCCCTCCGCAGACTAGGGAGACAAGTACCGCTCGAACCCCGGTTTGGATGGTCTAGTTAGTTGCCGAGCGGTTTTTAGCAACCCGACGTTCGAGCCATTAGCATTACCAAAGACTAACCCGATTCTCAAACGTTGGCCGAGTCGCGCCACGTGCACTCAATATGGAAACCTCTAAAGCGACCGAAAGAGCATGAAGAAGTAAAAACAAAGTAGGGAATAACAAGATTTATTACTATTTATACACACTAAGCAGAAAGGAAAATAAAGATGATTTATAAGGCAATTGAAGGAGCAGGAGACATAGTGCAATGATTAGCTTATATATGGCAGTCTTAATTAATACCCCAAGACAACATGAAAGACGGACAAACGGGCACACTTACATGGGGGAATTGATGGCAGGAATCACTGGAGGGAGGAGAAGGTCCAAGCCGATGGCAGGGCAGGAAAGGTCCGGGCAATTCCACACCGTCGAGGTCTACGTTCCGTGCTCGAAGCGAACAGCAGCTGGCAGCTCCGCGTCTCCACAGCCGGCAATAGGGCCAAGAGGGTCTCGGCGTATTGCTCAGTATCAGCACCCCCTCACGTCTCGTTCTCTCTTGGCTGCTTTAGCTGGATCGCGCATCTGCCGCACCACTCTCTCACTCTTCCTCGGACCTCAATCTTCTCCAAAAAAGCTCATCTGCTCATCTCCTGTCTCAGCTCATCTGCTTGGGGAGCGTCCCGCAGTGGGTTATATAGGCCCCGCCCTTCACCCTTTGCGAACCTCCCCCAAGCGTTCTCTCTCCGCCCTCTCAAGCCAAACCCCTCGTTCTGGGTTGGATGAGCGGGGCCGACTTACTCCTCCCCTCTATGACGAGGTGGAGACCCGCCTTTCTTCTTCGTCGTTACCTCGTGCGTAATGGAGTCAAATGCAGCAAAGTGGACGGCAGATGAAAATGCAGCAAAGTGCCTAAAGAGTCAATTGCAGCAAACTGGACGGCAGATGAAAATGCAGCAAAGTGCCTAAAGAGTCAATTGCAGCAAAGTGGCAAACCTGGCACTTGGAAGCTGCCATGGGGCATCGGAGGGCCTACTCTTATTTAATTCGGTGCAATGAAGAGTCAAACTAGTGGGAAACACATCCTTAACCTACAGAGAATAAGGGACTAACTATTTAAAAGGATATATGGTGTCCTGTGTGTAGCTTTATGAAATTAACTAAGAGGACGAGCTTCGACCTTTCTTTGCATTACGAGGGTCAGTTACACACAACAAAACCATACTTCTCACATTCGTTACACTTTCTCAAAATCGTTACACTTCTCAAATTCGTTACACTTCTCAAATTCGTTGCAACATATACACATTTAAACATACATACACACACACCGGGGAGTGGGACACACACACACACACACACACACACACACACACACACACACACACACACGTACGCCGACACACATGCACACACATACACACATATACACATATACACACATATACACATACACACATATACATATACACACATATACATATACACACACATACATACACACACATATATACACACATGCACACACGCACACATGCACACACATACATATATATACACACACACACACACACACACACACACACACACACACACACACACACACACACACATCTTGTTTTCTTTCTTTTTGTTTCTCACAATTCTATCTCTTATGGTTTTCAAATCTCATGTCCAACAATGCTCCGATTCTTATGTCCAATTACACACACACACACACACACACACACACACACACACACACACACACACACACACACACACACACACACACACACACACACACACACACACACGGGTGGTGGGGGATTACAAACACGAGTGGCAACACGGAAACAATGCACCGCCTTTCTCCCCACGTGCAGAGTACCTAATTGCAACTAGCTATTGTGACTACGTCTAAAAAAATGAAACATTCCGACGATATAAAGAATACAGCTCAAATGGAAATGGCCCTTGGAAAAAAGTATTTTGGGCGATGTATAAGACTTAACATTGCACCTTTGTGTCCCACGAAAACCCAAGTTACTGTTTTAGTTACAACATACAAAATGTTGTCATACAACACCCACGGGCTTGTTTCCAACATACAACACCTCACCATATCCCTGGTGTTGGGCTAGCGGCTAGGGTGCCGGCTTAGGATCCAAGGATCCTGAGTTCGAATCCCGGTCGATCGCTGAATTAAATGCCAGGGGGGTTGACTCAGCCTGTCATCCTTCTGAGGTCGGCTAATTGAGTACCAGTTCACTGGTAATTCCCTGTTTGTTGTTAAAGGCGGCAAAAAGGGTTGGCGTCAGGAAGGGCATCCGGCCGTAAAACATTGCTTCAAATAGGGGACGGAAAAACAACAACAAACCACGGTTCCCGAAAAAGGCCAACCCCCGCTTTGCGGGGAAAAATGGCCTCTAAAGGTGGTTTTTAAAAATATTTTATACAAAATGACATTTTTTAAATTAAAGATTTCGAATAACCTTATTTAAAGTGTACGTGAACATAATGTACAAAATAAGAATGAAAATATTGTTACGGTTCGCGGTTAAGGATGTTGTTTGCCGAGCGAAGGCACCGCGACCTAACAGTTTCTTTTCCGACTCACCCGATTCACCCAGACGTTGGCCGTATCGCACCACAGCTATTCAATATGGAAAAGACGAAGACGACGAATGCAAAGAGGAAGAAGAAGACATACAGAAGAGTAACGGGGTTTATTATTTACACACACATAAGCAAAAAGAGCAGTCACGGTTATTTACAGGGACATGAAAAAAACAGGTAACACAGTGAAAATTACTAGCTTATACAGACTTAATTACCTACCCAGGACAGAACAAACAAAACAAACTCACGTACACAAATGGATGTAAGGGCAGGAATCGTTTGGAGGGATGAGCAGGTGGAATCACAGGGCACAGCGAGCAGGTCCACTCTGGGCGGGAAGCGAGGAGCCGGCAGCTCCTTGTATTCGGCTTTACACCGCACACCGTCAGGGCTTCACGCGGCTGTTTGAAACGGGGCTGGTTGAAGCGGCTCTTTGTCAAAGGCTTTCCGTATCTCTCACGCAACTCCGGTGCCACTCTCAACTCTCTCTCGGTGGACTGCCAACCCTCTTACGCACCTGGACTCATCTGCCGTATCGCTGGTGTATCTTTTCCCAGCGATCGTCGCACCCTTCTCTCATACCTTCAGCGCGGGTGTGACACGCCCTCCTCGGTTTTGGTACCGCCCTCCCCCCCCCCCCCCCCCCGTGCTCTGTTTCGTGACCTTGTATGGCAATCCCACGGGCTTGTCTCCTTATTTGGGCATGGCGCCGACGGCACGCCCCTCGTGGCGAGCCACGGGCTTGTTTCCTTATTTGGGCATGGGGCTGAACAGCCCCGCCCTTCGTGGCGCGCCCTGGGCTTGCCTCTCCCTGGCGACCACGCCCCTCCTATTCAAACAGAGCACGGAGCACATATTCACTATAGCAGCTAAATGAGAGGGCGTGCACCCCACGCTTGTGAACTGCTTTACCCACAGATGGAGAGTTTGGCTGGGAAATGGAATTATTGAAGGGGAGCTATTCTTAATTGATTCGGTGCAATGGAGTATTATTTTAATGGAAGACAAGGCCTTACCCTAAAACACATAAAGATATAAGCTACCGAACAAGGGTTTTATCGTGTCCTTCAATGTGGTGTTTCATGGAATTAACTACCGGGACGCCCTTTTTACCTTTACACAACTCTGGAGGCAGGAGGGGCCATAATCAACAATGTTACACAGCAATTTCCAATACAATACACACAATCAAAAACATACAATCCTCATATCCGCAACACTGCACCCTCCTCCTCTTAGGCACGTCCCGGGCCTATAACTTTAAGTTAGTGTGACACGTAGGTGTAGTTCCCTCAACTTTTAACCTGACCCTGAGTGCGACAGTTTTAAAACATAGATAAATATGTCCCGCTGCTCCATTGCACCCTGCCTAACAGACTCACGCCCACAGTTAACCGAATTGCGGAATGGTCTTCAAACTATACACTGACGGTGGGGAGCATTATTTACAGTGACGCTATTTTATTTACAAAACTCAACCCAGGACCTGTGATTGTTCTTTCTGGGGGGGGAGACAGTCTGCTCTGCATCGACGCACCATGAAAGCACCCAAAAAACACACCAATACACCCTCAAGCACCAATCGGTGCACAGTCATCATTGTTCATCAATGTTCAATAATAAAAATAAAAACAACAACCCCTAACCCTGCAGGTGGTCTCTTGCTCTTCGGCTCCCTCTGCTGGCTATTATTATTTCTTCCAGATGTTGTCTTTCTTTCATTTTCTTACTGGCGGCCTATTTCAATAAAACTTGCCCAAACGTGTCCCTGTTTATTTATTTTATTTATGGCCCACAGGGCCGACTAGTGTGGTTCACCTGTGGGGCATAGGTGCCCTGTGGCCAAGGTCCGCCAGCAAGATTTCAGGCCTTCATGGCCGGTTCCAGCAGAGGGGCCACGCCCCAACCCATGGGGTCCATAAGTGGTGCTCGGCCACAGACATGTGGTCCATAATGTGGTGCATCGATGCAGACAGCTGGTTCTGGGAGTTCCGGGCACACAATGGCGGACTCACGCACGCTCCCCTCGGCGCCCAATGGCGCACAGGTCATGTGGGAGACAAAAGGGGGGAAGACAGATGAGCGAGGGGTAAGGTCACAAGGGTACACATCAACAAAGGCAATGCAAGGCGAAATGCGTCCGGAGAGCGAAGTGAGAAAGCTCGTCCCTACCGTACGTCACCCCCCCTGTCACCTACACTACCCTTGCCCTTACCCCATATTTACAAAAATCTACACATTTACAAATTCGTCACTACTGTCACGTCTTCCCCATATTTCCCCTACACCAAATTCGTCACCACAATCCCTCTAATCAAAATTTGCCATCATCAATTCATCATCAATCCTCATAAGGAGGGAGAGATGGAACACAAAGCACAATGTCACACCCACGTCATGATGCGTCTCACAATCCAAAACATTTGCACATAAAAAATAATCAAAACAACCTGGCATGGTGTGGAGTACCTGTCACCTCAGGTGAGTGGATGCAGATGGTGCAAGGAGATTCTTCATCCTAACTACTTTCTAAATGACATTAACACACGTTACACTACCCGGGGTCTTTCCCTGCCAATCCATTGGCCAACTTACACTATGGGTTCTAAAAACCAATTCCCATTGACCAAACTGTGGTGCTTCTCAATTTGGGGTCTCACTCCCCCGATTCAACTCCTGGTGCCCTTGCACAATTTCTGGGCTGGGGCGTGTAGCTCTCCCAGCAGGTCTACCCACCTGCACACCTCCACCACTGTAGTTGCCACCCGAGCTTACCTGCTCCTTACCCTAACCTATCTACTGGGGAAGGCCCCTCCTGGCTCTGTCACCCCTCGGTGCCCTCTGGCACTGGGCTACCCGGGTCCGTCCTCCGGATCCTCGGGCCCCATCCACAACAACTACTACAGGCTCCCAGAGCCCACCTGCGGCCTCACCTGGCCGACATCCTCACAGTGGTGGAGTGCCCAAACCAACTACACACACTAACAGGCTACACGCCCAGCCATTTCCACAACACTAATGCACCCATCCAAACGTCATTCTTCCACCTGCACCACAGATGCCAATATCCAACCACAATTTACCTATACCCTCTGCCTAACACTTACACTACCCGCCCCGGGTATTTGTGATGGGGGTCCATCCTTCCCCCATTCACACCTTCGCACCATCCACTCCACTCCATAGTTTCCATCCTACTCACTCCACGACCATCCATCCCAATACTCCATATATTCCAGACCATTTATTCCACACAACCATTCTCCATTCACCTGTAGTTGCACACCTGTGCAATCATACCTGGTGCCACCTGCACCCTCCTTCTCCCTGGACCATTTGGTCAGCAAAACTCATCTCACTATCACTCACTCATACTCTGCTCCACACACCTGTTCAGTTGCACACCTGTGCAATCACACCTGTTCAATCAGACCTGTTCACCATACACTTCCAATCCTCAAACACACGGCATCATCTCATCTAACTACTCCCCTCTGAAACTTGCGCTTCCCAGTCGCCCCTTTAAACTATTGCGCTCCCACGTCATTATAATCCACACTAATCTACCTGCGTCCCCACTACAGGTGTCATTGTCATAACTAACCTTAACGTTACCTAAGGTCATCTTCTAGGTCCCTACACACGATATATCCTAACCCTCCCGGGCTAGTTTTCACTGCCATATACCCCATAAACCTAGTGCTCCTTTGCCCCCGCTGTGAGGGATGACAGAGTTGCCATCCCATCACATGGGGCATCTCTCACTACCATCCCCCCAGTCCTCTGACGCTACGAGCCCCCGTCGCAAGAGGTACTGGGTCCTGCCTCGGCATCTAGAGCCGAGGCGATCCATGAGGGCACCTGCTCGCCGGCATAAGATCTTATCCGGTCGGCATGGACGATCCGAGGGGGGGTCCGTGGCCCCATCTTTATCTTAATGACCACGTCACAGATTTGCGACAGGACGACTCCCGGGCCTTGCCAGGGGGAGGTGAGTTTTGGGCACCTGCCCTTCCTCCTCCGGGGATTAAAGAACCAAATCTTCATCCCCGGAGCGTATTGACTCCCCTGGCTCCGGTCGTCGTACCTGCGCTTCATCTTGGCCCCCGCCAGATGGAGCTGGCGGTGGGCGAAGGCATGGACCCGCTCCATGCCTTCCTCCAAGTGACGTGCATAACCCTCCCTCGGCGTTGTATCCGTGGTGTCTGGCACGGGACCGCATAGCAAGTCGGCGGGAGCCCGTAACTCCCGCCCATACATAAGCAACGCTGGACTGCATGCGGTGGCCCCGTGCTGGCTAGTTCGGTAGGCCATCAACAGGTACGGGAGATGTTCGTCCCAGTCATCCTGACGGGTGGTGGTGAACAATGCCAGTTGTTGGATCAATGTTCTGTTGAATCTTTCCACCATCCCGTCAGATTGTGGCCACAAGGGCGTGGTTCTGGTTTTCCGAATTGACAGGAGTCTGCTCACATCTTTTAATAATTGGCTCTCAAAATTTCGTCCCTGATCGGTGTGCAGCTCCTGTGGAATCCCGTGCCGACATACAAATCCTTCTACGAAGGCCTGCGCCACAACTCCGGCTTCTTGGTTGGGGATGGCGTAGGCCTCCGGCCATTTGGTGAAATAATCCATCACAACGAGGATATACGTATTACCTTGGCGGGTGCGGGGCAGCGGTCCTAGAATATCCATAGCCACCCGCTCAAGGGGGGCCCCCACCTGATGTAATTGAAGGGGGGCCCTCATCCTCCGTGCTGGTCCCTTTTTGGCAGAACAGGCGTCGCATCTCCGACACCAGTCCTGTATGTCGCGCCCCAAATTCACCCAATAGAACCTCCGGCGGACCCGAGATATTGTCTTTGTCCTGCCCAAATGGCCGCCGGAGCGGGTACCATGCACCTGTTGTAATATGACGTTCTTGAATTTGTCAGGGACTATCACCAGCCAGGAAGTTCTATCAGAGGGAACCTCCACCCACTTGCGATATAAGATGTTGCCTTTCAACTCCAGGGTCTGCCACTGAGCCCAATACGCCTTTGTTTGCGCCCCGAGGGGGGTGACCTCTTCCCCCTTTGGTCTTTGCCCCAATTTGACCCATTGGAACACCGGCCACAGAACAGGATCCTCCTGCTGGGCCGTGCTCCAAGCCAACTCTCCAAATCCTCGTCCGCGGTTAGTGGCAAAATTGGCCCTCTCACCCGGGTTGCCCGGACGACGAGAATCGGGGCGCAATCGCCCAATTGCTCCCTCTCCTCGTGTCTCGCACAAAATTTGCAGTTTTCCCCCAAACAAGGACGCCGAGAGGGTGCGTCCGCATTACCATGGGCCTTCCCGGCCCGATGGGTCACATTGAAATCGTACTGCTGCAACTTTTCCAACCACCTTGCAATTTGGCCCTCCGGTTCCTTGAACCGAAGGAGCCATTGCAGGGAGGAATGGTCAGTTCGAACCGAAAATTTCCGCCCGTACAGGTACGGGTGGAAATGGTTCATGGCAGCCAGCATAGCCAATAACTCTTTGCGAGTGACACAATAATTTCGCTCGGGCCTACTTAAGGCCCGACTATAGTAACCAATCACTCTCTCCACGCCCTCCTGTGTCTGAGACAAAACTGAGCCCAATCCTTCCTCGCTCGCATCCGTGTCCAGGGTAAATGTCCCGTTACTAGTGGGGTAAGCTAGAAGGGATGCGGATGTTAAACACCCCTTCAATTTTTGGAAGGCCTCGTGGCACTCCCTTGTCCAATTAAATCGCGTCCCCTTCTCCGTAAGCCGGTGGAGGGGACGGGCCAACTCCGCAAATTTCGCCACAAAGCGCCGGTAGTAGGAGCAGAGTCCCAAAAATCCCCGCACCTCCTTGATTGGTACGTGGTGCGGGCCACTCCTCTACCGCTTTAATTTTGTCTGGGTCCGTTTTTACCCCCTCGCGGCCGATCACGTGACCTAGATAGGCCACCTCTCTTGCAAACAAAGTGCACTTACTCGGGTTCAGCTTTAACCCTGCCTGTCTGAGGCACCCGAACACCTGGTCCAAATTAGCTAATGCTTGGGGGAAGGTTTTGGCATGTACTAGGACGTCATCCAGGTATACCAGGCATGATTGCCATGGCATGCCGCCTAGTACATGTTCCATCAATCTCTCAAAGGTGGCGGGGGCGTTACACAAACCAAACGGCATCACAGTAAACTGATACAGCCCCTTACCTGTGGAAAATGTCGTTTTCTCCTTCCCTGTCCGATCCATCTCCACCTGCCAATACCCACTCTTGAGGTCTAAAGTTGAAAACCAATTTGAGCCCGCAACGGCATCGAGGGTGTCATCAATCCTTGGCAGGGGATATGAGTCCTTGAGTGTCACGTTGTTTAGCTGGCGATAGTCCACGCAGAACCGCGTGGTCCCATCCTTCTTTTTGACCAGCACAACAGGTGACATCCAAGGACTTCCCGAGGGCTCGATCACGCCTGCGTCGAGCATTTTTTCAACCTGCTCGTCAGCTTCCGCCCTCTTGCTCCAAAGGAGCCGTCGGGCGGCCTGACGAATAGGCCGGGCCTCACCGGTGTGGATCTGATGTTTCACCAGGCCCGTACGTCCAATATCCTCGGTGGACAAGGAGAAGAGGTCCAAATGGGACCCAACCAGTTTGTGTAAGGCCTCCCTCTGGGTACCTCCCAACTCTACGCTACTACGATTTACCATCTCGCAAATGGGATCGGGCCAATTCCTAGTATTTATTGAAGGCTCCCCCTGGGGCCGGCTCGGCTGGACGTTCTCGCCCCACACTGACGCGACTTCTCTAACTGGGGTGCAGCCAGCTATCTTCGTGCCCCTTACTATAGTGCGTGGTTCTGTACTAATGTTAATTACTCGGGCGGCCACCACCAGCCCGTCCGTTTTTACGAGGGTGCGGCCCACGATTAAACCAGGTATGAATCGCGCTGCCACCGGTTCGACCAGGCCGCAGGATTCCTGCCATGTCGGGCGAGCTGACCATCGGGCCGGCACTATGGCCTCGGCCGTCGGAGGGATGGTCACGGCCTCAGGAGCCTCCAGCTCCACCCTCTCGGCCGTGCTCACCCCCTCCAATGGTAGCTCTTCCACCCCCCATTGCAGGATCCCCCGGCTCAAGTCGATTTTACAACCGCTGGCAGTCAACAAATCCAACCCTATTAAGCATGGGTCGCACACCTCCGCCACCCAAACCTCTATCTCTTTTTTTACCGACCCCAACTTAAGGGTTACAAAACCACGCCCTATGATCGGAGCCGTTGCCCCGGTAGCCAACTGCAAACTATGATTTTCCAGATGCTGGATTTTACCCCAGCCGTCTGCACTCGAATTAAGGATTACGGGGCTGATGATCGTGGTGCTGGCTCCCGTGTCCACCACGGCGTCTACCCCCACGCCGGCAATTTTGCACCGAATTGTCAAACTACCTGTTCCAATTTTGCCACAATGAATGACCTGTCGCGTCAACGAGGGCTTCTCTCCATCCCCTACTGCCGAACACCGCCCTGCATGCCCGGCACGTTCTAGTTTCCCTGGCCCTGGCGGGGGGGGGGGGGGGGGGGGTGTCTGTGGTCGGCTAGGCCGATCGATACTGGGCGGAGTTGAGGGCATCGGCTGACGGGGAACGTCCCGGCGCGGAGCTCGACACTCCCACGCACGGTGACCCATCCGAGCACAATTATAGCACCTCACCTGGTAAGGTGCTTGCCTCCGGTATTCCAAATTTCCCCCCCTGTATGTCCGAATTGGGGTATTCTGTCGGGGACTACCGGGTGCCATCACTGGAGCCGCCTGCCATGGTCCAGGTCCCGCTAGACGCCGATCCACCAGCCTCCGAACCATGCTCTCCAGGTCAGGGCCCCCGTCGGGGGCCGGCCCCCTGGGGGGGGGCGACCCCCATCACAGGCCCTACCTGACGCACCGCCACTGCATGGCGCTCGCCTCCCCGGGCCAGGGGCCTCGCTGCTTCCCAACAGGCTGCAGCGTCGGCCGCCTGACTCATGGTCTGCGGGCGCCACATGGCGAGCTGTTGTCAGAGCTCCAGATCCGGAAGGGCCTGAATAAAGTGATCCAGCGCCAGGCTTTCCTGGGAACTCGCTGCCATGTCCACGTGTGCAATCCCTACCGCGCGGCGAATATCGTGAGCAAGTTCCCCGATTGTCTCCTGGGGCTTGCGTTTACGCTGCGCAAGTTGAGCTTTAACAAGCTCGCTTTGCTGCTCGAGACCGAAACGGTTAATTAAAGCCGCACGGAGAGCTGACAGGGTGAGAGCACCCGGTGGTAAAGCTGTCAGCACCTCCGCCGCCGCACTGCGCAGCGCCCCTACCAGGTGTACTCCACCTTCGTCCGGACTCCAACCATTGCCTCGGCACACGTACTCAAACTGCGCCAGGTACGCCCTCAGATCACTCTTGCCGTCATACGGCGCGAGTGGTACCTTGTGGGCGCCCGAAGGCCGGACCCCGCATGTCACTCCTGGCGGGATCAACGCGGGACCAAACCTTTCGGGCTCCCACAGTGCGCTATTCCCGGGGGGCTCCCGCGTGTCCCCCGTCCCTCCAAACACTACCCCTCTTGGTGTCGATGCCTGGGTCGCCCTTCCGCAACCCGCTACCCACTCCATACCCGCACATCCTTGCTCACCAGCACCCCCCTCACTCCCCATAGCCAGACCTCCTTGCACACCTCCTCTTTCCACACACTCCGGACCAGTCACACACCTCACAATTGGTCCCTCACGAACACATGGGTCTAAATCAACCCCCAAGCCGACTGAAGCTCCCCTCACATCATATACATTTCCTCGTATATCGCCACTCACCTCGGTACCTCGTCGTCGCACCTCTTCTGCCACCTGCAAACTCTTTATTTGGTTAGTGAGCACATATCATGATTTGAACACAGACCTTGCACATACTCCATCACTTCCTCCTTTATCTCCTTTTTAGTTTCCCTCCGTCTTTTCTTAATTTCACTCACCCCTTCTTCCACCTCCTCTAATTTTTCCTTTACCTCCTTCATCTCCCGGTGCGCCCCCTCTATCTCTTCCTCTAACGCCACCTTAACCGTTTCTATGTGCGTCCTCACCTCTCGGTCCTTCGTCTCCATTACTTCTGTCACCTCTTCCAACTTCTTCGTCAACCCCTCATGTACCATCTGACATTCCTTCTGTGTCGCTATTAATTCATTTTTAATGTCCTTTTGTGTCGCTTTTAACCCCCCGATTATTGCAGTGTTCTTTTCCACTTGGTCCACGAGTTCCTTTTGTCCCACCGTCAGCTGTTCTACTCCCCTCGTCAGACCCTCTATTCCCCCTTGTAACCTAGCCGTATTATTCCTCACCTCTTTCTCCATACGCTTTTCACCTCGCTTTACCTCCTCGCGTACCCCCGAGACCTCCTCACTTACACCTCATCGTATCTCCTCTTTCATCTCCTCCCTCTCTTTTGTAGATGCCACCCTCATCTGTCCCAATTCATCCCTCTGCGCATCCAATTTGGTTTCTACCCCGATTTTCACCTCCTCTAATTGGTTCCCCATCTGTTTGATTTCCCGGGCGGATTGCTCCCCTATTTCCCGCAATTTGTTTTCCATCTTGTTTTCTAACCCCTCTAACCCATTTTTCACCCCCTCTATCTGATTCTCCTGGGCAGCCATTCTATTTTCCACCCCCGTTAACCCATTTTTCACCTCTTTTATCCCGTTGTCTAACCCCTCAATTTTATTGTCTAAACCCTCAATTTTATTGTCTAAACCCTCAAATTTATTTCCCAACATTTGTTCCATTTCCCTGCTGGATTTTTCAGCCATCTTTTTCATATACCCCATCATCTGCGCCGCGAAGAGGTCCAATTTCCCCAGCGCTGCGGTCTCGGTTGTCGCAGCGCCGCCATTTTGTGCCTCCTCAACCTCGTGCGCGAGGACGCCATTTTGCGCACCTGAAACCTCCTCAACCCCCTCCTCATTGCTCTTGTTCTCCTCCTCCCTTTCCTCCACATACATTTCCCCGAGGTCCTGGGTCGATTCTACCCCGTCTATCTCTCCCACCGACATCCCGTCGCCTTGACCAGCCATGGCGCGATTTCAAAATTCGGGTTTTGCTTTAAAACACAAATTTCCAGCAGCTCGTAATTTTGAGCGCGTTAAGCGCGCTTCGGGTCCGATCCGACACTCCTGACACCAATTGTTACTGTTCGCGGTTAAGGATGTTGTTTGCCGAGCGAAAGCACCGCGACCTAACAGTTTCTTTTCCGACACCCGATTCACCCAGACGTTGGCCGTATCGCGCCACAGCTATTCAATATGGAAAAGACTAAGATGACGAATGCAAAGAGGAAAAAGAAGACGTACAGAAGAGTAACGGGGTTTATTATTTACACACACATAAGCAAAAAGAGCAGTCACGGTTATTTACAGGGGACATGAAAAAAAACAGGTAACACAGTGAAAATTACTAGCTTATACAGACTTAATTACCTACCCAGGACAGAACAAACAAAACAAACTCACGTACGCAAATGGATGTAAGGGCAGGAATCGTTTGGAGGGATGAGCAGGTGGAATCACAGGGCACAGCGAGCAGGTCCACTCCGGACGGGAAGTGAGGAGCCGGCAGCTCCTTGTATTCGGCTTTACACCGCACACCGTCAGGGCTTCACGCGGCTGGTTGAAACGGGGCTGGTTGAAGCGGCTCTTTGTCAAAGGCTTTCCGTATCTCTCACGCAACTCCGGTGCCACTCTCAACTCTCTCCCGGTGGACTGCCAACCCTCTTATGCACCTGGACTCATCTGCCGTATCTCTGGTGTATCTTTTCCCAGCGATCGTCGCACCCTTCTCTCATACCTTCAGCGCGGGTGTGACACGCCCTCCTCGGTTTCGGTACCGCACTCCCCCCCCCCCCCCCCCGTGCTCTGTTTCGTGACCTTGTATGGCAATCCCACGGGCTTGTCTCCTTATTTGGGCATGGCGCCGACGGCACGGCCCTCGTGGCGAGCCACGGGCTTGTTTCCTTATTTGGGCATGGGGCTGAACAGCCCCGCCCTTCGTGGCGCACCTGGGCTTGCCTCTCCCTGGCGACCCCGCCCCTCCTGTTCAAACAGAGCACGGAGCACATATTCACTATAGCAGCGAAATGAGAGGGCGTGCACCCCATGCTTGTGAACTGCTTTACCCACAGATGGAGAGTTTGGCTGGGAAATGGAATTATTGAAGGGGAGCTATTCTTAATTGATTCGGTGCAATGGAGTATTATTTTAATGGAAGACAAGGCCTTACCCTAAAACACATAATAAAGATATAAGCTACTGAACAAGGGTTTTATCGTGTCCTTCAATGTGGTGTTTCATGGAATTAACTACCGGGACGCCCTTTTTACCTTTACACAACTCTGGAGGCAGGAGGGGCCATAATCAACAATGTTACACAGCAATTTCCAATACAATACACACAATCAAAAACATACAATCCTCATATCCGCAACAATATATTTCTCAGCAATTTCCCGTCTGTTAATTTATTTATTTTACATACAGTATGTGAATTACACGTCCATGCACACGTGAAATGGAGTTTGTTTATTAATTCTGGATGTGAACACGATGTTGAAAACTGTTGTGAAAAAAAAAAAGGAGATCAATGGAATGAATGGAAGTTTAAACAGGTTTACCTTTACCTCCGGATAATAATGATGAATGAAATATGAACGAAGAAATATATGTCGGCATCATTGTTAACCTTTTTGTGATGACTGTCATCAAACGGAAAAGTAATATATCTTAACGGAAAATAAAAAGCGAAATTTTAATATATGTCGACATTTTTGAGCTATTTGGGCAGTGTATGATACATCGTGCCACGAATTTTTTTATGTATCTCGGCATTTTCCCATGTGTGCGTAAATTTTCTCAATTATTGCTGACACCGAGTCTAAAACCATCGATAAAAATGAAATGAGATGGTGAGTTTGATTGGAGATAAAGCCGTGAGAGAGTCTCAATGGCCTTTATATTATAAGCCTTTGAAAATGCATTTCGTTCTACAAACGGAAACTTTCATTGGATTTTATTCCCGTTTTTTTTTCAACCAAGTCTAATACCATGTTAGCGACTGTCAAAAATGAAATGAGATATCGAATTAGAGTTTGAATAAAACTGTGAGAGTCAGCAAGACACCACTGGACTAACAAAACAGGCCTCAAACCTATGCGAGTTAATATAATGGTGGATATTTGTTTTTGAAGCCTCTCCTAGAATGGGTGGAGATACTCTCTCAACGGAGTAAGCCACACCCCCAGACAGACAGACAGACAGAATCACCTACGACTAATATAATATAGATTATATTAATATTATGTTATGTTATTGTATTATCAATATAGTGTTATATTATTACACATTATTATACAATAATATACCATACAATAATACAATATGGTGACTATTGCCAATATATAATGGATGAATTGCCAACTACACTTGTGAATTTGCAAAGTCAATGAGGAAATGACAAGAACAATGTCAGAAAAACCTCAGATACCGATAATCAAAAACAAAATTTAAATATCAATGTATTTGTCTATTAGCATAGACTAAAGGAGTCCTGATCTCACCCATGTCAGTCAACTAACAATCAATCCAGTTGAACGATTCCTTACATTTCTGCAACCTGATGGTCACAAGACCTCGACATTAGCTGAAGCTCTACCTCGTTTCCTTGAAAAGCTAAGCAGTCTATAAACTTCTCCGATTGCCATGGGCAGTCATATGACAATGCCAGCAATGTGTCGGGACAGTATTCTGGCAAGCAGCCTCGCCTCAAAACAGTTAACCCTCTTGCACAGTGTGTGCTCTGTACTGATGAACCGCTGAACCTTGTCAGCACTGCCACTGTTTCTTCTTGCACAGACACAGTCTTTTGGGATTTATCCAAAAGATATATATATATATATATATATATTTATTTATATATATATATATATATATATATATATATATATATATATATATATATATATATATATATATATTAGGGTGGTGCTCAAAATAATTGTTTTTAAATATTTACTGGGACATGGCTTTATGTTGTTCCTTTTGTTCCAAAATGAAAAGACACCAAATATGAAAGCAATCTGATTTTATTTAGGGGTGCCACATCAGCCTTCAAACGAAAGGTGTCTACAAAACTTTTCTATATATGGATCGAAAGCAAAACCAGAAGTTTGTTTTATGAAAATCCACCCTCCACTCACTTTCTTGTATTCTAGCAAACACAAGTTACAATAGCTGCACAAATAGCACTATATTGCTATGAAAACTCAAATTCAATGATAACAATCCAAATGTTCAGTTCATAAAATGAAGAGACACCATATCACATAATATTAAAAAACCCAAATATAATGAGAAATGTAACTCCTATTTCTGGGCCTGTTTCACCACTGTTGCCTTCTTGGCATCGGGGTACATCTTCCTGTGAGCAGCAACAACTTGGAGCAGAGCTTGCTTTTGCTCTTCATCCTTTGTAAGGAGCTTATTGTAGTCTTGTATCAATGCGACACCCCTTTCTGCCCTGTCGTTCACCAAGACTAAGCCACTGGCGGCTTTCTTTGCTTCCTGAAAGCTGGTTTCTTGCTCCCATGAACCAGGATCCTTATCCATCCAATCAGTTGGGGTCCCTAGGATGCTGAAGAAATGCTTGGTGTGTTTTGTTATGAGGCCAGCGATTGACAGGGCGGTTCCTCGTTTGATAGCTGGTCTCTTTGGAGAGGGGTTTTCACCGTCATTTTTCAATGCTTCAATCATATTGATCTTGCTTTCTTTGTCAATTCTGGTGTCAAAGAATGCAAATGCCACTAGTACTGGGCTCATGTACCACGTGTGGCGGCCAAGTGCCCTCAAGGCTGCCTGAGCCATCTTCTGATTGATTTGTTCAAACTTTTCCAACTTCTTGAAGAGGTTAATGTCATTCAGGGGAGCCTCAATAGCTTGTGGAGCCCGAAACCAAGCCTGTACATACACAAGGCAGACAAAAATGTTGAAGGCTCGGAGTTCTCTCGCCTCTCGAAGTGTCAAGTGGAACTCTGACCGAAACATGAACACCTGTAGTGAATATAGTGCTTTTGCCATCCATCTGGCTCTGTGCATTGCTCCTGGAGCCATGATCCGGATTCCACGAGGTGGGATTCCTCCCATGTAGATGACAGTCAGTTCTAGGAGTTAGCGATAATCATCTCGTGGCTGCTGATCTTTCAAACACACGAACGTTTTTGCTTCCAACACAGTGTCTACAGATCCCATTGAAGCCTTCCTCTCTGAGAATTGATCGTGAAGAAACTTCCTGTCCTCGGGGTTGGTGATTATGGCCTTCGAATCTGCATGCCTAAGATCAAACGTCTTCTCCAAGGAGGCCTTGAAGGATGCTTCCTTTTTCTCTTGGGTCGCACCACCCCGCTTTGCACCTTTTTGGAGGCTCCTCCATTCTTCATATAGCCTCTCCAAACGATGGATGCAGTGCTGCTTCGTCGTTGTAGGTAGGTGAGCTTTTTCCCAGAACTTCACAACCTCTTCAATGGTGAGGGTTGCACTCTCCCGGGCAGTGCGATTCTCCTTCTTTAGGTGATGGAAAAACAGGACAAGAGATTGATGCACAGTCGGGAGCTTGGCACCTTTGATGGCATCTCCAGAAGTGGACCCAATGAGATACACATTATCCTGAGCCCGAGTTTTCAATGAAACACTGGTACTAGCACATGCCATATCTGCAAAATAAGCAAGAATGTGGGTAAAATCCTGTTAATTCTTACTCCACAGGGTCACTCTCTACAAAAGAGCCACAGTCAATAAGTTAGGCCTACATATTACACACTAAAAAAGCGTACCCCTGACCCCGGGAACCTGTACAAAACATGCATGAAAATTGCCCAGATAGTGATCATAGGAAGTCTCAAAACTGTATGTATAATATATTGTATATAAAAAATGTATAATGTGTATTTATGTATATTTATTATTTAATGTATATTTACTATATATTTATTTTTAATATTATATTTAATGTATATATATAATTATGTATTTATTTTGTGTATATACAGCCCAAAAAATGGGAATTCCTATTTTTGCATGGGGGAAAATTCATCACTGATGTGGCACCCCTAAATATTATTGGATTCCATTCACATTTGGTGTGGTTTCCTTTGATACCAAAAGGAACAATACTAGACCATGTCCCGGAGAAAATCTGCATTTTGCTTTTTTGAAGCCCACCCTAATATATATATATATATATATATATATATATATATACATATATATATATATATATATATATATATATATATATATATATATATACATACAGTCACGTGAAAAAGTAAGTACACCCCATGTAAAATTTTGACTTTTTCAACATATTTCAACATACAGCTATTTGATCTTCATTTCAACAATATTGATAGATAAAGGTGATATAATATAACAAATATCATGAAACATTTACATTTTGTAGTCCATTGTATAATTTAAATAAACATAAATGCAAATTTCGCATGTGGAAAAAGTAAGTACACCCTTGGCTCTAATAGGTGGTATTGACCCCTTTGGCAGAAACAACCTCAAGTAGGCGTTTCTTATAACTGTCTACAAGTCTCTGACATCGACTGGGAGAAATTTTTCCCCTCTCCTCCATGCAGAATTCTTTCAGCTGTGCGATGTTTCTTGCATGCACAGCTCGTTTCAAATCCCTCCACAACATCTCAATGGGATTTAGATCTGGGTTTTGACTTGGCCATTCCAGAACCCTCCATTTCTTTCTTTTCAGCCATTCCTTGGTGGATTTACTGGTATGTTTAGGGTCATTGTCATGTTGCAAGGTCCACCTTCGGTTGAGCTTCAACTTGTCCGACAGATGGCCTCACATTATCCTCAAGTACCCTCTGGTACAATGAAGAATTCATCGTGGATTCTATGATTGTGAGCTGCCCAGGCCCTAAAGCAGCAAAGCTGCCCCAAACCATAATATTTCCACCACCATGCTTTACAGTTGGTATCAGGTTCTTGTGGTCAAATGCTGTCTTTGGTTTTCGCCAAACATGTCTTCTGGTACTGTGGCCAAATAGCTCTACCTTTGACTCATCTGTCCAGAGCACATTGTTCCAGACGTGCTGGTCTTTGCCTAGATGTTCATTGGCAATCTTTAGGCTTGCCCTGATGTTCTTTCTGGACAGCAAAGGTTTCCTCCTGGCACAACTCCCATGTAGATCAAATTTGTGCAGCCTCTTTCTAATGGTAGACTCATGCACTTTGACATCAACAGTGGCAAGAGCTACCTGTAGGTCCCGTGATGATATTCTGGGGTTCTTAGAGACTTCTTTCAGCATCTTGCGGTCTGCACTCAGGCTGAACTTGCTGGGGCGGCCTGGCCTGAACAAGTTGGCAGTTGTTTGGAATCTTCTCCACTTGTAGATGATCTTCCGAAC
This sequence comes from Myxine glutinosa, assembly GCF_964187855.1. Classification (NCBI taxonomy): domain Eukaryota; kingdom Metazoa; phylum Chordata; class Myxini; order Myxiniformes; family Myxinidae; genus Myxine; species Myxine glutinosa. The sequence continues at coordinate 68,793,348 of NC_136267.1, forward strand.
AGTCGAATGATTGATTTCAAATTGTTTGGAGATCTTTTTAAATCCCTTCCCAGACTCCCAGGCATCTATAACCTTCCTTCTGAAGGCCTCAGAGAGCTATTTTGATCGAGGCATGGTGACGCCGCACACTTCAACGACAAAGAGCAAACCAAACTCAATGTCTGAGGTTTAAATAAGACAGGTTCCTCCAAGATCCTCTCTGACAATGTTCTAATCATTTGCACCTGAGCTGGTGCACCTGATTCTAATTTTAGGTATTTGAAGTGGTGATAAATGTCGGGGTGTACTTACTTTTTCCAAATGCGAAATTTGCATTTATGTTTATTTAAATTATACAATGGACTACAAAATGTAAATGTTTCATGATATTTGTTATATTATATCACCTTTATCTATCAATATTGTTGAAATGAAGATGAAATAGCTGTATGTTGAAATATGTTGAAAAAGTCAAAACTTTACATGGGGTGGACTTACCTTTTCACGTGACTGTATATATAAATAGCTCTTTCTAACCACTGACTGACTGACTGATTGATTGAATGATATTAATGTTCGGTACCTTCCGGGTGTCGGAGAAAATAGAAAGCTGAAATTTAGTGTGCGACGGATGTCCAAGCCGGTATACTGGGAAAAGTTACAGAACCATCATAAAGCGTCCGTAAATGAAAATTTACAGAAAAGACTGTAAACGCATATGTAATAAATATATAAATAAAACCTCAATTTTGCTCAACCTCAATATCTAGTATTTGGAAATTGCAATTTCGATAACTGTAAGCTGTGAAATAAACATGACAATAATGTCCCTAAATTAAAAAAAAGAAAAGCATCCAGAGATCAAAATTTACGTTAAAAATCATAAACATGTCCATAAAATAAATATATGAATAAACCTAAATTGATATCTATCAGCAGGACAGTGATGCTTGCCTATAATTATAAAGCTTCTATTTATTATGTACCTATGCACGAAGCATGGCTTGTTATTGCTTACACAATGTGTAAGCATACTCCACCACTATATCTATATATGTATGTATATCGATATATGTATATATATATATATATATATATATATATATATATATATATATATATATATATATATATATATATATATATATATATAATTCCATTAATCTCTGTGTGTATGTGTGTATGTGTGTATGTGTGTATGTGTGTATGTGTGTATGTTTGTCTGTGACCGCTGTTTCTCGACAACTACCGGTCCGATATACTTTAAACTTGCCAGGTATATTGCTGGGGACCCGAGGATGTGCCTTTTCAAGGTTTCATATTAATCGGAGAAGTAGTTACCGAGCTATGGCGATTTCTTTACCAAACACTGCAAGCCGTTCGCTTTGGACCAAACCATTGCATGTAAATAGAGGGGGGGGTTCTGTGGTCGTTGCGAATGGACCAAACCATTCATGTAAATAGAGGGGGGGGTTCTGTGGTCGTTACTGCCACGTGGTTTCAAAGTTTTTTTTTGTTGTTGTTGTTTGCACGCATGTTTTTTTGCACCCACGTACGGGCACGCCCTAGGATGTTTACACACACACACCCCTACACAAATTTTTTTTTTTTTTTTTTTTTTGGCAAGGAACGGGCACCCACGTACGGGCACGTCCTAGCTTATATATAGTACGGGCATGCCCTAGTATATATAATTACATATATATATAATTATATATATATAATTATATATATATATATATATATATATATATATATATATATATATATATATATACATATATATTGTTGCGAATATGGAATTTGGCCTCCATATCCGCTTGTAAATATTCCCCTATTTTCTCCAATACTCCCCAACTTTCCCCAATCCCCCATTCCCTAGTCCCATTGCATGTAAATAACAATCAGTAGAGCCGACCTTCCCCTTATTCCCCCATTAAATGTCGTGCCCAGGTCCACCGCACCACACGTAGACAACTTTCGGACATCTTCCTAGCTATTCTTATTCTATGTCAGTTAAGGCCTCGTCTCCATTAATTATGACTCTTCGTTGCACCAGAATGTGATTATATGGCATCAGTAGTGAGTTTAGGACCTTTCCCATACCTCCTCCCATCTTCTTCCCCAAACAACAACAATAACAACAACTACAACAACAATTACAACTACAACTACGACTACAACAACAGAGGGGCGGGGAGTGTGCGTCCTCACACCGGCTCGGTTACCCGCCATGACCATGCGCTCCACGGCGTTACCCCGAAGGGGCTGGCTGTCAGCTCCTCGTCAGGGGCGGAGCCAGTAACCCCCCCACGCACCCAATGAGAAGCAACGTGCCGATTCCATCTGGGGCGGAGCTAACGAGCCGAGGGCGTGTCACTCCCCGCCGGATATACGCGGCCCCGCGCCGGACGTGACGACAGATGCGCCTCAGCTTGGAGAGAGAAGCCACCGCCACCCCCAGCGCGACGATACCTCCCCGCATCTTTGGACCGGACCGGACCGTACTGTACCCTGCCCCGAGCCCAGGAGGACCTGGAGCCATCGATACCCGCTTTCCTGTCATCAACCCCCGTGTGAGTCAGCCGTTGTCCCGTTTGTCTGTCGTCTGTCCGGGGTTAATATAAGAGTGTGTCTAAGTGCCTGTCTTTCTGTGATTATACCTCTAGCCCCTGTAATCTGACCTTTCCGTACGAATATAATCTCCTCCGGAGGTCTTGAGAATTGAAACATTGGTGTCGTATTGTGTTATTGTAATCCAGCCGGGTGTCTTCTTTTTCTTATTGAGCCAGCATCGCGCGACTAGTCAACGTTCGGGCACAATCGGGTAACTTGTGCAGACGTGGTCATACCATAAAACCGCTCGGTAAATAACATCCAAGCCACGTCTGTAACAATTGGTGTCGGGAGTGAGATTCGAGGCCCGACCAAATTTTGAAAAAAAAAAAACGAATAGAGAAAAAAAAAAATTTGGTCAAAATTTGGAGCGGCCGAAATTTGTTTTGTTTTACAAAACCCGAATTTTGAAAGTTGCGCTATGGCGGATCAAGACGGCTGGGGTCCGGTAGGGGAGAGTGAAGCAGGGTAGGTCCAGGACCAAATTGAGACACGTGAGGAGAGCGAAACAGCGGGGGTAGCAAACGCACAAAATGGCGCCTCGCTGGTCACCGCGCCCGCGACCGTAGCAGCGCCGCCGATGGATTGGGGCCTATTTATGGAACAAATAAAGGCGCTCATGGTCCAGACAAGTGAAGACCTGAGGAATGACTTGGGAAACCAAATGGGGGTAATGGGGAACCGGATGGATGCTCAGAGTGAGCAAATGAGGGTTGATAGTGGGCGATTGGAGGGCCAAATGGGGGTAATGAGGGACGAAGCGAGGGGTACCAGTGAGGGGTTAGACAAGAAATTTGGGAAGTTAGACAATAATTTTGAGGGGTTAGACAACGGGATAAAAGAAGTGAAAAATGGGTTAATGGGGGTAGAAAATAGAATGGCTGCCCAGGAGAATCAGATAGAGGGAGTGAAAAATGGGTTAGAGGGGTTAGAAAACAGTATGGAAGGCAAATTGAGGGACATGAGGGACCAAGCGGAAAGGGAAGTTAAACAAATGGAGCAGCAGATAGAGGGGGTCAGAATGGGGGTAGAAACCAAACTGGATGCTCACAGGGAGGAAATGGAGCAGATGAGGGTGGCATCTGGGCAGGAGATGCAAGTGATGGGAGAGCAGATCAGAAGAGGAGTGAGTGAGGAGGTCGAAGGAGTGCGCGAGGAGGTGAGGCACTGTAAGGAGCACATGGAGAAGGAGGTGAGAAAGGGGACTGTAAAGTTACAAGGGGGCATAGAGGTCCTGACGCAGGAGGTGGAACAGCTGACGGAGGGACAAAAAGGACTAACGGAGCAGGTTCAAAGGAACACTGCGGTATTAGGAGGTTTAAAAGCGACACAAAACGACATAAAAAACGACTTGATAGCGACAAAGAGGGAATGTCAGATGGTACGTGAGGGATTGACAACGAGGCTGGACGAGGTGATAGAGGTAATGGAGACGAAGGACCGGCAGGTGAGGACGCACCTGGAAACGGTCAAGGTAGCCTTAGAGGATGAGCTTGAGGAGACGTACCGGGGAATAAAAGAGGTGAAGCACAAATTAGAAGAAGTGGAAGAAGGGATGAGCGAAATTAAGAAGCGACGGAGAGGGGATAAGAAAGAGATAAAAGAGGAGATAAAAGAATTGGTCCAAAGTCTGTGTTTGGATCGTGATGATGTGCTCATTAACCGGATGAGGGATTCGCAGGTGATGGAGGAGAAGCGAAGAGGAAGAGGACCCGGTGTAAGTGGTGACCAATATGGTCGTGCGTATGATGCGCCAGGGGATTTAATAAGCTTGGGGGTCGAGATAGACCCGGGTGCTCGTGAGAGGCCGTGGGTGAAGTGTGCGACAGGTCTGGTGTGCGAAAATGGAGGTGTGCAAGAAAGTCCGACTCTGGGGTGTGTGAGGAAAAAGTGTGTACCAAGGAGTGAGTGTGCTGGCGAGAGTGGGTCGGTCGTAGCGTGTGTGCGAGGGAGCACATGGGAGCGCGGTGTGGTGAGTGTTACAGAGGGTGTAACGGGAGAGTGTGCGCGAGAAAGGTGTGTGACCGACAGGTGCACGAGGAAAGAGTGCGCTGTCAAGAGTAAGGGTGAGTGCGTTGTCAAGAGTGGTGGTGAGAGTATTGAGAGTGACAAGGAGAGTGAGTTGGTTGTGACAGGTGAGCGAGGATGTACACCTGGGATGGAAGGATGCACACCTGGAATGGTAGAGCGTGAGTGGAATGCACGCTGGAGTTGGTGGTGAGGCACGTGGTTGGGTGTGCGAATGAGAGCACACCTGTGATTGTCACAGAGGAGGTGACCGAGGAGGGGGCGCGAAGAGGTGTATTGGTGAGGTGTGCGAGCGACGAATGTGTGCCAAAGTGTTCGGTGGTCAGGTGTGTGACCAAGGCTGTGAGTGGAATGAGTGTACCTGGGTGTGTAAGGAAAGGTACGAGGAGCATGGGCACGGCTGGATGTGTGAGCAAGGAACGGGCTGCGGGGTGTAAGCGTCCAGGTGAAGCATCGACGTTACACGGGTTAGAGGTTAGAGCGACTTTTAGCCGAAGCAGGCCCTCGGTGCGTGCCGGGCCTCGCTTTGAACGGCCGCGTCCAGGCTCCACTAGGCGGAGCTGGCAGCCCGATAGGAAGGGTCGTTATGGCGACCACGTTTTGTTGAGACGTGCCGGCAGGTCGAGATCGGGACATTGGATGGCTCCACGCCGAGGTGATGCGTGGGATCTCGGCCCGGGTAAGCCCCCGTCCCTGCACCGAGTGCCGGACGCATCCAGCCGCTGGCACAAAACAACCAGCATCCATTGCTTGGCTTTACGCAGCCGGGCTTTGGACAGGGATTGGCGCACCGAGAGGCAGTAGTGAGTAGACTGGGTGATGAGGTTAGTGTTTTGGACCCAAAATTAGAGAAAAAACAAAATTTGATGATTGGCAGTAGTGATTGGCAGATGATGGGTAGTGATTGGCAAATTTTTAATTTGTTGAAATTTGATGTGCGAAATTGGTAGTGAGAGACCCCCGATGTGGTGGGATGGCAAATCCACCATCCTTCCCATGTGGGGGGGCAAATGCGCTATAGCTTATGGGGTGTATGGCAGTGAAAACTAGCCCGGGTGGGTTAGGATATTGTGTGTAGGGATCTAGCGAAGATGACAGTAGATAACGTTAAGATTAGTTAGTGACTGATACCTGTAGTGGGGACGCAGGTAGATTAGTATGGATGATAATGACGAGGGAGCGCAATAGTTTAAAGGGACGACTGGGAAGCGCAAGTTTCAGAAGGGAGTAGTTAGCTGAGATGATGCCGTGTTTGTGAGAATTGAACAGGTGTGATTGCACAGGTGTGCAACTGGACAGGTGTGTGGAGCAGTGTATGAGTAGTGAGTGTGTGGATCAGCGCGAATGCGCTTGGGGAGAGAAGGGTGCAGGTGGCACCAGGTGTGAGAGCACAGGTGTGCAGGTACAGGTGTGTGGAGAGAGTTGGAGTGAGTGGTACGGAGTGGTGTGCATGGTGCGAAGGTGTGGATGGGGGAAGAGTGGACCCCTTTCACGAGTACCCGGGGCGGGTAGTGTAAGTGTTAGGTAGAGGGTGCAGGTAAATTGTGGGTGGATATTGGCATTTGTGGTGCGGTTGCAGAATGGTGTTGTGAATGGGTGCATTAGTGTTGTGGAAATGGCTGGGCGTGTAGCCTGTTAGTGTGTGTAGTTGGTTGGGCACTCCACCACTGTGAGGATGTCGGCCAGGTGAGGCCGCAGGTGGGCTCTGGGAGCCGGTAGTTGTGAGTGGGTGCCTGAGGATCCCGGGTGTGGATCGGGCAGCCCAGTGCCAGAGAGGGCACGGAGTGGGGAGAGAGCCAGAGGGCCTTCCCCAGGTAGTTAGGTTAGGGTGAGGAGCAGGTAAGCTCGGAGGCAACTGCAGTGGTGGAGGTGTGCAGGTGGGTAGACCCACTGGGAGAGGTACACGCCGCAGCCCAGAAATTGTACGAGGGCACCGGGAGATGAATCGGGGAGTGAGACCCCAAATTGAAGAGCACCACAGTTTGGCCAATGGGAATTGGTTTTTAGAACCCATAGTGTAAGAGGGCCAATGGTTTGGCCGGAGAAAGACCCCGGGTAGTGTAAAGTTGTTAAAGTCATTTAGGAGATAGTTAGGATTGATGAACCTGTCGCACCATACGCAGCCACTTACCTGTGGTGATGATGATGACTCCACACCTGTGTTTTCTTTGTTTTGTGCAGGAAATGAGATTGCTGTGAGGATTTGTGAGACGCATCACGACGTGGATGAGACATTGGGGTGATTCCATCTCTCCCTCCCTAG